>NC_041388.1:275956633-276054470 GCF_002162155.2 Triticum dicoccoides
CCGGCGACGGCGGCGGAGTGGCGAGGCGGAGGCGCGGCTCCGGCGGGAGGCAGGCTGGAGTGGGTTGTGGGGCTGCGGCCTCGGCGGCTTATAAAGCCCCCCCGGGCGGATACGACCCAAAGTCGGTTTTTTAAAAATATTCCACGTAGAAAAACAAATAAAAGAAATACTAAATGGACTCCAAAAATCCTAAAATAAATTTTCCCCGTCCTCTAAAAATCTACCGGACAAGGTGAACATTTATTTGGAACTCTAATGCAATTTTGAAAAACGCATATTGTTCCTAATTCAAATAAAATAGCGATAAAAATCCGAATAAAATTCTTATTTGATTTTAACATTAAATCTCCAATATTTCTTTATTTTGAGGAAGTCATTTTATCCTCTCTCTTTTATTTTTGCTAAAAGAAATATTCGAAGAGAAAATAATTAAAATCAAATGATCCTCTTTCCAAAATTCGAGAAAAACTCAAATATGAAAATAACGAAATTCCCAACTCTCTCCATGGGTCCTTGAGTTGCGTAGAATTTCTAGGATCAAGCCAAAATGCAATAAAATATGATATGCAATGATGATCTAATGTATAACATTCCAAATGGAAAAGCTGGGATGTTACAAACCTACCCCCCTTAAGATGAATCTCGCCCTCGAGATTCGGGTTGGCTAGAAAATAGGTGAGGGTGATCCTTCCGTAGGTCTTCCTCTCGTTCCCTGGTAGCTTCATCTTTGGTATGGTGGCTCCACTGAACCTTGCAAAACTTGATAACTTTGCTGCGTGTGACTCGATTGGCAAACTCGAGATTCTTAACTGGCTTCTCCTAGTAGGTCAAATCACTGTCTAACTGAATTGCTTCCAGGGGAACTGTATCTCTCAGAGGAATATGAGCCATATCAGTGTGGCACTTCTTCAACTGAGAAACGTGGAACACACCGTGAACTCCTGACAATCCTTCGAGCAATTACAACTTGTAAGCAACCTCTCCCATACGTTCCAGAACTTTGTATGGTCCCACAAAACGTGGTGCTAACTTTCCCTTAACTCCAAAACGCTTCACTCCTCGGAGTGGGGATACACGAAGATACACTCTGTCTCCAACTTGGTAAACTGTCGCCTTGCATTTAGAATCCGCATAGTTCTTCTGTATGGATTGGGATACCTTGAGTCTATCGCGAATCAGCTTAACCTTCTCTTCAGACTCTTTAATCAAATCTGGTCCAAACAACTGTCGGTCTCCAACTTCATCCCACAACAACGGTGTTCTGCACCTCCTTCCGTACAATGCTTCGAAACGGGCCATTTTCAAACTGGCTTGATAGTTGTTGTTGTAAGATAACTCTGCGTAAGGCAAATTATCGTCCCAACTAGATCCATAATCTTGTGCACAAGCTCTCAACATGTCCTCCAGAATCTGATTGACTCTCTCAGTCTGTCCATCTGTCTGCGGGTGAAAAGCTGTACTGAACTCTAGCCTGGTTCCCAAAGTTTCATGCAACCGATTCCAAAACTTTGAGGTAAACTGGGTTCCTCTATCTGATACAATGGTCCTTGGAACTCCATGCAAACATATGATCCTGGTCATGTATATCTTTGCTAACTAAGCACTGGTGTAAATGGTCTTCACTGGGATGAAATGAGCTACTTTCGTTGAATGATCGACTACAACCCATATCGAGTCATAGCCTGAATGAGTCCTGGGCAATCCCGTGATAAAATCCATGCCTAGATTATCCCACTTCCATTCGGGTATCGACAATGGTTGTAGCAATCCTGCTGGCTTTAGATGCTCTGCCTTCACTCTCTGACATACATCACAAACTGCTACATACTCCGCAATATACTTCTTCATTGTGTTGTTTGGTTATTTTGATGAATCTATGAGTAGTATCGGAGGGTATGAACCATAGAGAAGTTGGAATATATTAGATATTACACCAATATAAATAAATAATGAGTTCACAACAGTGCCTAAGTGGTGATTTATTTTCTTATACTAACGGAGCTTACGAGTTTTCTGTTAAGTTTTGTGTTGTGAAGTTTTCAAGTTTTGGGTAAAGATTCGATGGACTATGGAATAAGGAGTGGCAAGAGCCTAAGCTTGGGGATGCCCAAGGCACCCTAAGGTAATATTCAAGGACAACCAAGAGCCTAAGCTTGGGGACCCCCGGAAGGCATCCCCACTTTCGTCTTCGTTCATCGGTAACTTTACTTGGAGCTATATTTTTATTCACCACATGATATGTATTTTGCTTGGAGCGTCATTTTATTTTATTTTGTTTTTCTTGCTGTTTGAGTAAAATACCAAGATCTGAAATTATTAAATTTTAGAGAGTATTCACATAGTTGCATAATTATTCGACTACTCATTGATCTTCACTTATATCTTTTGGAGTAGTTTGTCATTTGCTCTAGTGCTTCACTTATATCTTTTTAGAGCACGGCGGTGGTTTTATTTTGAAGAAATAGATGAACTCTCGTACTTCACTTATATCATTTTGAGAGTCTCTAAACAGCATGGTAGTTTGCTTTGGTTATGAATTTAGTCCTAATATGATAGGCATCCAAGAGGGATATAATAAAAACTTTCATATAAAGTGCATTGAATAGTATGAGAAGTTTGATACTTGATGATTGTTTTGAGATATGAAGATGGTGATATTGGAGTCATGCTAGTTGAGTAGTTTTGAATTTGAGAAATACTTGTGTTGAAGTTTGTGATTCTCGTAGCATGCACGTATGGTGAACCGTTATGTGATGAAGTCGGAGCATGATTTATTTATTGATTGTCTTCCTTATGAGTGGAGGTCGGGGACGAGCAATGGTCTTATCCTACCAATCTATCCCCCTAGGAGCATGCACGTAGTACTTCATTTCGATAACTAATAGATTTTTGCAATAAGTATGTGAGTTCTTTATGACTAATGTTGAGTCCATGGATTATACGCACCCTCACCCTTCCACCATTGCTAGCCTCTCTAGTACCGCGCAACTTTCGCCGGTACCATAAACCCACCATATACCTTCTTCAAAACAGCCACCATACCTACCTATTATGGAATTTCCATAGCCATTCTGAGATATATTGCCATGCAACTTTCCACCGTTCCGTTGTTATGACACGCTTCATCATTGTCATATTGCCGTGCATGATCATGTAGTTGACATCGTATTTGTGGCAAAGCCACCGTTCAGAATCTTTCATACATGTCACTCTTGAGTCATCGCATATCCCGGTACACCGCCGGAGGCATTCACATAGTCATATTTTGTTCTAAGTATCGATTTGTAATTCTTGAGTTGTAAGTAAAAAGAAGTGTGATGATCATCATTATTAGAGCATTGTCCCAGTGACAAAAGGTGATGGAGACTATGATTCCCCCACAAGTTGGGATGAGACTCCAGACGAAAAAAAAGAGGCCATAAAAAAGAGAAAAGGCCCAAATAAAAAAACAAAAATGAGATAAAAAGAAAGAAGGGGCAATGCTACTATCCTTTTACCACACTTGTGCTTCAAAGTAGCACCATGATCTTCATGATAGAGAGTCTACTATGTTGTCACTTTCATATACTAGTGGGAATTTTTCATTATAGAACTTGGCTTGTATATTCCAACGATGGGCTTCCTCAAATTTACCTAGGTCTCCGTGAGCAAGAAAGTTGGATGCGCACCCACTTAGTTTCTTTTGTTGAGCTTTCATACACTTATAGCTCTAGTGCATCCGTTTCATGGCAATTCCTACTCACTCGCATTGATATCTATTGATGGGCATCTCCATAGCCCGTTGATACGCCTAGTTGATGTGAGACTATCTTCTCCTTTTTGTCTTCTCCACAACCACCATTCTATTCCACCTACAGTGCTATGTCCATGGCTCACGCTCATGTATTGCGTGAAGATTGAAAAAGTTTGAGAACATCAAAAGTATGAAACAATTTCTTGGCTTGTCATCGGGGTTGTGCATGATTTAAATATTTTGTGTGATGAAGATAGAGCATATCCAGACTATATGATTTTTTAGGGATAATTTTCTTTGGCCATGTTATTTTGAGAAGACATGATTGCTTAGTTAGTATGCTTGAAGTATTATTATTTTTATGTCAATATTGAACTTTTGTCTTGAATCTTTCGGATCTGAATAGTCTTGCCACAATAAAGAGAATTACATGGATAAGTATGTTAGGTAGCATTCCACATCAAAAATTCTGTTTTTATCATTTACCTACTCGAGGACGAGCAGGAATTAAGCTTGGGGATGCTTGATACGTCTCCAACGTATCTATAATTTTTTATCGTTCCATGCTATTATATTACCAACCTTGGATGTTTTATATGCATTAATATGTTATTTTATATGATTTTTGGGACTAACCTATTAACCTAGAGCCCAGTGCTAGTTTCTGTTTTTTCCTTGTTTTTAACTGTCGCAAAAAAGGAAAATCAAACGGAGTCCAATTGACCTGAAACTTCACGGAGATCATTTTTGGACCAGAAGAAGCCAACGGAGTACCAGAGGTGGGCCAGAAGAGTCCCAAGGCCACCACGAGGGTGGGGGCGCGCCCTACCCCCCTGGGCGCGCCCCCTGCCTCGTGGCCGCCTCGGGAACCCCCCTGACTTGTCCCCGACTCCAACACCTCTTATAAAACCCAAACTTCCAGAAAGAAACCTAGATCGGGAGTTCCGCCGCCAGAAGCCTCCGTAGCCACCGAAAACCAATCTAGACCTGTTCCGGCACCCTGCCGGAGGGGGGAATCCCTCTCCGGTGGGCATGTTCATCATCCCGGCGCTCTCCATGATGAGGAGAGAGTAGTTCCCCCTCGGGGCTGAGGGTATGTACCAGTAGCTATCTGTTTGATCTCTCTCTCTCTCTCTCTCTCTCTCTCGTGTTCTTGAGGTGGTACGATCTTGATGTATCGCGAGCTTTGCTATTATAGTTGGATCTTATGATGTTTCTCCCCCTCTACTCTCTTGTAATGTATTGAGTTTTCCCTTTGAAGTTATCTTATCGGATTGAGTCTTTAAGGATTTGAGAACACTTTATGTATGTCTTGCACGTGCTTATATGTGGTGACAATGGGATATCATGTGATCCACTTGATGTATGTTTTGGTGATCAACTTGCGAGTTCCGTGACCTCGTGAACTTATGCATAGGGTTTGGCACACGTTTTCGTCTTGACTCTCCGGTAGAAACTTTGGGGCACTCTTTGAAGTTCTTTGGGTTGGTTGAATAGATGAATCTGAGATTGTGTGATGCATACTCTATGATAGATTGAACGGAAAGAATAGCATCATGTTATTTTACTACGGACTCTTGAATAGATCGATCAGAAAGGATAACTTTGAGGTGGTTTCGTACCCTACCATAATCTCTTCATTTGTTCTCCACTATTAGTGACTTTGGAGTGACTCTTTGTTGCATGTTGAGGGATAATTATATGATCCAATTATATTATTATTGTTGAGAGAACTTGCACTAGTGAAGGTATGAACCCTAGGCCTTGTTTCAACGCATTGCAATATCATTTGTGCTCACTTTTATCATTAGTTAACTTGCTGTTTTTTTATATTTTCAGATTACAAAAATCTTTATCTACCATCCATATTGCACTTGTATCATCGTCTCTTCACCGAACTAGTGCACCTATACAATTTACCATTGTATTGGGTGTGTTGGGGACATAAGAGACTCTTTGTTATTTGGTTGCAGGGTTGTTTGAGAAAGACCATCTTCATCTTATGCCTCCTACGGATTGATAAACCTTAGGTCATCCACTTGAGGGAAATTTGCTACTGTCCTACAAACCTCTGCACTTGGAGGCCCAACAACGTCTACAAGAAGAAGGTTGTGTAGTAGACATCTGTGTGCTATCAATTTATCCCATTTCAGATTGGCAAATAAAGAGACATTTTAAATAATAGTAGAATGATATGACATTGTTCATAGTTAAGACATTGCAGAATATGACATTGTGTTGTAGTGGGTAGGTTCACCACACCACTGGATTACGGATCAAGAACAGAAGCATACATGCAGTGCAAAAAGAAGATCACTTGCTCTATATAGTTTAATTTACATGGTATGAAGAAGGAACTTGGTTGTACAACTGAAAACTTAAATTGAGAAGGACAAACTTTTGTTTATGAACTACATAATAAACTTTAAACATGCAATTTAATGCAAACACCAAAAATAAACAACTATTGCAGTCATGCCTAACCAAATATACACAACAAAGTTTGAAGGCTTGAGAAGGACAAACTTACATTATCGGTGAAGGCAGGCTCTATAAAACCCTTGTCCATGCTGATGGGGGGGCAATTCAAGAAGTTTAGCACATAATCTTCTTCATAAGCATTGCCTTTATTCTACATTTTGTTAAGAGTAAATATAGATGTGACAATATAAGAAAAAATGGAGAATATTTAAGATAAGATGAAGAGTGATGCTACATAACCAAGTAGCTATAAATGTAAGTACAACGATACAGGCAAAAGGTACAGCCAAGAGCAATGCAGAGCTATACTTCTTCAGTACCATTAGTGTTATCCAACCTTATGGTAAGAGTAAATATAGATCTTATGTGTAGAAAGTGGAGGTCAAAGGAAAATAAGCTGCAGAGTGATGGTACATGAACAACTACCTGTCAATATAAGTACACTGATAAAGGAAAGCAGGTACTTACAAGAACAATGCAGATCTAAAAAAATTCATTGGCATTGGATATATTCTCAACTAATGTAACCATTCATACAGATCAGATAACTTGGAGCAAACAATTGATAAGCAAGCTCTCATGCATACTGTTGTCACATAATGAACCAGGTATGTATGCAAGTACAGTGATACATGACAACATGTACTAACAAGAGCAAAGCAGCGGGAAGCATATTTGCGATATTCTGTTGTTCTTTTCAAACCGGAATTCTTTTTCGTGCAGATTTCCTGTAAAAAAGATCCATAAGGCACATGCAGAAAAGTATAAGTTCAAATTGTCATGCGATATCATAGACAGTACCTCATCCTCGGAACAAGGCCAGTGCATAACAAGGTTTTTCTATTAAATGTCTTCTAAATTTAGCACAGGAGACTTCACCAGAAATTCGTTTATAGACTTGCCATCAAAGTGTGATTTCCTCAGGTAACACCAATACTGCTGCAATGCTTCCTTGAAAAGTGCAAGCAAGCTTTGCTCATCATGACTATCCAGATTGACCCTCGCCTACTTACAACAATGTAATGTAAAACATTGATGTGTTCAATCAGTAGAAAACAGTAAAATAATCACCATGAATAATAGCACTTACACGTAAGTGGGACAGGAAGATGTGAAAATGGTGTTTGTCTTCACTATAATCTTCCCATGATGGGAATATATGCACGTAGTCCCAAACAACATTGAAAGCATTGTCTTTTAAACTGGGAATAACTAGAATGGGGTTCCAATCTGCAGGAATTGGCCATCTCTGTAGTTGGGATAGGTCTTCGGCCGGTGGACTTGCTGTACTTTTTGCTGAAGTGGGATTTTTCTATGGTACGGCTGGTGCTATGGCAACTAAAATCGACATACCTTTTGTTGGAGTGCAGGTCCTGTGTGGTGCGGCTAGTGGTGTGGCCAATGAAGTATGGGTACAGTCTGCTAGAGTCGGTCCTATGTTTTGTGTCACTGGTTGTACAGCCAATATAAGTGGGGTGCTGTCTGATTTCTCCGGCACAACCACGTTTTTCAAGGACTTTGCTGGTGCTCCTTCAGGTTCGGCAATCACCCTCTTCCTTTTTGATGTCTGATGCACAAGAACAGCATTTGAGAGGAAAAACATGGTATGATGACAGATGGAAAACGTATTGATAATGGATGGGCATGGCATCTCGACATATATGATGAGTAAACTAAGCAGATGGTGGTGCAACAAAGTAGAAGAAATGCAAGACAACATATGAAAGATACGCGAAATCAATAAAACCTTGCCAAATTAGAATAGGCACCTTGATGGGTGAACAGGACAGACCATCTGCCTTTGACTCCTTGAGGTTAGAATAGTCATTAGGATCATATTTTGAACAAGAATCAACCGGTGGGGAGCGTATGAGTTGCATTGCATCCAAAATGGCACTCAATGCCTTGGTGCCAATTTTGTAAGTCATTGCAGTGTTTAGCTTCAAGAGTGGACTACTGTTAGTGCGACACAAAGCAGCTACACAGATCATAGTGTAGATATAACGGAAAAACAGTAAGCATCAGAGTAAAATCAGCAAAGTGGAACTTGCTGGAATATATGTGCTAGTATTGCCGGTATGGCTAGAAAGGCTTCGGATACCAGCTCTCTTCAACTGAAGGTGCGGTACTGTTAATATCAGTGTAACTCTCAAAGGCGACACAGCTCTCCGCATTTCCTTGCTATTCTTATAGGATTCAAGTGGGCAGGCCACCACAAATCTTATTCCCATGTTTACAAAATCATACGAATCAAAGAGGCCCGAAGAGTTCAAAGTGTCCATACCAACCGACCGTATAGACCTCTACACTCCAAATGTCCCTGCTCATCTTCACTACAAGGAACATATTATACTACTATCATACTCCCTCCATTCGAAAATATAAGTCTTGGTAGAGACTTCCACTATGGATCACATACATATGTATCCAGATACATTTTAGAGTGTAGATTCACTCATTTTGCTCCATATGTAGTCCATGGTGGAATCTATACAAAGACTTGTATTTAGGAACGGAGAGAGTACTTATTAAAGAAGAACGGAAGAGGAACATGCTAAAGAAGAGCAAGCAGATTTTGGATAATAAAATGTTCGTTGCGCGGTGCCCACACATGATGAACCAGAGCGCATTAAGAAAGCAACCCCCTGTTGTCTCTCTATATGTGGTGCACGTGCTTTTTCGAAACTAAAGTAGGAACATTACCTGACCAATTAAATGTTATCTGTTTTAGTAATATCAGCATCATATCCGACTCGTACTTGAGCAACAAGTTTGGAATTATGAGTGGCACATTGTTTAGCTTGATGGATTCAGGAGCAGTGTTAAGCAGGTATGATGATGGTACCGAATATAAAGGCATGTCTGCATGCAAGTCGCGTGACTTTTGTCATTTGGGTCAGTCGGCCATTTCAGGCGGTTGGATGAAGATCCTACGTCTCCTAACCCTTCTTCTTCCTCGTCTCTGATTCTTTCCATACAGAACACCGCACGGGCCGCCGGCCAGACCACCGGCCCCCACCGCCTATGTTCCTCCGCCACCCCCACCCCACCCCCACCCCCGCCCCCACCCGCATCGAGTTTTCTTCGTTCGGCGAGCCCCCACCACCGCCCCCCCACAACCAAAGTCCCCACCCGAGCCCCTTCGTTCGCGCTAGCAAACTCCGGCGAGCTCTGAAAAATCGACTGACCCAATTTTGAAATTTAGTCTACTGTGATTTAACTAGTGTGGAATATAAAAGGGGAAAACCATAAGCATTGGGAGTATAGTGTTGAGAGTGCCATGGTGGATCTGAAGGTGCAAACCGGACAAAGGCAACTTCGCAACCAATGTTTGCTTTCAACTAGCAAGTAAGTGATGGACAAGAAATTAGAGTAAAGCAGTGGCGATCTATTTTCTTGCTACGATAAATAAGTTGAGCAGATACGAAAGAGTACTGCCTATGGTGCGGCGCCGTGTATGCATCTGCTGAGAATTTGACGGTGTTGCGGTAGCGATTGCTGTCGGCGGCGTGGAAGCAGATCTAGGAGGGTAGACGGTGGCGGCGGGGCGTGGTGGACGAGACGGTCGTAGGAGCAGCGCTGGCAAGGTGGATGACGGCGGGGATGAAGTGAGAGGACGCGATGCAAGGATCCCAGTCCGAAGCCGTGGATGAGAGAGGTCAATCTCTTGTAATGGACGGCGGCATCGGGGTATCAGATCCGGCATGGTGGAGGAGGACGGCGGTGGATGGGCTGGCGGACGGAGGAGGCTGGGGTGGAGAGGGTGTTTTGGCGCCCACGGAGTACGAATGGGTAAATGGAGGTGTAGAGGAAGGGGGAACCATGTCTTGAGGGCGCGCTTGTCTCAAATGCGAGGAAATTTACAAACTTAGCCCCCATTTCAAATTTCCTACATCACAGCAATATTAGTCGGTTGGGGATAGGACGGTAATCTCGCATACACTGAATATTTGCCGACGAGAGTTTGTTTTTGGCGCCCACCATGTATGAATCGGGGAGGGAGTCGATTTCGGCCGAGGACACACTGTGTTTTGGCGCCCACCGTGTGTGAATCCGGGTGAGAGGCGGTTATGTCACGTTTGAGTGAAATTACAAACCTACCCCTATTGAAACATATAGAAATCGAGCAGATAGGCTTTGCGTGGCAGGGATAGGCAGTAGTAATTTCCATCTCACAGATTTTGGTTTCGGGCGGTTACTGCGACTTTCCCCGCTTCGTTCAAATTTTGCAGAGTGCACATTTACCGTGCCAACTCAATTCGAATCCCGTTTGTATTCTAATTTTTTTCGGGCGGGATCCATTTTCGATTGGAATTATATATATCATTTTTTTATATATATACTTTCAAAAGCACAACAAAGAATTCTGCTCCTTTATATGTATAATATGATTTACAAATACAATAATCTCAAAATCATAAGGTTGATTTCAAAAAATTAAACCAAATTATGTTCTACTAAAATGTATGGATCAGTAATATATACATATTAAATAACATAGATGCGCGTGAATTCATATGAGTATGCATGTTTGATAGATCAATTTTGGTTCGAGTATGGATTACATGTATCATCATCTCGAATTGAAATATTTTAATCCCTTCTATGTTCACTCATTTCACGCCCATCTCTCTCGCATGCATGCTCCTTCATGTAGCTGTCACTCTCTTTTCTCCAGCTCACCCGCACGCTCACTTCATGTTTCTCCTATCCTCGCAAACATGGTCTCCCAACGTCTCCCTTGAGAAGTATCACACTCTCCCTATCATAATACATTACACGGTTTTCATTATCTCTCACGTCTCTACTGTTTTCTCGTATCACTAGGTACCTAAGCTTTCTTTTTCACCGCCACACACACAGTCTCCACTCGTCTTTCACTTTGTCTTTCTCTCTGTGGGATTCTCTCACACACCCTATATGTCTCTAGATATGAATCATACCACTAAAATTACTCTCTCTCTCTCTCTCTCCTATAGACACAACATTTGTTGCGGTCTCCTTTTCGTCTCCTTCCCAGACTGACATTATTCATTTGTTTACCGATCAGACAAACTCCCCCCTCTCTCTCACACACACAACTCCTACTTCCACTTCCCTTCCCGACTACCGTCTCTCTCTCACACACAAAACTCTCGCTTTCGCACCCCCGACTCGTATTTATCTCACAAACATTTATCGACTAGCCTCTAGATAGGTTTATACACCCGCACACTCGTGCTTCCACTATCGCATACATGTCTCTCTCCCGCTCCTTGTATCTATGTAGATTTTTCTTCCTTTCTTGAGGCACGCCCTCTCGATCGTGCACACACACACTATTGCCTAATTTGAAGCTGATACCTCTCGCACACACACTCTTTGTGTCTTTGTCACACATGCACTCTGTCCTCCTCCTCTCTCCCTCTCTCTCTCTCACACACATGGGCTTTTTGCAACAACTAGCCAGATGCCCATGCATTGCACGGAACATGAAGATGCATTTGTATGAGTAGTTTATCTTGTGGGAGAAAAGGATGAACAAGGGAAGGCCTTATTTGCAAGTGTGGAGAGGGGTGTGTGTATCTTTTTGCAAAATTGCCATAGTTACCTTCCTATCCGTCAGATATAGATCGGACGGCCTATATTGCAGGATGGTAGGCACACGGTCATCACCGACTATGCTTTTTATAAGAGTAGGGATAAAACAGAGTTGGTGATGATGGTGGGCCTGCCATCCTGCAATATAGGCCATCCGATTTATATCTGACAGATAGGAACAAAACTATGGCAATTTACCCGCACTCCTCTCCACATTTGCAGATAAGGCCTTCCCTCATTCATCCTTTTCTCCCACAAGATCTTGATGTTCCATGCAACGCACGGGCATCTTGCTACTAAGAGTAGAAATTAGACATATACCACTTCTCGAATCTTGAAACCAACAACATTCCTCCCTTATCTCATCAAAACCTCCAAAGGAATATATTTTGAGTGAAACATAACATTTTTTAGTGATATACGTATTTCAAAACTAGAATTTTTTTCTATCAAATCGGGGAATATGTATTAATCTACTCTGATCGTGTGGCAACGCATTGGCACATTGCTAGTAGTTATTATAATTTTTTGGACACCAGACAAACGGTGGAGTACATATACGAAGAGAAGAGGCGCACACACGCAGTCGGTCTCTCGCTGTCTCGCACACATGAGTGTTACATAAAGGCAACATTAACAAATAAACCCTAAAACCCTAGGTGCACGATAGATGCATTCGCGGGTACCGGGTACGTGGTGGAGCACACCTTTGTAGGAATAGTCAGCTCGCGTGATAATTTGATCCGTAGGAGTTGATGGTCGGGACCACAGGTGAACGGCTTGGAGGCGGTGGCTCGCCAGTTGCCACAGATCGAGTAGCCACGTTTAAAATATCATTTTTTAGCGGGGTTAAGAGTTCCGATTTTCAATGGCGCGTTATAAGTACTAAGTAGTTTTAAGAACGATTGGTGTGGAGCGAAAATGGAATTCATAGTACTACGTACCTCCTTGGCGTATGGTTGTATGGTTTTATGTTGCGAGATGTTGAACCTGGTAGTTCTAGGGCAAATACTATGGTTTAGATTTAGATGTTGGTTTTCAGTAATGAAAACCGGAAGGGGGAAACCCTTCTTTGATTAAAAAAACTACTACCTCCATTCTGGTTTACTAGTCCCCATCGTATTTTGGGTCAAAGTTTGTCCATGAATTTTACTTGTAAAATGTGAATGGAAAATGAGATTTTGTTATACGCAAATAAAAAAGGACTACAGGGAGTGATTGCTCTGACACGGATGTGACCTCTCATAGCGCAGGCATTGAACCAGCACGCCGGCCAAGAGGGCCCCACTCGCTACAGGCCCGACTGAACACGCCTCCTCGCCGCATGCAACCGGCTTCAGACTGCCCCGCCTGCCTTCATTGAATCCGCGCGTGTGCCCGCAACACGTCCTTCCGCGAGCCGGCCGGCATTTTTGAACACAAAAATGACCAAAATATAATTAATTATGCATGGTCTTGACTTGTTGTGCTCGCACTGGTAGCAGGAACTAGAGGGTTTTTCTTTATTCATAACTCTCCTCAATTTTTTTGGCTTTGAAGTGAATCATGGTTGTGGACATTATGTATGATTGTGGAGATATCTGTGAACATGAGTTTGATGTGGAAGTTGAACTTGGAATGTCGGCTTGCGCGCGAACTATACCATGTCCAATGCTTCGTCTGTTATTGTTTGGGAAGTAATTGCTGTTATTACATGACTCAAAAAATATGTGCCACATCAGTAGATGCACGGACATCACAACAGGCATGCTGACTGGATAAACATTTGAACCTAGCTACTATGAAGGAAATTTTGTATTGGCAATAGTTTTAGATAGCAGGAGATACCTAGCCTGCTCTGCCTCTGCTAGCTTATTTCTAGCTTCTTCCATATCTTCTTTGGCATGGGTGAAGAGAGCATCTGATTGCTCTTTTCGCTTCTTCAGGAACTCAGCTACATTCTCAAGGGCTGCTGCACGCTTTCATTCAGCCTTTACTAGAGCCATGAGGACACGAACAGCTGACGACTCCACCTGGCTTGTGTGTAATCCAACATCATCTGGGAATTTGCACCTTGTGTCTAATCCAGCATCATTAGGGAACTGGCACCTTGTGTGTAATCCAGCCTCATTCTGGAAACATGATCTCGAGGTTGACCATACTTCCCTCCTCGTAGGAACTGCATCCTGACATGAAATTACTTCTTTTTTAGATCAATACTCAGAGCAACCCAGATCCATTTAGTAGAAGCCAGATAAACAGAACTCGGAGAAGTGAATTCGAAAGGAAAAAAAATAAAAACAGACTACAAGGTGAGAACACCCACTTCCTACATCAAGCTAAAAACGAAAGCATTAGGACAATTAAGACTCTTCTTATGAAAAATCGAAGAACACGAGGCTTAAGAGAAATGGAAACTAAAACATATACACATCAAAGAACACGAGGCTAACGAAAGTAATTGAAAGGGTGTTACTTACCAAAGCTCGTTTTACAGGTTCGGTGCAGCTATGATAATCCCCAAGGGCAAGGAATCATCATAGTAATTTCCAAAGGTGGAAGTGATAAGCATGGAGTGTCGAACCCACAAGGAGCTAAAGGTAAGATCAATATTCTCTCAAGCCCTATCTGCCACTAATACGACTCTACGTACACCGAACGTTTGCTTCCAACTAGCAACGAGAGATAAAACTATGTTGTGGGTATGAAGAGGATAACTTTGTATGATATCAGAGAGCTAAAATATAAAAGTAGGTGCTGTTATCATGAAGTTAGAATATATTACTAAATATTATAAATAGCGAGTGTGGAATAATGGTGGATCGGTGTGCGGAATTGTCCTAGGCAAACGTTAACAAGACCGGTAATCACTATTGCAGTTTCATATGAGGGAGAGGCATAAGCTAACATACTTTCTCTAGTTGGATCATATGCACTTACGATTGGAACTCTAGCAAGCATCCGCAACTACTAAAGATCATTAAGGTAAAACCCAACCATAGCATTAAAGCATCAAGTCCTCTTTATGCCATACGCAACAACCGCCTTACTCGGGTTTGTGTTTCAGTAACTCACGCAACCCACTATAAGCGAATCATAAACATATTGCAACACCCTACAGCGGGAATCCCTCACACTTGTGCGACACGGAGGGCACCATAGGACATCACCAAAGTAAAACATACAACTCATACCAATCTAGATCATCAATCAACCCAAAGAAAAAGGATATCTACTCAAAACATCATAGGATGGAAACACATCATTGGATCATAATATGTGGCATAAAGCACCATGTTCAAGTAGGGATTACAGCGGGGTGCGGGAGAGTGGACCGCGTAAAAGAGATGAGGATGGTGATGTTGATGAAGACGATCACCGCGGCGATGAATCCCCTCTCGATGGCACTCCGGTGCCACAAAGAGAGAGGAAGAGAGGTTCTCCCCCTTGTGCTTCCTCCTCCATGGCCTGCCCCTGGATGGGGAGAGGTTCCCCCTCTGGTCCTTGGCCTTCATGGTGATGATGGCCCCTCTGGGATCCTCCTACATGCCCTCCGGTGATGATGGCCCCTTCCGGCAGGGTGCCAGAGAGGGCCTAGATTGGTTTTTAGTGGCTACGGAGGCTTCTGGCGGTGGAACTCTCGATCTAGGTTAATTTTCTGAGGTTTCTGTATTTATAGGAATTTTTGGCGTCGGTCTCACGTCAAGGAGGTGCCCGAGGCGTCCACGAGGCAGGCCCACGCGCCTGGGGGGTGGGCGCACCCCCCATCCTCATGGACGCCCCGGGACTCTCCTGGCCCAACTCTTTTACTCCGGGGTCTTCTTTTGGTCCATAAAAAATCATCAAAAATTGGCACGTCAATTGGACTCCGTTTGATATTCTTTTTTCTGTAAAACTCAAAAACAAGGAAAAAAACAGAAACTGGCACTGGGCACTAGGTTAATAGGTTAGTCCCAAAAATCATATAAAATAGCATATAAATGCATATAAAACATCCAAGGTTGATAATATAATAGCATGAATACTTCATAAATTATAGATACGTTGGAGGCGTATCAAGCTCCTCTTTAACTTGCCACGCTCCTTGAAGATGTCCCCAATATCCTGTGTTTGGTCTTAATTGCTCCTCTGCATGTTTGCACTCGTGGTTTTAAAATCTCAACATGGGAAGAAAAATGGAGGCTATAACCAATTACTTTTATGGGAACAATAGCACCCAGGAAATTTGAAGGGTAGGTATGAAAAAAATTGGAACTGCACATGTACTGTTAAGTGATTCAATACACAAATTACCAATCGAGCAGGAGAACGATGGTCGCGGCGGCCTCTGTGAGTCATGGTCGGCAACGGAAATCAGTTCATTGTCCATGACGGTGGTGCTTCTGCGCTTGGCGTCGGCTTCCGGGAAGCAGATCCGAGACCATGGAAGATGGTGCCGGGGAAGAGGCTCTGTGTACGACGACGACGGTGGCCCGGCTCCAGTGTGGCGTACGAGGTCGTCGATGAGGCAGATGTGCTGCGGTGGACGAGTGCGCTGATGTAGAAGGGGAGGAGCACGAAGGCTGCGGTGCCGTGGAGAAGTCTATTTTGCGGTGGAGATATAAAATGGGGAGTATTCAGGTGTACTACTCTAGGTGCCGGGGTGGGGTTGGCTGGGTAGGGTGAACCTGAAGTTACGAAAACAGCCCCCCTACCAACCGTCATCCGTAGGCCTGTTCCGAAGGCTATGATGGTAACTTCCCGCAGCTCGAATCAGGGTCGCGGGAGATTTTCCCGCTGACCTCAAAATTTTGTGACACTGAACTCCCCGTGTGGCGTGTTGGGTGATTCAGCTAAGCAACTAGCGAGTAGTACTAGTAAATTCTGCATATTAGGTTTGACCGAAGTCAAACTTCCTAAAGTTTGACCAAGTTTATAGAAAAATATAAACATTTACCATAACAGATATGTATGATGTGAAAGTACATTCAATAATGAATCTAATGGTATTTATTTGTTATTGTATATGCTAATATTTTTTGTTATAAACTTTCTGAGAGTTTACAAAACTTGACTTTGACCAATGCTAATACATGGACTTAAATAAAAACGGAGGGTGTACACATTTGTTTTCTTAGTATGTGGTGAATTAATAATTTGTTGAAATTGTGAAATAAATATATTAGGCTACTGACTTCGAATGTAATGGTCTATACAATTCAATAGTTACAATCATTGTCGAATTCCAAGATGTATATGAGGCCTATAGTACTTCACAACATGCTCAAACTCGCATAATCCCAGCCAAATGACAATCAAAATGCATTTCGTAGTTATTAATTTGTAGGATGCAACAAAACCAACAATAACTCTACATCAGCCATTATAAAAGCAACATTTTGAACATATCCCAATGTGTGAATGAAACATGCAGAGAGAGCTTGCGAAGATGGAGCAGATAGGGCAGAAAGACTGTATCTATGTGGACGAGAGAGTAGGCAACAAACCTAACGAAATAGAGAGAGGGAGATAGAGAGAGAAAGAGAGAGGAAGAAGTTAGGTCTGTGAGAAAGATGGAGACATGTAATATACGTGAGATGCGTGTGCATCCGGATTCTGTACACGTGGAAGGAGAAGAGACAAAAGGTTTGATGAGAGAGCTGGAAAAACATGGACGAGAGGGGAAGGATCTCGTGGGTTGAGGGATTGTTAAATTTGTGCGGGGGAGAGAGGGATTGGTAATTTTGTGCGAGAGAGAGGGTGGGGGAGGAGTCAGTCAGCCATCGTCACATCATCCTGCTTCCAAATGGCCCCGCATTCTCTAGCGCAGTGTGGTCACTGTCTTCGATCTCCTCGGTGCCCTCTTTGAAGATTGAGGTGTTGTGCATGCTGGGGTGCAGAGAAGCACAAGCGAGAGTGGTCGCCATATAACCTTGGATGGGGATGAATTGTGTGCTCGGGGGAGGGGGTGTGTGTGCTGTGTGTTGTGTGTGTGTGTGTCAGATATTGAGAGAAAACAAACCTAAGGAGAGAAGTGTGTGTGTATGTAACGGAAAGCTACATGCTAAACAAGGTATTCACGAAGAGATTGTGCGTGCGAGATAGAGAGTGATGTGCGGGCCTTGAGGTGGGCAGGGGTCGGGTGAGGGTGTCAAAATGTGCGCATTGATGCATGTGTTACATGCGATCGTGCGAGGGACGGACGAATCGAGAGAGATGGTTGTTGTGTTACGGATGCTCCTCTCTCTCTCTCTCACACACACACAAGTAAAATAGAAGACCGTTCTCTCATCTATACACAAGTACACAACGTATCGGCATCTATCTATGTCTCACTCATGCATGATCATTTGCACATTCACACCTCTCTATGTCTCTATCACACGCACACCGTCTCCACATTGCCCTTCCGCCACAACACACATATGGACACATACACACGTTCTCTCTCAGTCACACACACAAAATCAGTATTAAAAAAACTAGGGCACACCTAAAACGTCCAAATCCAAATAAACACGAACTGGAGCTAAATTCAAATATATGGAAATATTGTAGCATCAAGAACTTTTCCAGGAAAAAAAAGTTGAGTAATATTCGGAGATTGTTTTCACACACACAAAAAGGTTCGGTGGATGTCCTTCAAGCGCGACACGGTGACACACCGTTCGATCGACCACGCGGTCGCGGTTCATGCGCTTGCACATGATTTCGTATCATGGTTGTGGTAACTAATAAAAGCGCTGCCTAAGTCTAACGTTTACGTGTACTAGTACGGTTTTATGAAGTACTTGGAGGAGGAACCCACCTTGCAATGCCGAAAACAATCTGCGCGCCGGACTCATCGTCATTGAAGCCTGGTTCAGGGGCTACTGAGGGAGTCCTGGATTAGGGGGTGTCTGGATTGCCGGACTATACCTTCAGCCGGACTCCTGGACTATGAAGATACAAGATTGAAGACTTCGTCCCGTGTCCGGAAGGGACTTTCCTTGGCGTGGAAGGCAAGCTTGGCGATACGGATATGCAGATCTCCTACCATTGTAACTGACTTTGTGTAACTCTAACCCTCTCCGGTGTCTATATAAACCGGAGGGTTTTAGTCCGTAGGACCACATACACAACAACAATCATACCATAGGCTAGCTTCTAGGGTTTAGCCTCTTCGATCTCGTGGTAGATCTACTCTTGTACTACCCATATCATCAATATTAGTCAAGCAGGACGTAGGGTTTTACCTCCATCGAGAGGGCCCGAACCTGGGTAAAACTTCGTGTCCCTTGTCTCCTGTTACCATCCGGCCTAGGCGCACAGTTCGGGACCCCCTACCCGAGATCCGCCGGTTTTGACACCGACATTGGTGCTTTCATTGAGAGTTCCTCTGTGTCGTCGCCGTCAGGCTCGATGGCTCCTATGATCACCAATAGTGGTGCAGTCCAGGGTGAGACCTTCCTCCCCGGACAGATCTTCGTCTTCGGCGGCTTCGCACTGCGGGCCAATTCACTTGGCCATCTGGAGCAGATCGAAAGCTACGCCCCTGGCCGTCATGTCAGATTTGGAAGTTTAAACTACACGGCTGACATCCGCGGGGACTTGATCTTCGACGGATTCGAGCCACTACCGAGCGCGCCGCGCTGCCACGACGATCATGATCTAGCTCTGCCGCCTAACAGTGCCCTGAAGGCCGCACCCGCATCAGCTTCGACCATTAATTCGGAGGCAACTGCGCCGATCGAGGATGGGTGGTTGGACGGCGCCTCGGGGGCTGCGATCCTAACGGCGATCTAGCCAAACACCAGCCCCGCACTCCGTGAGACTCGTGATTCCAAGCAGCCGGACTCCTCTCCGGACTCCGAACCATTCGCGCCTCTGTCGATCGAATCCGATTGGGCGCCGATCATGGAGTTTACTGCCGCGGACATCTTTCATCACTCGCCCTTTGGCGATATTATGAAATCACTAAAGTCTCTCTCTTTATCAGGAGAGCCCTGGCCGGACTACGGTCAGCAAAGTTGGGATACGGACGCTGAAGAAATTCAAAGCCCACCCACCACCCACTTTGTAGCCACTGTCGATGATTTAACCGACATGCTCGACTTCGACTCTGAAGACATCGACGGTATGGACGCCGATGAAGGAGACGATGAAGAACCAGCGCCTATTGGGCCCTGGAACGCCACCTCGTCATATGACGTATACATGGTGGATGCACCAAAAGATGACGACGAGGAGCGGAAGGACGCACCGAAGGCTTGTTCCCTCGAAAAGCAGTCAAAGCGGCGACGCAAGCGCCGCCCCAAATCCTACCTCGACAGAAATAGCGATCACACAGACCCAGCGCTGGAGCAGGGCGAACCGCTGCCGGACAACGGCAATCCGGATAATCAAACCTAATAAACAAATCCTATCAAGGATAATGGTCCGAACGACATAACGCCGGATAGGCACCCGGAGCAGCAGACTGCCCGTGAAAGGCTTGTTGCCACCGCGAGGAGTCTGAAAAAGCAGAAGCAAAGGCTCAAGGCCACGCAAGACACACTCCAAATCATATGGAGTAAAATACTCAACATAACAGCAAGGTACGGCGACAATCGCCCCTCCAAGAGCTACCCAAAGCGGAAGCTGCTACCCGAATTCAATGAGGAGGCCTCAGACCCCCCACAACCAAATATCAAAGCAGCCACCTGGTCGGATAGACGACCCCTCTACCAACACGGAGCGGCATACAACACCGCTCACAATACAACACGCGACCCATGCGAGGGCCCGCACCCAAAGGACGATGCACGTAGATCCATCTATGGACCACGCAAGCGCGCCCCAGCATACAATGCAACACAACAAACATCCGAACAACGCGGTACACCCAGCTACAGGGGTGCCGCACACCCCCTATGTTTCACCGATGAGGTGCTGGACCATGAATTTCCAGAGGGATTCAAGCCCGTAAACATAGAGGCATACGACGGAACAACAGACCCTGGGATCTGGATTGAGGACTACATCCTCCATATCCATATGGCTCGAGGGGATGATCTCCACGCCATCAAGTACTTACCCCTCAAGCTCAATGGACCAGCTCATCACTGGGTCAAAGGACTCCTCGAAAGCTCCATTGGAAGTTGGAAAGAGCTCAAAGACGCCTTTCGGGCAAATTTTCAAGGGACTTATGTCCGACCTCCGGATGCGGACGATTTGAGTCATATAACTCAACAGCCCGGAGAGTCAGCCCGAAAGCTTTGGAACAGGTTTCTTACTAAAAAGAACCAGATTGTCGACTGTCCGGACGCCAAAGCCTTGGCAGCTTTCAAGCATAGCGTCCGTGACGAATGGCTCGCCAGACACCTCTGCCAAAATAAGCCGAGAACGATGGCCGCACTAACAAACCTCATGACCCGCTTTTGCGCGGGTGAGGACAGCTGGCTAGCCAGATGCAGCACTAGTGACCCCAGTACATCTGAAGTTAGAGATGAAACGGGAAATCACGATGCAACAGCAATAACAAACGCCAGAATAAAGAAGACAGCACGAAGGGCACGGTAGTAAATGCCGGATTCAAAAGCTCTCGGCCAGGTCAAAAGTCGCCCCCTAAAGGCACCAGGGATGAACTGTCCAGCCTCAACAAAATTCTGGACCAAGTATGTCAGATCCATAGTACCCCTGGTAAACCTGCTAATCATACCCACAGAGAATGTTGGGTCTTCAAGAAGTCCGGCAAGCTCAACGTCGTACACAAGGGGGAGGATACACCAAGTGAAGACGAGGACGAGCCCCCCAAGCAAGACACGGGGGAACAAAAGAAATTTCCACCAGAAGTCAAAACAGTAAACGTGTTACACGTGATCAAGGGAAAAAAACAACGCGGCACTGCCAGGAAAATATACCCAAGTGCCTGTCACCGCGAAGTCCTGCCACTGGTCGTCTCAACCAATCACTTTCGACCATCGTGATTACTCAGCAAGTATCCGACACGCAGGATGGGCTGCCCTGGTATTAGACCCAGTAATTGGCGGATATCACTTCACATGAGTCTTGATGGACGGTGGCAGTAGCCTAAACCTAATATATCAGGATACAATCCGCGGGATGGGGTTAGACCCAACACAAATTCACCATAGCAATACTACCTTTAAAGGAGTAACGCCAGGCCCAGGGGCTCGTTGTACGGGCTCCCTCCTACTACAAGTTATATTCGGCTCCCCCGATAACTTCCGTCGCGAGCATTTAACTTTCCACATCGCTCCGTTTCAAAGTGGCTATCAAGCACTGCTCGGACGCGAAGCTTTCGCTCGCTTTAATGCAATACCACACTACGCCTCCCTCACACTCAAGATGCCCGGTCCACGTGGCATCATTACAGTGCACGGAAATATCAAGCGATCTCTGCGCGCCGAAGAGAGTGAGGCTGCCTTGGCAGCCGCACACTAAAGGCGCCCGGACCAGCGAAAGCATCCAATAGGTCGTCAAGACCTCAGACACAACTAATCAAGTCCGGCACCGCTATTTATACCGAATAAGTGGTCACACCCCTATTTGTCAATACAAGGGGCTCAACACGCGCAGACAAGTGGCAATTTCTTATCATCTTGAATTATACATGGTTTCTTTAAAAACTATCTTTTTGCATGACAACTTTTTCACTTAACTTCCTCTCTTTTACAGACGATCATCGTGCTACACCCATCCAGGATACGGCACAATGGAGACACAGGCGCAGACGTGCAGCAGGGACCCGCTTCAAGGATTCTTTTTAGATTAAGACCCTGCGTAAACCTTTTTTACTGTCTCTTGTTGATACATATCCACCGTTGAGAAGGATGCTGACGTCTTGGCATGTGGCCACGCCAGAACAATGGACGTACCTGGACACAAGGGGCTTCTTACAAAGGCCATTATTTAGGCCCGGTTTATACCGCAAAGACCGAATACCTTAGGGAGTGTTCGGCGTCGCGAGTTTGGCCCTATATGCATCAGCTCCGAATCATTGTCTTTGGTCAAATGTTGGGTTTGCCCGGCTCCTGTGTTTTGGTGCCTTACGTTCCTATTTACCGGCTAAGGTAGCACCAGGAGAACGACTGCGATTGTGCCCTGGTTCATCCGAACAAGCACCTCAGTAGAGAAAGCCGAAAACTGACTGTCATGATATAGCGCGAGACTGGTCAACCACTCGATGACCTGTGGGAATGTTAGAATTCCTCCGCCTTAACGAAGGGCTGTTTTCCGGCCAGGCATGTACGCACCCCGGAATCGGGAGAGTGCGGAGCCACCAGGGGCTATCTAGTAGCCCCACTGTCAAACTCCTATGGCTAAGTGAAAGTGCTAAAGCATTATAGTCCGGTTGCCTCGCTCGCTCCGCTATCACCTCCTTAATAGGACCAAGACGTTGGGTTAAGTGTGAATGCATGTTTTTGCGAGCACCTCCGCATTATATGCGTGGGGGTTGAAGCCGACGACTGCAATCTTTCAGGTTATACACATGTATACATAAACGGCCGTCCAGGAGCATCATATTACTTTTAGGCAAAAGTATAAAAATAGCCTTATAAAAATTTATAAAAGCATTTCGCTTACAATGAGATTTCATATCACTCAAACATAATATTTTTTGAGCACTGGGTCTCTATCAAACGGGCACCCTCAAGAACTTCTTCAAAGTAGTGCTCAATAGCCTTTCGACCTATAGCCGAATCCCACGATGCAACATTGGTAGCATCCATCTCCGCCCAGTATGCCTTAACACGAGCAAAGGCCATTCGTGCGCCCTCTATGCACGCCGACCTCTTCATCGCATTAATGCGCGACACCACGTCAAGGAACTACTGCACCAAGCTGAAATATCTGTTCGGTTTTGACCTTTCCGGCCATAGCTCATCCAAAACAAACCTCATGGAGAGTCCGGACAACCTATTTAGTTCAGCCCATTCGGCTAATTTGTCAGTCAATGAAAGTGGACGCTCGAGAGAATGGAATTGTCTACAAAACAGCTGGTCTACTTCACGGTCCATCTGACCCTGGAAGTACTTGGCCGCATCGGTAGCGCTCGCCGCCAAATCCATATACACATCCTCCGAACTCCATAGCCGATCGAGAGGGGCATACCATGGATCTCCGAACTTCCTCCGCAACATAAAGGATTTCCTAGCTACAATATCCCCGGCTTCCCGCAGCTCCTCCTTCTTTGCCCTCATAGCAGAGCGGAGGTCTTTTCTCGTCGCAGCAGCCTTCTGAAGGTCCGATGCCTTCGCTTGGTTTTCCTTTTCAAGAACACAACAATGGTCGGCGGCGGCTTTTAATTCTATGGCCATCTCGGCCATCTTGTCTTGGCTCTCTCCATGCACGGCCTTCTCGGCTTGCAACTCTTCGGCCGCCTTCAAAGCAGCCGCATTACCCAAACTCACTTGTTCCTTGGCTCGGGCAAGTTCTGCCTGCAAGGCTTCAACAGTGGCAGCTCCATCTGCAGTCACAACATATTAAAGATGTTGGCATCATGCTGCTCTTCCTATTCTGGCGTTTACCAGATAATGACTGAGGGAGTCCGGGATTAGGGGGTGTTCGGATAGCCAGACTATACCTTCAGCCGGACTCCTGGACTATGAAGATACTAGATGACTTCGTCCCGTGTCTGGGAGGGACTTTCCTTGGCGTGGAAGGCAAGCTTGGCGATACGGATATGTAGATCTCCTACCATTGTAACCGACTCTATGTAACCCTAACCCTATCCGGTGTCTATATAAACCGGAGGGTTTTAGTCCGTAGGACAACATAGACAACAATAATCATACCATAGGCTAGCTTCTAGGGTTTAGCCTCTTAGATCTCGTGGTAGATCTACTCTTGTACTACCCATATCATCAATATTAATCAAGCAGGACGTAGGGTTTTACCTCCATCGAGAGGGCCCGAACCTGGGTAAAACTTCGTGTCCCTTGCCTACTGTTACCATTCGGCATAGACGCACAGTTCGGGACCCCCTACCCGAGATCCGCCGGTTTTGACACCGACATTGGTGCTTTCATTGAGAGTTCCTCTGTGTTGTCGCCGTCAGGCTCGATGGCTCCTACGATCATCAATAGCGATGCAGTCCAGGGTGAGACCTTCCTCCTCGGACAGATCTTCATCTTCGGCGGCTTCGCACTGCGGGCCGATTCACTTGGCCGTCTAGAGCAGATCAAAAGCTATGCCCCTGGCCGTCAGGTCAGATTTGGAAGTTTAAACTACACGGCTGACGTCCGCGGGACTTGATCTTCGACGGATTCGATCCATTGCCGAGCGCGCCACACTGTCCCGACGAGCATGATCTAGCTCTGCCGCCGAACAGTGCCCTGAAGGTCGCACCCGCATCAGCTTCGACCCTTAATTCGGAGCCAACTGTGCCGATCAAGGATGGGCGGTTGGACGCCACCTCGGGGGCTGCGATCCCAACAGCGTTTGAGCCGAACACCAGCCCCGTACTCTGCGAGACTCATGACTCCATGGAGCCGAACTCCTCTCCGGACTCCGAACCCTCCGCGCCCCTGCCGATCGAATCCGATTGGGCATCGATCATGGAGTTTACTGCCACAGACATCTTTCAGCACTCGCCTTTCAGCGATATCCTGAAGACACTAAAGTATCTCTCTTTATCAGGAGAGCCCTGGCCGGACTGCGGTCAGCAAGGTTGGGGTACGGACGATGAAGAAATTCAAAGCCCACCCACCACCCACTTTGTAGCCACTGTCGACGATTTAACCGACATGCTCGACTTCGACTCCGAAGACATCGACGGTATGGACGCCGATGAAGGAGATGATGAAGAATCAGCGCCTACTAGGCCCTGGAAATCCACCTCGTCATATGACATATACATGGTGGACACCCCAAAAGAGGGAGATGGCAATGGAACAGCGGAGGATGACCCCTCCAAGAAACAGCCTAAGCGCTGGCATCAGCGGCGCCGCTCAAAATCCCGCCAAAACAAATACGGTGATTCCAGCACGGGAGACAATAATACTCCGGAAAATGCCGAAGAAAACCCCCTCCAGCAAGATTTAGCACAAGAGGATGGAGAAACCAGCCCTCATGAGAGAGCGGCAGACAGAGAGGTCGAGGACGATAATTATATGCCTCCCTCCGAAGACGAGGCAAGCCTCGACGATGACGAATTCATCGTGCCAGAGGATCCCGTCGAGCAAGAGCGTTTTCAACGCAGGCTTATGGCCACGTCAAGAAGCCTCAAGAAAAAACAGCAACAGCTTAGAGCTGATCAAGATTTGCTAGTCGACACATGGACTGAAGTCCTTGCGGCCGAAGAGCATAAACTCGAACGCCCCTTGAAGAGCTACCCAAGGCGCAGGTTGCTACCCCGATTCGAGGAGGAAGCACTTGATGCGGCCGACCGGCCACCTCGTGGCCGCAACAGAGAGGCCTCTCGGCCCTCCACTCAAGCCGCACCCCGTACCAAGGCATGGGAATATGCGCCGGACTTACGAGACATGTTGGAGGACAAGGCAAGGCAAACAAGATCGATCTACGGATCGCGTGGGCGCCCCACGGCTCGAGATGATAACCATCACGCCGGCCACAAATTCGGCAGGGCCGAACACAGTAGACAAAGCTCATTGGAGCTACGTCATGATATAGCCTAGTACAGAGGCGCCGCACACCCACTATGCTTTACAGACGAAATAATGGATCATCAAATCCCCGAGGGTTTCAAACTCGTAAACATCGAATCATATGATGGCACAACAGATCCTGCGGTATGGATCGAGGATTATCTCCTTCATATCCACATGGCCCGCGGCGATGATTTCCACGCCATCAAATACCTCCCACTCAAGCTTAAAGGACCAGCTCGGCATTGGCTTAACATCTTGCCAACAGGATCAATCAGTTGTTGGGAGGACCTGGAAGCTGCATTCCTCGACAATTTCCAGGGCACTTATGTGCGACCCCCAGACGCCGATGACCTAAGTCACGTAATTCAGCAGCCAGAGGAATCGGCCAGGCAATTCTGGACACGGTTCCTAACAAAGAAAAATCAAATAGTCGACTGTCCGGACGCTGAGGCCCTAGCAGCCCTCAAGCACAATATCTGTGACGAGTGGCTGGCCCGGCACCTTGGACAGGAAAAGCCAAAATCTATGGCAGCACTCACGACACTCATGACCCGCTTTTGCGCGGGAGAAGACAACTGGCTTGCTCGTAGCAACAATATGACCAAGAACCCTGGTAATTCGGACACCAGGGACAGTAGTGGCAGGTCGCGTCGCAACAAGCAAAAGCGCCGCATTAACGGCGACAATGCTGAGGATACCGCAGTTAATGCCGGATTCAGAGGCTCTAAATCCGGTCAGCAGAAAAAGCCATTCAAAAGGAATCCTAGGGGCCCGTCCAGTTTGGACCGAATACTCGACCGCTTGTGCCAGATACATGGCACCCCCGAAAAGCCGGCCAATCACACCAACAGGGATTGTTGGGTGTTCAAGCAGGCAGGCAAGTTAAACGCCGAAAATGAAGACAAGGGGATGCATAGCGATGACGACGAGGAGCCCCAGCCACCGAACAACAGTGGATAGAAGGGTTTTCCCCCACAAGTGCGGACGGTGAACATGATATACGCAACCCACGTCCCCAAAAGGGAGCGGAAGCGCGCGTTAAGGGACGTATACGCGGTAGAGCCAGTCGCCCCAAAGTTCAACCCTTGGTCCTCCTGCCCTATCACCTTTGATCGAAGGGACCATCCCACTAGCATCCGTCATGGCGGATTCGCCGCATTGGTTCTAGACCCAATCATTGACGGATTTCGTCTCACTAGAGTCCTTATGGACGGCGGCAGCAGCCTGAATCTGCTTTACCAAGATACAGTGTGGAAAATGGGCATAGATCCCTCGAGGATTAAGCCCACCAAAACAACCTTCAAAGGCATAATACTAGGTGTAGAGGCCAACTGTAGAGGCTCAGTCACACTTGAGGTGGTCTTCGGATCTCTGGATAATTTCCGAAGCGAGGAGTTAATCTTCGACATAGTCCCGTTTCGCAGTGGTTATCACGCACTGCTCGGGCGAACCGCATTCGCTAAGTTCAATGCGGTACCGCACTATGCATACCTTAAGCTCAAGATGCCAGGCCCTCGAGGAGTAATTACGGTCAATGGAAACACCGAACGCTCCCTCCGAACGGAGGAACACACGGCGGCCCTTGCAGCGGAAGTACAAAGCAGCCTCTCCAGGCAGTTCTCCAGTCCAGCCACTAAACGACCGGACACCGTCGAGCGAGCCCGGAGTAACCTACAACAAGACCGCCTGGCACGATCCGAGCAGGCGTAGCAATGCGGCCCCAACCCCAACCCTCGCAAAAAGGTGACGCCAGTACTTCGCGTACATAACTACGCTCTAGAGATACCATGGGTACAGGGGGAGGGGCACCATCACGGCACGCCCAAAACACGGCTTAAACCGTACCAGGGGCTGCCGATTTTTTAATTTTCTCTTACTTTCAGGACTCCATCCTTCGGAAGGCCTGTTCGGCAGTTCAATTGCCGCACAAACGATGCAAGAACTAGGGAAGCAGACAAGCCACGCCGCATTACGGAACTCCCAGGTGGTCTCTATCATGAACAGTATACCTGTTCCGCATACTATTCCGCAGCTTGCCCCTGGAACGGACATGTTAACTAGTCCAACCTTCCACTTATCGCATTATTTGTATCGTTCTGCTTTGATCGCAACCCCTTTTTAATAAACAATGCATAGCTTTCGTCTATTTTTGCATTACCTTTTTTTTCTTTATATATGTTCCCTAAACGACATGTTGCACCCGTACACGTTGGTACGCCCAAAATACGCCAGGGGCTTTAGTACCCCTCAATATGGTGTGAGAAGTCCGAACACTTTAACAAGTGTGGCACCCCGGACTTATAGTATTATATGCATCGGCTCCGAATCATGTCTTGGGTCAATAGTTGGGTTTGCCCGGCTCCTATGTTTTGGTGCCTTACGTTCCGCTATATCGGCTAAGGTAGCACTAGGAGAACCACTGCTATTGTGCCCCAATTGAGCTGGGTCGAGCACCTCAGTGGAGAAAGCTAAAACTGACTATCATGATGAAGTGAGAGCTGGTCACTGTTCGAGAGGTTTTTCGAGTCCCTAAGGACTTATGCCGCTTAGGGCGAGGAGCCGGCTCTGTCCGGCCAAGGCGTGGATAGCGCCCCGAACTCGATCTTCCGAATACTAGGGGCTTCACCGAAAATTTAAAATTATAGAATTCTATGGCTAAGTGAGAGTGTTCACGCATTATAGTCCGATTGCCTTGTTCGTTGGGCTGAGCGCCTCCCTCGATGGACCCAAACATGGGAAAAAGAGCGCTTAGGTTTATCCCCGAACACCCCAGCACTAGCGGCATGGGGGCAGAAGCCGACGACTCGCCATCTCTCATAATTGATAAACAGCCGCACAGAAGGTAATATTTTAAATTCCAACAGCATTGCTTAGCGCATATAAACATGTTTTCAGCGCACAGGACAAAACGAGCAAGTTTCACTCAAAAATTACATCCCTAGAACATTCATCGGCCACAAGGTAGGCACCCTTCAGAACATCCGTATAGTAATTCTCGGGCTTGCGATGCTCTTTCCCCGGCGGTGGCCCGTCCTTCACCAGCTTCTCAGCATCCAGCTTGCCCCAGTGCACCTTAGCACCGGCAAGGGCCCTACGGGCATCTTCAATGCAGAACAATGAGGCCCTTCATGGCCTATTCGGCCGCCTTGTGGAGCTCGACCAGTTGCTTCGGCTGGTCGCTCAGGGGCACGGGGTGTCCGGCCTCAGCATACTGAGACCAGAACACCTTCTCCGTCGAGCTGCCCTCCTCGGCTCGATAGAATGCGGCGGCATCGGACACACTCCGGGGAAGATCTGCGAACGCTCCTGGAGAGCTCCAGATTCGGGTAAGTAACAAGTAACTCACGTTTATGTGTTTGCTTTGCATAAAGAATGCCTTACCTGCCGCTATATTCTTCACCTCATCCAACTCCTGGAGGGTCTTCTGGGATTCGGCCTTGGAAGACTTGGCATTTTCAATAGCCACCCCGAGCTCGGACGCTCACGTCTTTGAGTCAAGCTCCAAACTCTCATGTTTTTCCATGAGAGCCTGGAGCTCTTGCCGCACCTTGCCAACCTCAGCCTCATACTTCTCCCGCTCGGTGCGCTCCGAGGCCGCCCTCTTCTCGGCCTCGACCAGCGCTTGCTTAAGGGTCGCTACTTCAGACGTGGCCCCTAAAATAGCCACGATAATCCTGTCATTCTTTGCAATCGCACCTTTTTATATATATTTAAAAACAAGGTATTTCTTACCTTCATTGTCCTCGAGCTGCTTCTTGGCACGCCCGTGCTCTTGCTCGGACCGCTCGAGGTTCTGCTTTAGCGTGTCCACTTCCGCAGTCAGTGCAGCGGACGCAAGCAGGGAAGCCTGCATATGCATATTGACTCATTTTTGTTAGACTCCTATGAATTCTATTTGATCCTCTATTCGGCATTCTTTCCGAACGCCAAACAGAGCATCAGGGGCTACTGTCTATGCAGTACTATTATTTACACATTCTTTACTTACCTCAAAGCCTGTCAAAAGGCTAGTACAAGCTTCAGTCAGTCCGCTCTTGGCGGACTGAACCTTCTGGACCACCGCACTCATAATAGTGCGGTGCTCCTCATCGATGGAGGCGCCTTGGAGCGCCTCCAACATATTGTCCGGTGCCTCCGGTTGGACGGGGGCCACCTGCACGGTGGACTTGCTCCTCTTGGAAGGAGGTCCCCCACCGGACTCTGGAACCTTTGAAGGTCCCAGAGCGGTGTCCGGCCTAGAGCCGGACTTGGATCCCTGGGGGGTTTCACCCCCTTTACTCCTGGAGTCCGGGAGGTCGCCCTGCGGTGCCTCCAGGACCACCTCCTCCCGGCTTGGAACCTGTTGGGACAACACTTCGGTGTCGTCCATAGGGCGGGGGGAGGAAGCTGTCGGAAGCGAGTTCACATCCGACGAGTCCAGTGAGCCGCTCGACAACGCGTCGAGCCGGTCTTTGGGTGGGCTGCATAAACATATTCGACGTAAGGGAAAGCTGTGCAATAAACGAATACTATGAATTACTCTGGTATCCGGATACTTACGATTTTGCCAGGGGCTTGGCCCTGGGCTGCCACTCCTCTCCGCCGTCGACGTCGGTGGAGTAGTTCGGAGGAAGGGTTTTCCCCTTCTTGGACCCTCCGGCCTCCCCAGAGAAGGCGGCCTTCCTTTTCTTCTCTCCTCCCGCTGGAGGGGGAGAATTCTCCTCTTCTTCCTCCTCATCTTCACGGGAGGAATGTGCCTCGGAACCATCGGATGATGGATCCGACACCTCCTGGCGCCGGGCACTCTTTCGAGTCCCCGCGGCCTTTTTCGTGGCCTTCTTCTCCAGCAGCACATAGGGTGCCGGAACCAGCAGCTTCGCCAAGCAAGCATCCACTGGGCCTTCGGGCAAAGGAGTCGGACAGTTGATCTGTACGGACGTCACCTGCCAATCCTGTCAAAGGTAAGGGAGCTTAGATCCCGCATGGATTCAAACTATGAAAAACTGATACCCTGTAAAAGGAAAAAATAGCTTACCGCGAGAGCATGACACTGTGCACTGAATCCGTGATCCTCGGTAGCGGATGCAGGAGCCTTGGCGCCTTTGAAAAGCACCTTCCAGGCATCTTCGTACGTCGTGTCGAAGAGCCTGCTCAGAGTTTGGTGCCGCGCCGGGTCAAACTCCCACATGTTGAAAGCCCGTTGTTGACACGGGAGGATCAGGCGGATGAGCATAACCTAGACTATGTTGACAAGTTTGAGCTTCTTGTCCGCCAGGGTTTGGATGCATGTTTGGATTCCGGTCAGCTCCCCTTTTTCACCCCAAGACAGGCCCGTCTCCTTCCAGGAGGTGAGCCGCGTAGGGGGTCCGGATCGAAACTCGGGGAGTGCGACCCATTCGGCGTCGCCCGGCTCGGTGATGTAAAACCACCCCGATTGCCACCCCTTCAGGGTCTCCACAAAGGAGCCCTCGAGCCATAGGACGTTGGCCATCATGCCCACCATGGCGCCTCCGCACTCCGCCAGGTTGCCGCGCACCACCTTCGGCTTGACGTTGAAAGTCTTGAGCCATAGGCCAAAATGGGGGCGGATGCGGAGGAAGGCCTCGCACACGACGATAAACGCCGAGATGTTGAGCACGAAGTTCGGGGCCAGATCGTGGAAATCCAGGTCGTAGTAGAACATGAGCCCCCTGACGGATGGGTGGAGAGGGAAGCACAGTCCGCGGAGGAAATGGGGGAGGAACACCACCCTCTCATGGGGCCTAGGGGTGGGGATGAGCTTCCCCTTTTTGGGAAGCCGGTACGCGATGTCGTTAGACAGGTATCCGGCCTTCCTCAGCTTTTTGATGTGTCCCTCCGTGACGGAGGAGACCATCCACTTGCCTCCCGCTCCGGACATGGCTGGAGAAGGTTGAGGTGGGGAGTGCGGACTTGGGCGCTGGAGCTCGAGTGCGCAAGAATGGATAGGCGAAGGAGGAAGAAGGCGTAGGTAAAAAGGTGGATCTTTATCCGCTTATATGGGTGGACGCAACTACATGTCCCCACTAGCCTGGTAAAACTCGCTTATCTCCAAGCGCCGTAATCAATGGCGCGGTTGGATTACCCATGCCCGTATTGATGAGAATCCCGGGATAAGGGGACACGATCTCTGTTTTAACAAGACGTGCCAAGGAAACCGCCTCGCATAACGCACTGAGGTGGGATAATGAAACAACTCGGATAAAGGCTTGGCCATGGTGTGTCACGCTACGGAATACGTTAGCAGATTAGATTGGTGTAAATATTATTCTCTCTATGGCAATATGTGGAAACTTATTTTGCAAAGCCGGACACTATCTTTGTGTTCAAAATCTTCTACGAAGTACTCGGAGGAGGAACCCGCCTTGCAATACCGAAGACAATCTGCGTGCCAGACTCGTCGTCATTGAAGCCTGGTTCAGGGGCTACTGAGGGAGTCCGGGATTAGGGGGTGTTCGGATAGCCGGACTATACCTTCAGCCGGACTCCTGGACTATGAAGATACTAGATTGAAGACTTCGTCCCGTGTCCGGGAGGGACTTTCCTTGGCGTGGAAGGCAAGCTTGGCGATATGGATATGTAGATCTCCTACCATTGTACCCGACTCTATGTAACCCTAACCCAATCCGGTGTCTATATAAACCGGAGGGTTTTAGTCCGTAGGACAACATAGACAACAATAATCATACCATAGGCTAGCTTCTAGGGTTTAGCCTCTTCGATCTCGTGGTAGATCTACTCTTGTACTACCCATATCATCAATATTAATCAAGCAGGACGTAGGGTTTTACCTCCATCGAGAGGGCCTGAACCTGGGTAAAACTTCGTGTCCCTTGCCTCCTGTTACCATCCGGCCTAGACGCACAGTTCGGGACCCCCTACCCGAGATCCGCCGGTTTTGACACCAACAATGACACTTACCCTGTGCCTCGTCAAGCCTTTTGTTAACAAGCTCGATGTCGGCGTCTACCGCATCCAACTACCATTCTAAATGGGCAAACTCGCTAGTCCGGCTAGCCACCGGAACTTCCATCACATGCACATACAGGCAGTATGGTTATTACCTGGGAATATGATCCTCTGTTCATCGTCGTTTCCGACGACAACCAGAGCCTCAGGGGCTACTATCTACACAGGGCACACCTAGCATGTGCAGGACTATCATATATTCTTTTACGTACCTCAAAGCCTGTCCGTAGACTCATAAAAGCTTCATGCAATCCACTTTCGGCGGATGATATTCTCTCCATCACCGTATTCATCAGCACACGGTGTTCATCTAAGATGGCCGTTCGCCCCACCAACTCCCTCGGAACATTCGATCGCACACTAGACGGTGTCGGACTCTTTTGTCTGCTCTCTTCGGGAGCCGGACACTGGGAGCTTCGAGGGTCAATGGGATTATCTTCTGGCCTCACCGGACTCGGAGAGGACCTCCGCGACGACACTTCAGGGTCACCCGCTTCCGGAGCGGAGGAGTCCGGAGGAGGCGTTTCGCTCTCCATCATCTCTGGAAGAAGATCCCCCGAAGACGAGCTCATTTGAGAGGGGCTAAGGCCCGAACTACAAAAATATATGCGGTGGTTATTTTCTCAGAAGAAAAAGATGGCATATTTGTACTATTAAAGTATTTCGGGTCACTTACGACTCACGGGAGAATTGATCCCCCCGCGGACTTTGTGCGGCAACGGTGCCCCCCAAGGCAGGACCCACTGTGGGAGACTTCTTCTACCGTTTGGAAGCTTTGGCTTCCGAATCCCCGGGCGCAGTCCTTTTCCTCTTCTGGTCGTCTTCCTTCATGGAGACGCTCGCTCCCTCGGCTAGAATGGGCTGCGTTGGGGGCCCGCGTCCGCCCGCATTATCCTGTATCTTCCTTCAAGGGCTCCGGCCGAGGTGCGGTCTAGAGCATCTTTTCCAATACCGGATTTTCCAAACCCTTAGGGAGGGGGGCCGAACACCGGATCAACTTCGCCTTTGTTAGCCAGTCCTGGTCAAAAAGCAAACTCTCATAAATAACTTCGTAACAAAGGAGAGATAGTATGTTCGACCGGAAGATGCCTTACCTGTTCGTGGTGCGGTTACTACTCAGGCCCACGTCCTCGGTGATTTTTGGACACTCCACCTGAGGTCCGAAGAATGGCCTCGTGCGTCAGGCCGAGAAAATTTTGAATGACACGCGGTCCCTCGGGATTGAACTCCCACAGGCGAAGAGGCCGGCGTTTGCAAGGCTGGACTTGACGAACCAGCATAACTTGTATTACCGCAACCAAACTGAAATCTCCATTGAAGAGATCTTGAATGCGGCTTTGCAGTATAGGCACGTCCTTGGCTGGACCCCAGCTCAGACCTCTACTGATCCATGACATCAGTTGTGGTGGAGGGCCCGAGCGGAAAATAGGGGCGGCCGCCCACTTGGCACTTCTAGGAGCCGTGATGTAGAACCACTCCTGTTGCCACAATTCAGACACCTCTAGGATGGAACCTTTGGGCCACGGAGCTCCCGTCATCTTGCGTATTGAGGCACCTCCACACGCTGCATGTTGCCCCTCGATCATCTTCGGCTTCACTTCAAAGGTCTTGAGCCATAGGCCAAAGTGAGGGGTAACCCGGGGGAAGGCCTCGCACACGACAATAAATGTCGTGATATGAAGAAAGGAGTCCGGAGCTAGATCATGGAAGTCTAGCCCGTAATAAAACATCAAACCCCTGACGAAAGGATCCAGAGCAAGGCCTAGACCTCGGAGGAAGTGGGATATGAACACGACGTTCTTGTTGGGTTCGGGGGTGGGGATGGCCTGCCCTCGGGGAGGCAGCCGATGCAAAATCTTGGCGGTCAGATATCTGGCCTCCCTCAACTTTTTGATGTCTTCTTCCGTGACGGAGGAAGGCACCCATCGGCCTTGAAGGCTAGATCTGGACATGACTGAAGGTTCGGAGCACCTGACCTGAACTCTGGGCGCTTGAGCTTAAGGTGGGGGAAGGATTCGGTTGAGCACGGGAGGGAAAAATAAAAGCCTTGTCCCTTTATAAAGAGGGTGAATATCAAGCGTCCTCTCCGTGTCCGTTTGGACTTTCCTATAATCTAGGAGTCCTAGAAACGGTTGGGTTACCCACGTCCGTATTTATGAGAATCCCGGAATAAGGGGACACGATCTCTACTATAACAAGACGTGCCAAGGAAACCGCCTCGCATGCGCTGAGGTGGGATAATTAAACGACTCGGATAAAGGCTTGGCCGTGGTGTGTCACACTACGGAATACGTCGGCAGATTAGATTTGTGTAAATGTTATTCTCTCTATGGCAATATGTGGAAACTTATTTTGCAGAGACGGACACTATCTTTGTGTTCAAAATCTTCTATGAAGTACTTGGAGGAGGAACCCGCCTTGCAATGCCGAAGACAATCTGTGCGCCGGACTCGTCGTCATTGAAGCTTGGTTCAGGGGCTACTGAGGGAGTCCTGGATTAGGGGGTGTCCGGATGGACGGACTATACCTTCAGCCGGACTCCTGGACTATGAAGATACAAGATTGAAGACTTCGTCCCGTGTCCGGAAGGGACTTTCCTTGGCGTGGAAGGCAAGCTTGCGATACGGATATGTAGATCTCCTACCATTGTAACCGACTTTGTGTAACCCTAACCCTCTCCGGTGTCTATATAAACTGGAGGGTTTTAGTCCGTAGGACAACATACACAACAACAATCATACCATAGGCTAGCTTCTAGGGTTTAGCCTCTTCGATCTCGTGGTAGATCTACTCTTGTACTACCCATATCATCAATATTAATCAAGCAGGACGTAGGGTTTTACCTCCATCGAGAGGGCCCGAACCTGGGTAAAACTTCGTGTCCCTTGCCTCCTGTTACCATCCGGCCTAGACGCACAGTTCGGGATCCCCTACCCGAGATCCGCCGGTTTTGACACCGACACGCGCACTCATCAATATGCCGCCCCGTTGCGCATGCCGGCGCCCGCCTGCTCCGGCCAACAATTTCTCGCCCATCACCGTTGTGTCACCACCAAGCCGGAGGCTCGCCCGCTCATGTCGTCTGCAGTCCCTCATCGCGATGCCGTTGCGCTGCCAAGCACGTGAGTAGCTGGTGGAGTCGCGTCTATGCACGCGGTGTACGAAGAGGAGGACGAGCGCGTGCTGCAGCACGCCGCCGCCGAGGAACTAGCGTGTCATTGTCGTCTCCGCCCGCGCGAAGGAGGCGCACATGGTGGCTGTCGCGGAGGAAACTGGTCGCGTGCGTGTCGAGCCTGCAAACCAGGTGCAGACGCGGAATCTACCTTCGAGACCTTGAATGCCACGTGGATCCTGCAATATGAAGGAGCAATTTGGGTCAGTCGACTCTTGTGAGCCGTTTGATGCAACATGGATGTCTAGAAGGGCTTATTCAACCTCCGAAATTGATGCATGGTTCATCTTCTTAGCCCGCCACATGCCTAACCGCCTGCCGGCGCCGCCGCGCCCTCCCTTGAACCGTCTGCTACCGCCATGCTCCCCCCACCCCCGCCATCCGTTTAACCGCGGGCACGATCCATTTTTTTTCCGGCGAACTGCATTCCACACCCAACACTCATAAGATAGATCATGGGCACCCTGCCACCCTAATATAGATACCTGGGTAGCTTCTCTGCCGTCTTCTTCCTTCGCTCCGTCGAACTTCTTTCACAAATCGACTGACCCAAATTATACTACTAGTACGAACGTATTAAGTATGGTAGGAACACGAAGATACGAGCAGTAGTACCAACTGCAAGAAGAACAGTAGTAAGACATAGTACTAGTACTACTGTACGTACTAAAGCGTTCCAATAATGAGAAAGAACATAAACATAGTTCTGCTGGGGCCTCAACACAACACACCCTTGAAAATAAACTAAGCAACTAGTCCGCTTGACACTGCAGTAGAACCAGCATGAGCGACGACACTGCCACCTACTCGGAGTCCGAGTCCACGTCATCGACTTCGTCCTCGTCCCTCTTCCTCTTCCTCTTCGCCGACGCTTCTTTGCTTGAACCGGACGCTGAGCTCTGCTTCTTCATCCAACCCTTGTAGATATTTAAACAAAGGTAGGCATCCATTGTTGCATATAGGCTGTGATCTTCATCTAATGTCTTTGACTCCCATGCATGATGAAACTCGTGGTGAGGTTTCTTTAGTTTAGCGTACAAAGGATCAATCATGGCTGCTGCCAGGGTCAGCATTGAAGGCTGAGAGGAGGACACCAGGCTTGCTTTCTGGAGATCGAAGGGTTGGCCTACAACGAGGCCTATCCGACCCAGGACATCCCTGTCGTTCCTAAAGTCTACAGTAGCGAATTTCACTCTTCCATCCTTGAGGAAGTTCTTAAAATCCTGGTACTCAACGTCGGCATGGCATATGTGGTAGACCAAGCACACGTTATGTACACAAACCTGGATCACGGCAGGCTTCTTCTTCTCTGCCTCCTTTAGTTTCTTCTCTCTTTGCAGGACTGTGGTGTACTCAACATCTAGCCCAGCGACCCACTCATTCGTTGAACTGTTGAACATGCGTACGAAGCGAGCAAGGCATGCTTTCACCGTTGCGTATCCCCGTGTGTAGATGACGAAGAACTCATCGCCGGTGATGGCTCTAACCTGGTACTCAACGGCGACCATGGAGATTTGGGAGGCCATGGATTTTGGAGGAGGGTTAGGAGAAGTTGAACTGGTGTAATGTGAAAGGACGGGACGACTGGGAGCAAACTGTTGTAAGGTATTGTACTAGTAGAAGACGGGGACGAGTAGGGCATGCGAACAGCATGGGGTTGCTGGCTTGCCCGGTGGATAAACGACTGCAAGCCCCCAAAGAGTTCTCGAGAACTATGCGGGACTCACTGGATGTCATGTCTACTAGACCCATATCGTAGGCCTAACGGTATAGCTTCTGCCTGTTCGCACGCCATGTCGGCATGTGGGTAACTTCACTTAATTCCGTCAACTGTCGCGCCTCCCACGACCTTCGCCTCCCTCGCGCGGTTGCGCCCTTTGAGACTTCGACCGGCTATAAATGAGCAATTTTTTTGCCTACTCCGCATGCATGATACTCCCCCTGGTCCTTTTTACTTCCGTCAACCATTTGCAAAGTGTTTGACCAAATTTATACTAAAAATATCAATATCTGCAATACTGATTATAATGAGTATAAGAACTACTCTTAGATGAGTTAGATGAGTTAAAGATTCTAATCCTGAACTAACCCTGAAGTAACTCTAGCGAAAGAGGTGTTTGGATGACAGGGTTAGATGGAGCGCGGATACGGCGAGGTGCCTTCATGGTCGGTGCGAGATGGAGTGAGGGAGGGAGAGGACGAGAAGCTTCGAGGAAGTGGGGAGGGATCTGCTGCGGAGAGAGCGAGACAAAAATGTATTTTTAGTGTCCCGAGAAGAACTAACCCAAATAAGCACCTCTTGGGTGGATTAGATTTTTTGGGGGTTAGTTTAGTTCAAACTAACCCAAACTAAGTCTAACACATGGATCCAAACAGGGCCAAGGTTAGCTATTAGAGTACTACTACCTCCCTTCTAGTTTAAAGGGCTCGATTCAAAATTTTCACCTACTCTTAGCAAGATAGAGGCGGTGGAATAGTTTTTGTAGTTCTTCACAAAAAATGTGTTTACCAATGCATGCATGAACACTAGTTACTCTAACCCCCCTCTCTTCTTTAATTCTTTGCCACCTCAGCATGTTTTCTATTCCCATGTGCATGATACCAGCTAAGATACCAACATTATGACCAGCCTTAATCATCGCATGCAATAATTTAGTGCACCTTGAAATATGAACATGTGTGGGGCGTGTATGTTTTTAATGACTTGAGACTATACCTAGCCCGGCATGCAAGATGAGACTTATTATGCACCGTTCCCCTGCAGGAAGCCCATTCGTCTCCAAATCTTTTCCTCTCCATGTGTGGAAACTATATGCCTGCCAGACTCTCCTTCTCCCTCCAGCGGTCCCACCACTCCACCCCGTGTGGAAAAAAATCTGCATGCATGACTCTCCTCCCCCCGCGCTCGTCCAATACGTTGTGACCAGCAATATTTCCACCCCTTCCCTCCCCCGTAATTTACTCCAACAAATATGCCCACGTACTACCTCCTTTCCGGTTTATAGGGCTCAATTCAAAAATCTTACCAACCAAGGTAGATGATGAGTGGTGGAATAATTTTCATGGTTTGTAAAAGCACTCAATTAATGCGCTCGTTTTTCTCAAAGAATTGTGTTTACCAATGCATTAATTGCAATGCATGCATGCATGCATGAAGTACATGCATTGGTCAAGTTTCTCATAATCCTCGCATGCAATGAATTAATGTGCCTTGAAATCTGAGCATGTGATGGGAGTAGCTATTATGTTAATCACGCAGCATATCTTCCGGGACACTGCTTCAGTTACTTAACTGCAGGTGCATTGGGTCACTAACATATGGGCCCAACAAGGGTCTGGCCCACATGTCAGTGACGCAACTGAACCTGCAGTTAAGTCAGTGCAGCTTAGTCCATATCTTAAGTAGGTGTGCCATTGCTTTCTATAAATATTGTGCCTCCCATGACATCACTATCAACTCCCCCTCATGTTCACATTCATCGCTATCTCCTCCCCCTCCCTCTCACGTCGACCACCATGGCATCACCCCTCCCAAGCCCTAGGCGCCCCTCGCTGCACCACGCGGACGGTCACGCGTCGCCGTTCCGTTCCTCGCCGCCACTAGTCGAGGAGGACGCGTCGGTGTTCCACTCCTCGCCGCGACACGTCGAGGTGGACTCATCGCCGTTTCGTTCCTCGCCGCCACTAGTCGAGGAGGACGTGTCGGCGTTCCGCTCCTTGCCGCGACGCGTCGAGGTGGACGCGTCGGTGTTCCCAATCTCACCAGCACGCGCATCGGAGGACGCGTTGGCTCCCTGCTATGAGGAGAATGCCGCGCCGCCCGCCGAGCCCCCCAGCCTTGAGGAGCTTTGGAAAGAAATGGATGTCGCCTTGTGGGAGGCTTTACCTCCAGCAGAGCGCGCCAAAATAGAGGCGGAGAAGAAGGCCAAGGAAGAGAAGCGCACCACGGAACAAGCTGCCTGGCAGGCCTATGTCGCGTCCGAGAGAGTCAGGCAATTGGCTCTTTGGCAGAAGGCTCGTGCGAGGGCCGTGAGGGTGGAGGAAGACGCCCGTGCCAAAGCCCTGAGTGCAGTCGGGCCCAAGCGCCTCATCTACACTTGGAGGTACGTGGACCGGGTGCACACTCCCAGTGAGGAGTAGTACCAGTTGGCGCCGGATCACCACACCGGTGAGATCGCGCTCGCTCGCCCGCCGACAAACCGCCAATCAGCACCTCGCGAGTTGCGAGGCTGAGGAAGAGGCGTTGTGTCGGCGTGCTGGGAAATGGCCGCGCACCAGGGCACTCGTGGCACGCCGCAAGCGCTCCTACGAGCGTCATGGCTTTTAGTAGGAGTATAATTTTTGTTTCGTAAGGCGATCTCGTTAGTTTTGGGACGCAAATGATAAATCCTAAACATTCAGGAATTATTAGAGTCCTTAATTAAGTATGTAAAAAGGAAAGTTTGGAAACCTTGTGTATTCGTACACATTTTGTAAGTATGTGCGTATAGCACAAACTTTACTATATACTATCGCACTACACGTCTCTCTCTATATATGCTTGCAGACTGTGCTACTCCCTCCGTACAAGTCAATAAGCCATCTTTGGTTGTGCACCTTGACCAAGGAGGGAAGACTTATACACCTAGACGGAGGGAGTACTACTATTACTTATGTACGTGCAAATGCACGTTTTAACATTAAGATGCGGTTTTTGTAAAAGTAGAAAAACAGCACTAGTCAAGCTTGTGAAACGATTCAATGCAAAACAAATGCAAAAATGCTCATTTGATTGTTTACTTTTAGCTTCCATCTCTGTGGTTATTTCTCTGTCGTACTTTGTATGGAGTATCTCACTGGTTGGAAAGGCATGCAAATTCCCAAACCACTTCCTACACCCTGTATCGAATTTTTTGCCTAACAAGTTGTGCCGTGCAATTGGAATTCCAACTTGAGTACTACTACTAGTAGGAGTAACATGGGCCAGTTCTTTTAGGCTTCTAGATTAGTAATCCCATAACTACTACCTTCGTCCTGGTTTATTGGTCCCCATTGTAATCGTGTCAAATTTTGATCATAAATTTAACTAGTGAAATGTTATCTTTGGTCAAAATTTAGCACAAATTACAATGGTGAGGAATAAACCAGAACGGAGGTACTACAAGTAGTAGTTTAGAAGCCCAAATAAATGAGTGAGGCGCCTTAAAGTTACTCTCCACTTTGACTAGTCTTATGGGAAAAGCTGGGGAAGCCGCCAAAAGAACTGGCCCTAGGAGTAGTAGCTAGGGATACTAGGAGTAGTAGCTAGGGATCGAGTGTGCGAGATGAACCGGAGAAAGTAAATGCAGAGAGATGAAATGCAAAAAAGACGGAGGAGTGTGATGGTTGCTTGTCCGTTTATTTTACCAGGCCACTTATTACTGGGAGTGGTTGGGTTTTGTGATATGAAGGCTTTACTACCGCGCCACGAGCGGGGTGAGACTCTTGTGCAACGCTGCCCTCTACACTAGTACTCGATCATGGTTTACTACATCGGTCGTGGGTTATCCCCCATTGAATTTGACTGAAGATTTAACTGACAAAATCTTAGTGCATGTCAACAAAAACAATATCGTTGGATTCGTATTTGAACATAGTTTTAAATGATATAATTTTAGGTGACATGCATCATCATTTATCATACTATATATAATGTTAGTTCAATTTTTGGTCATACTAATCTATATTAAGGTGCCCGTGTGTTGCACGGAAGAGTGCAATGCATTGATCGGGGAGTTGTTTATTTTGACAAAGGATGTGGGGGTCATCTCATGTGTAACGGGTATCGATAGGTTTCTTCGGATATTATTTCATCTCTAGAGCTCACAAACATCTGGGTGAAATAGATAAAAAGTATCTTTTGCAAACAAAAGCGTTCAACTATTCAACATGCATCCAAAACTTGTGAAGAAATAATTCTTATTGTGCTTTGCAAGGAATGATCATCAAGAATTAGTTTCTGAGTATCCATTGTTATACATGTTGGCTACAGATGACATGGCACTTTATTATAGTCAATAGTTGGCTATACTATTTAAGTATTAACCATGCCCTTATACACCTAGACGGAGGGATTAAATCAGGATGACTTGGAAGGGGGCAGATGATATGTAAGAAATGGTTCATCATAAGTCTTTCACGAGTACTGTAGTAAAAATTCATACATGGAAGATTCTAGACTAAACCATAAATGGATACACTTTTATTCATGTGCGATACTCCAATAGAGCAAGATCATGCATGGCAGTCTCCACATGCTTAGAAAGTGGATTACATTGAGCGAAGACTAATGATCAACATTTAACTTGATAATGCAGATGTCCAGGTGAACCTCCTTGGAGTCCCTGTGCACATTGTTGGGGGTCAAATAATACCGTGCGTCTTCCATGTCCACATCGGCGGGAAGGTCCCAGCTCGGCAGAGTCCAAGTCAGCTTGACGTAGCCAGTGTCGCCGCCCACGTACCTCCGAGGGGTAGTAATAGTGAGCACGCACCCGTACATCGGCCTTGTGTCAGTGTCAGCGTCAGCGGTGTCGCCCCTGACGCACACTACAGAGGCGGGGCGGCAGCCTGCGTGGGCCTCGCCGGTGCCCACGATCAAGAGGAAGACGTTGTTGTCCTCCTCCGAGACTAGCAGACGGCGGTGATCCTCCAGCGACTCCAGCACGGTGAACGGGTAGCACGTCTCGTACTTGTTGTTCTTCGCCAAGGGCCAGTAGTGATCGCCGCACGCCTGCGTTAGGTGATGCACGATGTCCGTCGGCGAGCCCCAAAACGGCACCGGGCACTCATAGAAGTAGACGAAGGGCTCCTTGGAGGCATCGACCAGGCCGTCCATGAAACGGGAGTGGCTGTAGGGGACGTTCCGCCAGTTGAATATATGAGAAAGTTACTACGAGATTTAGTCTGAATAAGCACAAAATAAATCCTGACGGCTATAACAAAGATTAAACTAATCATGAGGACTAGCATAGTAGATGAACAGATCGAATCTAGGACACAGACTAGAAACATGAATTCTACCACGATTTCGAACAGGAAGGACAGAAACACATATGGTGCAACGGGAGCAGCACCATTGGCATTCAGGTTGTCGCCCCATGTCGTTGAGGAAGAGGTTGCCGAGGTCGGGGAAGAAGTTGTCGCTGCTAGCAGTCATGAGAGTGCGCTCCCCAAATTTCAACAGCGCCCGCCGAATGGAGCACAAGAGGGAGTGGCTGTAGGGGACGTTGCGGCCGCCGAATGGAGCACAGGAGTAGCCCACGAAGCAGTAGATGGTGCTCCTCCCTAGTCTCTATTCTTATCTCTATCACGAGTACTCTTCTTTGTTTTTTATCTATATCTATAATACTATATAGTGTGCCAATTTTGAAAATTTGAAACATGGGCCTAAGAAGTAATTTTAGCCATCGATAGGGTCAATCCTATGGTTCAGAATGCACGGATTCGCGTCTACAGTATCCACCATGCAGCTGGTTGTTCATTCTAGAGAAATCTAGGCCCACCCGTATTGTTTATTACAAGACGTCGCGTTTGTGCACTGCAAGGTTACTTTCGGTCCTGTACTCCCATCTCCATCCTTCTCCTAGAGCGTATCAAAGTACTGGTAGCTTTGCATCCCGTCCGTCCATGAAATAGCATTTTTAGGGAATACGACATGTATTTGATAGTACAATGGTTAAGTCATCTATCACACTGCACAAATACATGAGATGGACAAAAATTTATGTTACCAAGTTTTGCAACCATGAAAATATTTTTCTTCAAAGAAAAAATGTGACTAGGACATTTTGATTAGTGAAATTAGGATAGCTGTCATGATAACTTTACATACAAACAGAATAGAATTGTTGATTTGTTAGACTTTTGAAGGACTTCTTTTTTGAAGAAAAAAAATCAGCGTGGGAGATCTGTTGTCACGAAATGAACTTTGCACGTGCTATGCACGTACCCGCGTACTAGTAATATACTAGTTGTAGTTGTCAAATCGAATAGTACTGCGCCTTACACTACACATCTGGCTGAACACGCCTCCTCACCTCCATCAAACCCCTCTGTTAAACCTGCATGCAAACCGAGAAATCTACTCCGGCCCGCGGGAGGAAATTTGCCGGTTGCCGTAGCAGAATAATAGAGTCACGTCCAATCCATTTGAGTTAATTACGTGTATGATTCGCCCTCTATAAAAAGTTAATTGCTTCGTTATTCTTGTATTCTAAGTACTCTATGGGTTCCACTGTTAGTACAGTGTACATGACTTGCAGGCTGGCTACAGATTCTACAAAAAGTTAAAAAGAAACAAATCCATCCTTAATCATGTATTCTAAGTACTCTATGGGTTCCACTGCCAGTACAGTAGCGAAAGAAGTATAGTATATATTAAAAAATATAAAAAGCTAAAGTTTCAGACACAATTCGAACTCAGGTCATCGCGCTGCGAGTATCCGGCCCGGACCAGTACACTAGGTGTTGGTTGCGGAGAATGCAAGAGATAAACCTTTATAACAATGAGCCCGTCCGTTGCAACGGATCCAAAGTAGAATAATACATATTCACAAATTTGAAAGAAAACAGTTTACTTTTGATATACGTATCACTAAAAATATCTTATGTTTCACTCCAAATGGTTTACTTTTGATATAACAATGATTGGACCAGTATTGTGATCACTCAAGCAAGTTGTCTGACTTCGATATGACCTTACACTACCGGTATGTGTCTCGTAAGACAAACGGCATGCTGTAGTCATCATCACCTGTCCACTTCCCACATCACATATTCGCTTCTCCATCTTTGTCCGCTCTTCCATCCCTACTAAGGCGCCTCCCCCCTCGTCCAATCTTCCATCCATGCTAAGGCGCCTCCCCCTTGTCCGAAACCCAAGCACTAACAATGGCAGAACCGAGCAGCGTCCGCCGAAAGAGTGGCTGGAATTCGCTCCCCACAGAGGTAATCAAGCTCATTGTTTCACGTGTGGACAATCTCAGTACCATGCCGCTTGCCGCGTGCTCGTTGGGGCTGTACTGTTTACTCAAAGCCCTCAGGCCGAAGCTTTTTAAGCCAGCTCCTTGCTTGCTGATGCCGCCTGATCTTCAAAAACGACGTGTCACACAGCATAACTATCGTAGGGTGGCAAGCATCAACCCGCTTGACTGCGATCAGATCCCCGTCACCCTCAACTACATTAACGATATGTACTGGGTCGGCATGAACACGTCTTGGATGGTGCTCGTCGACGGTCGCGGCAGCTGGATGCTCATGGAGGTCTACACCAGGCGATTGATCCCGCTTCCTTCGATTAACACTACACTGCTTTGGCACCACGGCCCAGAATACTCAGAATCTTACAGTAGCCAACATGATACCAAGTTTTATTTGCTCAAGATTATAATCTGCCAAGTGCCCACAGGATCTGCGAATTATAAAGACTTCGGGCTAATTGCGTTCTTCAACCGTGGTCTCGCCTATCTGACAGGTCACTGTAGTAAGTGGATAAATCTGCACGTGCATCGCAGGATCATACATCCTCCATGGTTCTCTGATGCCATTGAACACAAGGGCTTCATTTACGCTGTCGACTCCTTCTATGGCTGGACGTATTGCTGGCCTACTCCAGTCATCGCTACAAACGTCTGTTACAGCAGTATGTTACTTTCCTATGATATCATGATGGCTTGCTTATATTACTGTCAACATTTACTGAAAATAATATTCATGCTCATAACATGATGTTCTTAAGATTGACTACACCAAGAGCCCTTTTTTATTTGACTCCAACTTTTTTTTAGTGTTATTTGACTCCAACTTGATATGATGTTGTAGGCCGCCTGGTGTCCCTACCCTTCCTAATCCCAGAACCTTTGAAAGAAAAGCGGCATGGCAGTTGAAGGTGGTTCCTGGCTCGATCAGACGATGGCGAATGATTGATGATCGTTCGCACATACCAGACGTGTTATTTCGTGGAATACAATCACAGTCACTGCAAGGTCTTTGAGCAGGATCCCAGCTTCTCTGGGCCTTCAGGAATTTTTGACTGGAGATTGGTAAGTAGCCTTGGTACACGCTCTCTGTTTGTCGGACTGAATTATCCAATTAATCAGAAGATAATCGACGGCAAGGATCATGATGGCAGCGCGGTTTCGTTCATCAGGCAAAACTGTGTGTACATAGCGTACCATGCGTCTCTGCATGCACCATACCCTGATATGTGCCGCCATGCTCTGCAACCCAAAGTAGGAGGGAGGGTCACAAGTATCAGACTTCGACCTGCTGGCTGGAGTTTCCCCCGTCAGGCACCCATCTGGTTCAAGCCATCAGCCAATCTCCACAGCTTAATAAATAGTAACGTCTAACTAAGCTAGTTAGTTAGATGCGTACACTTGGTGCAGTAGGATCTTTATTTAGTTTGATGCATACACTTGTTCTTTTTTGGTAGCCCTTTTGTAATGATGGCTGATGTTTGGTTTGGATGAGAGAGATGCGTCTTCACTCTTCTGGCCTGCGTACTGCTTCTGTTGCACCCCCAGCCCTGGTTGCTGCTGCTGTTTTCAATGTACAATCAATAGTATATTTCTTCTGTTGGTTGAATAAATGTGTTGTTAGAACGACAAACACAATGTTTTGGAAGTCGTTTCACGGTTCGATCCTTTAGTGCCCCATACCATACGTAGCGCATACTATTTTTCGTACGGAACACATTTTCCACTTGTTGATAACATGCAACCCACTGATGAAGTCCCAATAGAGAAGCCCATAATTAACTGGAAGGGAGGCTCTCACATGAATCCGGCCCAGGTACATGCTCATGGTCCCCTAAACATAAATAAGTAAATAAATAAATAAAGCTAAATGCTCATGCACCAGTTCTTTAAATTCATAATTTAATAGGAGGATATTATTTCCTATGATAGTGTCGTTACATTCAGACGATATTATTCTTCGGCAAAGATAGCGACCAGTCTTCTTTCTCCCAACATTTTCTTCCTGCAACCAGCGGACCCATGCAAATCATATTCAACATCGTAAATAGATCGGTCCATTTTTATTTTTCAATAACAATGTCCAACCCAGCCCAGCACATTGGCGACAGCACTTTATCCTCCACCTTGGTGCGCTCGCCGCGGCGCCGTCGTCTGGCCCTGTCAACATAGTTTTTTCGAAACGGTCCCTGTCAACATATGAATCGGGAGAGGACTATAGTTGTGAGTATGATAGTACGGACCCACCAGGTCCACTCCCAAACACAGGCAAGCGCCTCTTTTACTACTCAGATGAACCCCTCATTTTTACTCTAATCCACCCTGGTGATATCTGGGACCCACATCATTTTCAACGTATGGTCAATTAACGACAGAATTGCACAACTTTTGTTTTTAGTAGTAATTTGGAGGAGCAGGCTATAAACTGGGTTGTGCGGTCTCTGTGGCCCGTCTAACAACATGACCAGCCCAGCAGTTTTTTCTTTGGGAAAATAGGTAGCTCAATATTTCTTTTTGAAGAATACCCAAGCTAGGCCTATTTGTTTTCTCCGACTTACTGGGCTGCAAATCTTTCAAGACGAGGAGGGATGCATTCCGGCTTGGCCAAAGAGTATGGTCAGTGTCTTTTAAAAGTAATATCAAAAGGGGTTGAAAACTCCAAAAAAAATAGAGCAAATGGGATATTAGTTTCTTTTTTTGTTTTTGTTCTTCACTGATATCTTGTACTCCCTCCGTCCCGAAATTCTTGTCTTAGATTAGTCTAGATACGGATGTATCTAATACCAAAACGTGACTTGATACATCTGTATTTAGACAAATCTAAGACAAGAATTTTGGGACGGAGGGAGTATTTCATTGGATTTAACATGACATAGTACTAATTTATTTTTAAATTTGTTTTAGTATGGCTATTTTTTGGATTAAGAATATTTTTTCCTCACCAAAAATTTGCGAATTTTCAAAATTTCCCACATATTTAGTTAATTTTTTAAACCCTGGTACTGACCAAAAAATGGGCGGCAATTCTTAAATTGGAAAACGGGCTACAATAAATTCCATATGAATTAGAAAATGAGTAAAAATTATAAAAATAATAGCAAATGGGTTGTACACACCACAGATTTCGAGGTTGACTTGTTTATGCAAGGCTTTGTCAGTCAACACACGATTCTAGCAGCAGTGACTGTTGGATGTCCATCCAATGGCCGACGTGCTTCTTCAATCTCTGATCTTCCTTCTCCAGCCGCCTAAACTAGCGCCGCGGGACTGCCTGCTCCCTCCTCTTGTGGCCCATTGTGATGCCGCGCAGGCTTCCCCGGCCCACCCTACTCCCTCCGCTGGGCTGGCCGCACGCAATCAACTGCCTCCTTATTACGCGAAAAAAATGATTCCGCCCACTGACATCTGGGGCGCACCGGTTAGGAGGCTGACCTATCAGCCTACTAAGTTGACGCGTACAGAGGGCTTGTCAACTTAGTCAACAAACGATTCTAGCAGCAGTAACCATTGGATTTGAATCGAACGGTCATGCTGCTTCTTCAATCGCTGCTCTTCTTGCACCAGCTGCCCAAACCAGCGCCAGCGAGGCCGCCTGCTCCTGCCTCCAGTGGCCGGCTGTGCTGCCGTTGAGGCCTCACCGCCCCCTACTACTCCCACCACTAGCCAGGCCCTGCAGGGACGGCAGCCTCACACCGTAGCCGAACCAATGAACCCTCGTACTCCTCTCCGTGTGGGCATCCACTGCCATGTCTTCCCCGGCTCCATGTTGTCCCCTTTCTAGGCCTCGCCGTCATCCACCGCCTTGGTGCTCTCGGCACGGCGTGGTCAATGTGGTGACCGACTTCCATCGGAAGAGTACTGTACGTGGAGAGGCTAACAGCTGGGTCCTCAGCCACAGCCCAGGTTTTTTGTGATTTTCCAAGTAAGTCGCTTTGTCAGGCCTGTTGGGCTGCAAATCTTTCAAGACGAGGAGAGCTTCATTTGGCTGGCCGAGAAAATGGCCTATCAGTAATGAGAAATGGGTTGTACATTTTTAAAACACATCAAACCGACAATTAGTTTCAAATTTCTTTTTTTCATTTCAAGATTTTAAATTGCATTGATTTTTATGCGTGGATAATTTGTTGGATTTTATATTGATATATATTTATTTTTAAAATCAGTTTGAACGTGACTCGAAATTTCGGGATTAAAAACAGTTCGGACCGCACCAAAATATGCAAAATTTCGTATAATTTTTTAACCGTGGCCACAATATGGGCTGTAATGCTAACAAAAAGAATATGGGCTCCAAAAAAACCCTTAAGAATTAGCAAATGGGCTGTAAGTTAGTAGAAATAATAGCAGACGGGTTGTATGTTGTTTTCCACAAATTTGAGGCTTTCCTAAAAAAAGGTTGACGCATAAACAGTGACTGTTGGATGTCCATCCAACGGCCGTCGTGCTTCTTCAATCTCTGCTCCTCCTGCTCCAGCCGCTCAAACAAGCGCCAGTGGGACTGCCTGCTCCCTCCTCCCCGCGGCCGGCTATGCTGCCGCGCAGGCCTCACCGCCCCACCGTACTCCCATCACTGGCCTAGCCATCCCTCTACTCACCCACACCTGCTGTTATTCTCCGACGACGGTAGACGAACCAGTAAACCCTCGTATAGTCGTACTCCCCTCTACGTGGGAAACAACTGCCGAGTCTTCCCTGGCTCCGTGTCGTTCCCTTCCTAGGCCTCGCCGTCGTCCACCGCCCTGGTGCTCTCGGCGCGGCCTGGTCAACGTGGTCAACGACCGACATGCATCTGAAGTGGATTGTGCGTGGAGAGGCTGACAGCTGGGTCCACGGCCGCATGCAAGGAAATTCCTCCTTATTACGCTCAAAATAATGATTCCTCCACCTAACATCTGGGACCCACTGAAAGGGCCGCTGTATTTCGCGAAAAAAATGTGACCGCCGCTGGCAGCTCGGACCCACTAGCTATATGTTCGCACGCAAGGAAGTGCCTCCTTATTACGCACAAAAAAATGAATACTCCCCTTGCTAGTTGGGACCCAGTATAGTGGGAGGCTGACTTCTGGGCCTACTAAGTTGATGGGGATGGACGGCTTTGTCAACTTAGTCAATATGCACGATTCTAGCTCCATTGACCGTACGATGTCCATCCAACGGCCGTAGTGCTTCTTCAACCTCTGGTCTTCTTGCTTCAGCCGCCCAAACCAGCGCCGGTCGTGCCTCATGCTCTTGCCTCCCGTGGCTGGCTGCGATGCCGCGGATGTCTCATTGCCCCCTACTACTCCCACCACTGGCCAGGCCATCCCTCTACTCACCCACACCCCCTGTTATTCTGCGGCGGTGGCAGCCTCACACCGCAGTTGAACCAGTGAACCCTCGTACTCCTCTCCGTGCGGACTTCCACTATTGCATCTTCCCCGGCTCCGTGTCGTCCCCTTCCTAGGCCTCGCCGTCGTCCACCGCCCTGGTGCTCTCGGCGCAGCGTGGTCAACGTGGTCAAGGAACGGCTTCCCTCGGACGTGGACTGTACGTGGAGAGGCTGACAGCTGGGTCCACGACCGCAGCAAGGAAGTGCCTCCTTATTATGCACAAAATAATTATTCCTCCACCTAATAGCAAGGACCCACCGGACGGGCCACCGTATTTTGTGAAAAAAATGTTTCCCCCTGACTGCTGGGACCCAGCAGCTACATCTTCGCATGCAAGGAAGTGCGTTCGGGCAAAAAAACGATTCGCCCCTGTAACGCCCTCGATGCGGCTACATCTCCCACGTGCCGAAGCACGACTTAGAGGCATAACCGCATTGAAAGCAATGTCGCAAGTGAGGTAATCTTCACAAACAACCCATGTAATACAATAAGGGAAAAGATACATAGTTGGCTTAGAATCGCCACTTAACACAAATACATGAATACAACATTACAACATCCAAATACAATCAAGATCCGACTACGGAACCAAAATAAAAGAAGAACCCCAAATGTGACAAGGTCCCCAATCGACCCCAACTGGGCTCCACTACTGATCAACTAGAACGAAACAACACAAAGGACAAGATCTTCATCGAGCTCCTCCTTGAGCTTGGTTGCGTCACTTGCTCGGTAACATCGGCACCTGCAAACTGGTTTTGGAAGTAACTGTGAGTCACGGGGACTCAGCAATCTTACACCCTCGCGATCAAGACTATTTAAGCTTATGGGTAAGGTAAAAGGTATGAGGTGGAGCTACAGCAAGCGACTAGCATGTTTGGTGGCTAACATACGCAAATGAGAGCGAGAAGAGAAGGAAAGGCACGGTCGATAAAACTATGATCAAGAAGTGATCCTAGAACAACCTACGTCAAGCATTACTCCAACACCGTGTTCACTTCCCGGACCCCGCCGAGAAGAGACCATCATGGTAACACACACGGTTGATGTATTTTAATTAAGGTCAACTTCAGGTTTTCTACAAACGGACATTAACAAATTCCCATCTGCCCATAACCGTGGGCACGGCTTTCGAAAGTTCAAAACCCTGCAGGGGTGTCCCAACTTAGCCCATCACAAGCTCTCACGGTCAATGAAAGATATTCCTTCTAGCGGGAAGACCCGATCAGGCTCGGAATCTCGGTTACAAGACATTTCGACAATGGTAAAACAAGACCAGCAACACCGCCCGAATGTGCCGACAAATCCCGATAGGAGATGCACATATCTTGTTCTCAGGGCACACTCAGATGAGCGCTCCATACAACTAAAACCAAACATCAAGTTTCCCCGAGGGGGCGCTGCACAGGGCTCTAGTTTGGACCAACACTCAGAGGAGCACTGGCCCGGGGGGTAAAATAATGATGACCCTTGAGTCTGCAGAACCCAAGGGAAAGAAAAGGCTAGGTGGCGAATGGTAAAACCAATGTTGGGCATTGCTGGAGGAGTTTTATTCAAGGCGAACTGTCAAGGGGTTCCCATTATAACCCAACCGCGTAAGGAATGCAAAATCCGGGAACATAACACCGATATGACGGAAACTAGGGCGGCAAGAGTGGAACAAAACACCAGGCATAAGGCCGAGCCTTCCACCCTTTACCAAGTATATAGATGCATTAATTAAATAAAAGATATTGTGATATCCCAATAAGTAAACATGTTCCAACAAGGAACAACATCTCCATGTTCCAACAAGGAACAAACTTCATCTTCACCTGCAACTAACAACGCTATAAGAGGGGCTGAGCAAAGCGGTAACATAGCCAAACAATGGTTTGCTAGGACAAGGTGGGTTAGAGGCTTGGTTCAACAATATGGGAGGCATGATAAGCAAGTGGTAGGTATCGCAGCATAGGCATAGCAAAAGAGCGAGCAACTAGCAAGCAAAGATAGAAGTGATTTCGAGGGTATGGTCATCTTGCCTGAAATCCCGCAAGGAAGAAGAACGAGTCCATGAAGAAGACAAAAGGATGTAGACGAACGGATCCTCACAAACGTGACGTTACCAAAACCAACTCGAAGGAGCAAACACCGGAAAGAAGACATAGTAAACAAACCACACATGAACATGGTATGATATGCGGGATGCGGGATGCGGTGCATATGCATGATTTGCAAATGACGCATCAACATGGAAATCCAAGAGTGCCACTGGAAAGGTGAGGTGATTTCGGTTGAAATCGATATAAAGATCACCGGAATCGGATGCACGGTTTGGAAATGGCAAGCAAAACAAATATGGCACCGGTCTGCGATAAACAGCAAGTAGCCAACTAAATGCAACAAGATAAATATGCTACATCACTCAAACATAGCAAAACAATACATGGCAGGGATCCACTCAAGATGCTTGATTAAAGATGAACACTGAGCTACGGCTAATTCATCCATTAACAGGTTCAAACAAGCATGGCAAAAGTACGAATGATAACAGGTTTCAGACTTAGTGAAATTAACACAAGTCTGGAATTTAACATCAGGAAGCACACTTTAGAGCATGAAAACTACATGCTACAGGAACTTAACATGGCAAAGAAAGACATGGAATGAAGCTACTCAAAGCACTTAACAAAATTCCCTTAGTGACCTTGAGCTAAAAGGGATCACAAAATACAATTTCAAGCATGTGAACATGGCAAAAATAAAAACAGATCTCAGACAACAAAACTGGAGCATGCAAAATAGATTAACAAGTAGGCATGTTTACGAGCTCAATGCACTCACTACAGAGCATGGCATGACCAACTAAGCATACACCCATCAAGAAGACATGGCATAGAAGCTAGACATGGCAAGAACAACATCATAGCATGCACGGATCAATAGCAACATCCTCGGCAAAATCGCTAACAAGTCAACAATCTGCCAGGATTCACGAAATAGCAAAAGTAGAGCTCGATTGACTCTAGCTAGGTTGCTCCATAAATGCGAAAAATGACATGGATGGATAGAGCACCACAATGTTAACAAAACCTCCTTACTGATCATCCTCAAAAGAGGCACGGATCACTAGGAAACAACATGAACATATGGCCTAACGACAAAATCAGGACAAGGACTTAGAGAAATTCTAAGTCTCTGAAATCAGCATTACCGATTACGCTACTTTGCAAGCTTGTGCTAGTCACCATACCTGGTGCATGTAGCTCCCGCTTGCGCAGGGTCCAGGGAAGGGTCCGACCACTTTGGGTCTATAGTACGCAGCCTTTCCCTACATTTCTGTAAGAGGCTGTTTCCAGGACTTGAACCCATGACCTCATGGTCACAAGGCAACAGCTTTACCACTGCGCCAAGGCTCCCCTTGTAGAGCTCCCCTTGTGCTAGTCACCATACATATCACAAAAATACATGGTAAGCACCTCTACAAAGATGGCATGGCATATAACAAAACACATGTAGAGCTCAGGGCCATATCATGCACACATTAAACATGGCAAAAATGACAAAATGTCATTTGCTGAAACAGATCTGGCAAACTACTCAAATAGCCCTCTTCCAACAACATTTCGGGCATCAAGATGAGATCCAATGAAAATGATGCAAAGAGATGAAATGATGTACTCGTCGAGACGAACATTTTGATATGCTACACGCCCAAAACGGAGTCACGGTGTTGAAGTTATGGCATGTCAAAGTATGCAAAAAAATAACAGGAGGAGAGGGAAAAGTCAACCGGGATTTGGATCCAGATCTAGCGTTCCTCGCGGCACGCGAACCGAGGCGGCCGGAACAGTGCTCGCCGGCATTACTGTTCACCGAAGAGTGCGGGCGTTGTCGTGGTAGCGGGATCCGGTCGGGGTCGGCAGATCCGGCGACGGGGCGGCCGGATCCGTTGTCGGGGCGGCGAACGGCGACGAACGGCGGCGCAGAGCAGCGAACCGAGGCGGCGGGGACCGAAGCTTGGCGTGGCGGCCGGCAATGGCATGCGGTGGCGCCTGCCGATGCTGACCGGAGCGGAGGAGGAAGCGGGCGGCGGGGTGCGGCGCCCATGCGTGGGGAGGCGCGGCCCGGTCGGGCGGCGGGGAGGGCCGGATTTGGGCCGAGCGGGCCTCAGCGGTGGGAGGAGGCGGCCGGCCACGTGGCGCGCTCTGATTCGTAGCAGTCGGCGGCGGCGGCTTGTCCGGCGCGGCGGACAATGTCCGGCGGCGCGCGATGTGGAAATTAGGGTTAGGGGGAAGAGGAGACCCGGGATTTTCGTGGGGGGGTCTTTATATAGGGGTAGAGGGAGCTAGGAGAGTCCAAATGAGGTGCGGTTTTCGGCCATGCGATCGTGATCGAACGAATGAGATGATGGAGGAGGTTTAGGTGGGTTTTGGGTCACTTTGGAAGGGTCTTGGGATGCAACACACACGAGGCCTTTTCGGTCCCTCGGTTAACCGTTGGAGTATCAAACGAAGTCCAAATGGCACGAAACTTGGCAGGCGGTCTACCGGTAGTAAACCAAGGCCGCATGAAAAGTCTCGGTCCAATCCGAAAACGTTTAACACCCGCACACGAAAAGAGGTAGAAAGGGGCACCGGGTGACATCGGAGCGCCGGATTGCAAAACGGACAACGGGGAAAATGCTCGGATGCATGAGACGAACATGTATGCAAATGAACTGCACATGATGACATGATATGCAATGCATGACACGCAAGCAATGACAAGGCAACAACAGCGAATAACTGGAGGACACCTGACACATCGGTCTCGGGGCGTTACAACACTCCACCACTACGAGAGGATCTCATCCCGAGATCTAGAATGGCACCGTAGGGGAAAACGGAGGAGGAAGATAAGTGGTAAAACTAAGTTGCTTCTTCGACAAACGAGTGAAACCACGAGCCTTGAGAGGTTGACCAAATTGAAAGAAAGAAAGCAACGAGAAAGAGCGAAGTTGAAAGCACTCCGGTAGGGAAGAGGAACAAGGAATTACAAATTCGGACAGCACTTCGGTTGAAAAGAGATGAAAGACTTGATAAAATAAAAGAGCTTGAGCAAAGGGGCACAACACTCCGGTTAAAAGGGTAAGCATGACAAGGACAAGAAGAAGGTTTGAAGAGAGCAGCAACACAATGCCTCCGGGAGAGAAATAGAAGATAGATGATTAAAATAAAAGAATGGAGAAGAAAATGCCAACTTATGCCACAAAAGAGTTTGAAAAGGCATCTTTAGGAGAAGGGTCGAACGGAGTTGTTGGAACACCAAAAACGAAAAGAATACGCTTGATATAGTCTTATGGAATACATCTCAAACTATGAGGTGACAACCTGCCATTCACGGGAAAAAGAATTGGATTGGTATGAACAAGGAGACGAGCAAATATTTCACCGGGAGGATAAATGAAGAACTTTGATCATTGATAAACACCATAAGAGCGACAATCCTTAAAGGAAAGCTTTAGGTGAAATATAGCCCAATATAACTCCAACGAAGAGGTTGATGGATTTAAAATACCTCATTCTTAACAGCATGTGAATCATGAAACATGAACTCAAGTTATCAAGAATGACATAATACCACCTCCAATGATACGGAAGAAAGAATTGCACTCCGGATAGCAAGATGAAGAAATCTTGAGCTCCTTTGAAAAGAATCTCAATGAACACTTGGAGAAGGAATTATTTCTTTGATGAACCATCATGTAGCACCTTGATGAAGAACTCCAGTAAACAAAAGAATGGTCAAACGAAAGGAAAGAGAAGTCGAAAACACAAGTTGAATCCTTGTAACAATTTAGATGAATCTCCGTGGTGAAATAATTGAGAGAACTTGGAACTCCAGGAAAAGAATAGATAAAGCATCTCGAACCGAGAATTTGATGAGCCTCCGGAATAAAGAATTAATCATTTGGGTGAATCAAGAATAAGAATTATGTTATGCTCCTCCTTCACCAATTAAATTGATGACGAGCAAACGGATTGCATACAATTTATTCTCGAAGAAAGGATTAGGATAGATATGGCGCCAACTTGAGAAGGTCTTCAACGAACCATCGGTATAATTGAAACCACGAATGAATTGATACAGAAGAGAAATCTTGAACGAACCACCGTAAGAATTGAAAATGAACGAAGATAACATAAATAAACACCGGGAAGAATTAGCAAATGAACGAAGATACATGAGAGAGTTTAGATACAAAAGAACGAAGAGATCATGAACTGATTAGAGGATATTTGAACGATGCACCGGTAAGATTTAGAGAAAGAGAGCTGAAAGCTGAGAATGAATACTTCTGAGGTGGTGGCCTTTGGAGAAACAAACTGAAAATATTCTTGAATTGCTCTGGATGGATGAAAAGAATTCTCACAATCGAAAACAATTATGAGAGGATGGCATCAAGATAGAGCCACGAATCTCTGAGAGAACGGATAAGATATGGAGGAAAAATTCTTCTTTGGTCTTCAAATGTTGAGAATGATGACGAGAAACACCACCATGAGTTGTTGAGGCACTCCGGAATAGAAATTAGAAAGGTTGAACCAACGATGAAAAGAAAAGAAAGATCTTGGAGAGAAGCATTTGACTGATGATAATTCATTCTTACGTCAAACTTTAGAAAAGAATTTGAGAAGCTCCGGGAAAATAAGAAGAGTCTGGTAAGATCCTGGGAAAAGACCTGTGGGTTAGGGCCCACTCAAAAGAAAACACCGTTAGAATGATTAAAAAAAAAGAGGTTGCACCGGTTGAATTAAAAGGCTTGAATGAGATAACATCCTCAAAATAGCTTGAACGGATTAAGAGTGGAAACACGAATCTTCTGAGATATCTTTAGCACTCCGGAACAAAAGAATAGCGAGATGTGAACGTTTATGAGGTGCACTGGCATAAGAAAAGCATTGGACAAAAAGAAAATACAATGCTCAATACCGAAGTTTGAATTGAATCCACCGGAGAAGGAAAATGAGTGACGAGAGACGAACTTGAAGCTTCGTTAGCATCTTCCTGAGAAATCATCGGATAAGACATTGACGGAAAAGAATGGAAAGACTTCACATCAATAAAAGGATACTTGAATAAGAAATCTGGTTCCTTGAAGAAAAGGGTTGGAGGGAGGGAAAACAAAGGCAATTTTGGGACGAATGAAATGAACACCGTTGAAAAGAACTGAGATTGGATCTTGCAAATGTTGAAGTGATCGGATCCACTTGAAGGGAAGCTCACCGGTTGAGAAGAAATTGAAATGACAACTCGATGATCGAGAAGGACTAGTATTCACGTAGAAATGTGAGAACACCGGTTAGGAAGAGGTATGGGATCAACATTTGACTTCGAAGCAACTCAAATACCACAACTCAAAAGCAAAACAAAGGATTGGCTTGCAAGATAAGCCGGAACAAACATATGATAGAGATTTCGTCCGAAGTTTTTGTGGTGGGGCCTACACGGGCTTGATCGTACAGTAAAATCATGTACAAGGCAGTGCACATGACATACGAAGCGTCCCCAAGTCGGCATAGCCAAGGACTCTTTAAGACACAATGAGACCACTGTAAAACCAACCGTGGATAGGCGGACCACTTGACGTCGAACCCTAATTTCATATCATACATCTGTCGGAAAGATATCCTAAGAGCTACTTGAATTCCCACCTATAAACTCCTGAAATTTTCTGGTTATGCAATCAGGTGTTGGGGATACAGGGGAAGCATAATATCTCACCCAAAACTAGCAAATCCTACATCCAGTTGTATCCATCCTTCAACACATAACCAAGAAACCTTCGGAAATCGTTTACCTCAACCTTCGAAAAGCATCCGTTATACGAGTTATGGCAATACTCCCGAACTCCCGCCCCAGTACTAGGTGGCGTCGAGGTTATCTCACCAACAACTGCATAAAAGAGATTTTCGATGTCGGCGAAACTAAACTCAGGTATTCCAGAACTACAACGATAAAATTGTGACGACAACACCTCGGAGCTCAACTCCTCGGGACACTGCCACAACCCCTAAATGACAGGAGGCACCAAGAACAATGTTCTCGTCACAAAACTATCAGAACGATTCCAAAATACCCGCGTGATCCTAAAAAAATTAGTGAAATTTGAGAAGAGAAGAGTCAAAACTCTACGTTAGGATGCCTCACCAGAGCGACGAAGAGACTGAGGAGTAAAAAGAAATCCTAACTCTCCGATATATATAATCCTAAATGACTCAAAACATTTCTAGACTCACTAACGCCAGCGGTTCGATCAAGCAGGGGGCTCCTAAGGTCGGGGAAGGCTCTGATACCAACTTGTAACGCCCTCGATGCAGCTATATCTGCCACGTGTCGAAGCACGACTTAGAGGCATAACTGTATTGAAAGCAATGTCGCAAGTGAGGTAATCTTCGCAAACAACCCATGTAATACAATAAGGGAAAAGATACATAGTTGGCTTACAATCGCCACTTCACACAAATACATGAATATAGCATTATAACATCCAAATACAAACAAGGTCCGACTACGGAACCCAAATAAAAGAAGAACCCCAAATGCGACAAGGTCCCCGATCGATCCCAACTGGGCTCCACTACTGATCAACTAGAATGAAACAACACAAAGGACAAGATCTTCATCGAGCTCCTCCTTGAGCTTGGTTGCGTCACCTTCTCGGTAACATCGGCACCTGCAAACTGGTTTTGGAAGTAACTGTGAGTCACGGGGACTCAGCAATCTTACACCCTCGCGATCAAGACTATTTAAGCTTATGGGTAAGGTAAAAGGTAGGAGGTGCAGCTGCAGCAAGCGACTAGCATGTTTGGTGGCTAACATACGCAAATGAGAGCGAGAAGAGAAGGAAAGGCACGGTCGATAAAACTATGATCAAGAAGTGATCCTAGAACAACCTATGTCAAGCATTACTCCAACACCGTGTTCACTTCCCGGACCCCGCCGAGAAGAGACCATCACGGTAACACACGCGGTTGATGTATTTTAATTAAGGTCAACTTCAGGTTTTCTACAACCGGACATTAACAAATTCCCATCTGCCCATAACCGCAGGCACGGCTTCCGAAAGTTCAAAACCCTGCAGGGGTGTCCCAACTTAGCCCATCACAATCTCTCACGGTCAACGAAGGATATTCCTTCTAGCGGGAAGACCCGATCAGGCTCGGAATCCCGGTTACAAGACATTTCGACAATGGTAAAACAAGACCAGCAACACCGCCCGAATGTGCCGACAAATCCCGATAGGAGCTGCACATATCTCGTTCTCAGGGCACACTCAGATGAGCGCTCCATACAACTAAAACCAAACCTCGAGTTTCCCCAAGGGGGCGCTGCACAGGGCTCTAGTTTGGACCAACACTCAGAGGAGCACTGGCCCGGGGGGGGGGGGGTAAAATAATGATGACCCTTGAGTCTACAGAACCCAAGGGAAAGAAAAGGCTAGGTGGCGAATGGTAAAACCAATGTTGGGCATTGCTGGAGGAGTTTTATTCAAGGCGAACTATCAAGGGGTTACCATTATAACCCAACCGCGTAAGGAACGCAAAATCCGGAAACATAACACCGATATGACGGAAACTAGGGCGGCAAGAGTGGAACAAAACACCAGACATAAGGCCGAGCCTTCCACCCTTTACCAAGTATATAGATGCATTAATTAAGTAAAAGATATTGTAATATCCCAATAAGTAAACATGTTCCAACAAGGAACAACATCTCCATGTTCCGACAAGGAACAAACTTCATCTTCACCTGCAACTAACAACGCTATAAGAGGGGCTGAGCAAAGCAGTAACATAGTCAAACAACGGTTTGCTAGGACAAGGTGGGTTAGAGGCTTGGTTCAACAATATGGGAGGCATGATAAGCAAGTGGTAGGTATTGCAGCATAGGCATAGCAAAAGAGCGAGCAACTAGCAAGCAAAGATAAAAGTGATTTCGAGGGTATGGTCATCTTGCCTGAAATCCCGCAAGGAAAAAGAACGAGTCCATGAAGAAGATAAACGGACGTAGGCGAACGGATCCTCACAAACGCAACATTACCGAAACCAACCCGAAGGAGCAAACACCGGAAATAAGCACACAACATAGTAAACAAACCACACATGAACATGGTATGATATGCGGGATGCGGTATGCGGTGCATATGCATGATTTTCAAAGGAATGATTGAACCTGGCCTCAACATGGAAATCCAAGAGTTCCACTGGAAAGGTGAGGTCATTTCGGTTAAAATCGATATAAAGATCACCAGAATCGGATGCACGGTTTGGAAATGGCAAGCAAAACAAATATGGCACCGGTCTGCGATAAACAGCAAGTAGCCAACTAAATGTAACAAGATAAATATGCTACAGCACTCAAACATGGCAACAAAATACATGGCAGGGGTCCACTCAAGATGCTTGACAAAAGATGAACACTAAGCTACGGCTAATTCATCCATTAACATGTTCAAACAAGCATGGCAAAAGTGCAAATGATAACAGGTTTCAGACTTAGTGAAATTAACACAAGTCAGGAATTTAATACCAGGAAGCACACTTTAGAGCATGAAAACTACATGCTACAAGAACTTAACATGGCAAAGCAAGACATGGCATGAAGCTCCTCAAAGCACTTAACAAAAGTCCCTTAGTGACCTTGAGCCAAAAGGGATCAGAAAATACAATTTCAAGCATGTGAACATGGAAAAAAACATAAACAGATCTCAGACTTAGTGAAAAACTGGAGCATGCAAAACAGATTAACAAGTAGGCATGTTTACGAGCTCAATGCACTCACTACAGAGCATGGCATGACCAACTAAGCATACACCCATCAAGAAGACATGGCATAGAAGCTAGACATGGCAATAACAACATCATAGCAGGCACGGACCAATAGCAACATCCTCGGCAAAATCGCTAACAAGTCAACAATCTGCCAGAATTCACGAAATAGCAAAAGTAGAGCTCGATTGACTCTAGCTAGGGTGCTCCATAAATTCAAACAAAGACATGGATGGATAGAGCACCACAATGTTAACAAAACCTCCTTACTGATCATCCTCAAAAGAGGCACGGATCACTAGGAAACAACATGAACATATGGCCTAACGACAAAATCAGGACAAGGACTTAGAGAAATTCTAAGTCTCTGAAATCAGCATTACCGATTACGCTATTTTGCAAGCTTGTGCTAGTCACCACACATATCACAAAAATACATGGTAAGCACCTCTGTAAAGATGGCATGGCATATAACAAAACACATGTAGAGCTCAGGGCCATATCATGCACACATTAAACATGGCAAAAATGACAAAATGCCATTTGCTGAAACAGATCTGACAAACTACTCACATAGCCCTCTTCCAACGGCATTTCGGGCATCAAGATGAGCTCCAATGAGAATGATGCAAAGAGATGAAATGATGTACTCGTCGAGACAAACATTTTGATATGCTACACGCCAAAAACGGAGTCACGATGATGAAGTTATGGCATGTCAAAGTATGCAAAAAAATAATAGGAGGAGAGGGAAAAGTCAACCGGGATTTGGATCTAGATCTAGCGTTCCTCGCGGCACGCGAACCGAGGCAGCCGGGACAGCGCTCGCCGGTGTTACTGTTCACCGGAGAGTGCGGGCATTGTCGTGGTAGCGGGATCCGGTCGGGGTCAGCAGATCCGGCGACGGGGCGGCCGGATCCGTCGACGGGGCGGCGAACGACGATGAACGGCGGGGCAGAGCAGCGAACCGAGGCGGCGGGGACCGAAGCTTAGCGTGGCGGCCGGTAATGGCATGCGGCGGCGCCTGCCGATGCTGACCGGAGCGGAGGAGGAAGCGGGCGGCGGGGTGCGGCGCCCATGCGCGGGGAGGCGCGGCCCGGTCGGGCGGCGGGGAGGGCCGGCTTTGGGCCGAGCGGGCCTCAGCGGTGGGAGGAGGCGGCCGGCCATGTGGCATGCTCTGATTTGCAGCGGTCGGTGGCGGCGGCTTGTCCGGCGCGGCGGACAATGTCCAGCGGCGCGCGATGTGGAAATTAGGGTTAGGGGAAAGAGGAGACCCGGGATTTTCATGGGGGGGTCTTTATATAGGGGTAGAGGGAGCTAGGAGAGTCCAAATGAGGTGCGGTTTTTGGCCACGCGATCGTGATCGAAGGACCGAGATGATGGAGGAGGTTTAGGTGGGTTTTAGGACACTTTGGAAGGGTCTTGGGCTGCAACACACACGAGGCCTTTTCGGTCCCTCGGTTAACCGTTGGAGTATCAAATGAAGTCCAAATGGCACGAAACTTGACAGGCGGTCTACCGTTAGTGAACCAAGGTCGCATGACAAGTCTCGGTCCAATCTGATAACGTTTAACACCCGCACACGAAAAGAGGTAGAAAGGGGCACTGGGTGACATGGGAGCGCCGGATTGCAAAACGGACAACGGGGAAAATGCTCGGATGCATGAGACGAACATGTATGCAAATGAACTGCACATGATGACATGATATGCAATGCATGACACACAAGCAATGACAAGGTAACAACAGCGAATAACTGGAGGACACCTGACACATCGGTCTCGGGGCGTTACAGCCCTCCCTGACTGCTGGGACCCACCAGCTACATCGTCGCACGCAAGGAAGTGCCTAACAGTCGGGACCCACCTGGTCGAAGCGTACGCAGCATTGTCATTCTGGTCGCGAACGTGTACGTACATACTGGTCGATGTAGAGGCGCGCACGTGTCATAGTAGAGGTGCGCACGTAGCATGTACACGTACGTACAGCGGCCAGTGTGCAAGAAAGAAAATACAGCCACGTACGTACATACAGGCAGGGTTGTTGGGGAACGTTGCAGAAAACAAAAAGTTTCCTACGATTTCACCAAGATCCATCTATGAGTTCATATAGCAACGAGTGATCGGATTGCATCTACATACCTTTGTAGATTACGCACGGAAGCGTTCAAAGAACGGGGATGAGGAAGTCGTACTCGACGTGATCCAAATCACCGGAGATCCTAGCGCCGAACGGACGGCACCTCCGCGTTCAACACACGTACGGTCAGCATAACGTCTCCTCATTCTTGATCCATCAAGGGGGGAGGAGAAGTTGAGGAAGATGGCTCCAGCAGCAGCACGACGGCGTGGTGGTGATGGAGCTGCAGTACTCCGGCAGGGCTTCGCCAAGCACTATGGAGGAGGAGGATGTGTTGGAGAGGGAGAGGGAGGCACCAAAGGCGTGGGTAAGAAGTCCTCCATCTCCCCACTATATATAGGAGGGCCAAGGGGGGCGCCGGCCCTAGGAGATCTAATCTCCTAGGGGGGTGCGGCCAAGGGGAGGAATCCCTCCTCCCCAAGGCACCTAGGGGGTGCTTCCCCCTTTAGGACTCTTCCCCTTTTGAACCCTAGGCGCATGGGCCTCTTGGGGCTGGTTCCCTTGGCCCATATAGGCCAAGGCGCACCCTCTACAACCCATGTGGCCCTCCGGGGCAGGTGGCCCCACCCGGTGGACCCCCGGGACCCTTCCGGTGGTCCCGGTACAATACCGATGACCCCGAAACTTGTCCTGATGGCCGAAATAGCACTTCCTATATATAATTCTTTACCTCCGGACCATTCCGAGACTCCTCGTGACGTTCGGGATCTCATCCAGGACTCTGAACAACATTCGGGTTACTGCATATACATATCCCTACAACCCTAGCGTCACCGAACCTTAAGTGTGTAGACCCTACGGGTTCGGGAGACATGTAGACATGACCGAGATCGCTCTCCGGTCAATAACCAACAGCGGGATCTGGATACCCATGTTGGTTCCCACATGCTCCTCGATGATCTCATCGGATGAACCATGATGTTGAGGATTCAATTAATCCCGTATACAATTCCCTTTGTCAATCGGTATGTTACTTGCCCGAGATCTGATCGTCGGTATCCCAATACCTCGTTCAATCTCGTTACCGGCAAGTCACTTTACTCGTACCGTAATGCATGATCCAGTGACCAGACACTTGGTCACTTTGAGCTCATTATGATGATGCATTACCGAGTGGGCCCAGTGATACCTCTCCGTCATACGGAGTGACAAATCCCAGTCTTGATCCGTGTCAACCCAACAGACACTTTCGAAGATACCCGTAGTATACCTTTATAGTCACCCAGTTACTTGTGACGTTTGGTACACTCAAAGCACTCCTACGGTATCCGGGAGTTATACGATCTCATGGTCTAAGGAAAGGATACTTGACATTGGAAAACTCTAGCAAACGAACTATACGATCTTGTGCTATGTTTAGGATTGGGTCTTGTCCATCACATCATTCTCCTAATGATGTGATCTCGTTATCAATGACATCCAATGTCCATAGTCAGGAAACCATGACTATCTGTTGATCAACGAGCTAGTCAACTAGAGGCTTACTAGGGACATGTTGGTGTCTATTATTCACACATGTATTACGATTTCCGGATAACACAATTATAGCATGAATAAAGACAATTATCATGAACAAGGAAATATAATAATAATGCTTTTATTATTGCCTCTAGGGCATATTTCCAACAGTCTCCCACTTGCACTAGAGTCAATAATCTAGTTACATTGTGATAAATCAAACACCCATGAAATTCTGGTGTTGATCATGTTTTGCTCCAGGGAGAGGTTTAGTCAACGGATCTGCTACATTCAGGTCCGTGTGTACTTTACAAATATCTATGTCTCCATCTTGAACATTTTCACGAATGGAGTTGAAGCGACACTTGATGTGCCTTGTCTTCTTGTGAAACCTGGGCTCCTTGGCAAGTGCAATAGCTCCAGTGTTGTCACAGAAGAGCTTGATCGGCCCCGACGCATTGGGTATGACTCCTAGGTCGGTGATGAACTCCTTCACCCAAATTGCTTCATGCGCTGCCTCCGAGGCTGCCATGTACTCCGCTTCACATGTAGATCCCGCCATGACGCTCTGCTTGCAACTGCACCAGCTTACTGCCCCACCATTCAAATATACACGTATCCGGTTTGTGACTTTGAGTCATCCAGATCTATGTCGAAGCTAGCGTCAACGTAACCCTTTACGATGAGCTCTTCGTCACCTCCATAAACGAGAAACATTTCCTTGGTCCTTTTCAGGTACTTTGGGATATTCTTGACCGCTGTCCAGTGTTCCTTGCCGGGATTACTTTGGTACCTTCCTACCAAACTTACGGCAAGGTTTACATCAGGTCTGGTACACAGCATGGCATACATAATAGAACCTATGGCTGAGGCATAGGGGATGACACTCATCTCTTCTATATCTTCTGCCATGGACGGACATTGAGCTGAGCTCAATTTCACACCTTCCAACACAGGCAAGAACCCCTTCTTAGACTGGTCCATATTGAACTTCTTCAATATCTTATCAAGGTATGTGCTTTGTGAAAGACCTATGAGGCGTCTTGATCTGTCTCTATAGATCTTGATGCCTAATATATAAGCAGCTTCTCCAAGGTCCTTCATTGAAAAACTCTTATTCAAGTAGGCCTTAATGTTGTCCAAGAGTTCTATATCATTTCCCATAAAAAGTATGTCATCTACATATAATATGAGAAATGCTACAGAGCTCCCACTCACTTTCTTGTAAACGCAGGCTTCTCCATAAGTCTGCGTAAACCCAAACACTTTGATCATCTCATCAAAGCGAATGTTCCAACTCCGAGATGCTTGCACCAGCCCATAAATCGAGCGTTGGAGCTTGCATACCTTGTCAGCATTCTTAGGATCAACAAAACCTTCCGGCTGCATCATATACAATTCTTCCTTAAGGAAACCATTAAGGAATGCCGTTTTGACGTCCATTTGCCATATCTCATAATCATAGAATGCGGCAATTGCTGACATGATTCGGACGGACTTTAGCTTCACTACCGGTGAGAATGTCTCATCATAGTCAACCCCTTGAACTTGTCGATAACCCTTAGCGACAAGCCGAGCTTTATAGATGGTCACATTACCATCCGCGTCTGTCTTCTTCTTAAAGATCCATTTATTTTCTATGGCTCGCCGCTCAACGGGCAAGTCAGTCAAAGTACATACTTCGTTTTCATACATGGATCCTATCTCGGATTTCATGACTTCCAGCCATTTGTCGGAATCCGGGCCCGCCATCGCTTCTTCATAGTTTGAAGGTTCACTGTTGTCCAACAACATGATTTCCAAGACAGGGTTGTCGTACCACTCTGGTGCGGAACGTGTCCTTGTGGACCTTCGAATTTCAGTAGGAGCTTGATCAGAAGTATCTTGATCATCATCATTAACTTCCTCTCTAGTCGGTGCAGGCACCTCAGGAACATTTTCTTGAGTTGCGCCATTTTTCGGTTCAAGAGGTAATACTTCATCAAGTTCTACTTTCCTCCCACTTACTTCTTTCGAGAGAAACTCTTTCTCTAGAAAGGATCCATTCTTGGCAACAAAGATCTTGCCTTCGGATCTGAGGTAGAAGGTATACCCAATAGTTTCTTTAGGGTATCCTATGAAGACGCATTTTTCCGACTTGGGTTCGAGCTTTTCAGGTTGAAGTTTCTTGACATAAGCATCGCATCCCCAAACTTTTAGAAACGACAGCTTAGGTTTCTTCCCAAACCATAATTCATACGGTGTCGTCTCAACGGATTTCGATGGAGCCCTATTTAAAGTGAATGTGGCAGTCTCTAAAGCATACCCCCAAAAAGATAGCGGTAAATCGGCAAGAAACATCATAGATCGCACCATATCTAATAGAGTTTGATTATGACGTTCGGACACACCATTACGCTGAGGTGTTCCAGGTAGCATGAGTTGTGAAACTATTCCACATTTTCTTAAGTGTGTGCCAAACTCGTGACTCAAGTATTCTCCTCCACGATCTGATCGCAGGAACTTGATTTTCTTGTCACGTTGATTCTCATCCTCACTCTGAAATTCCTTGAACTTTTCAAAGGTCTCAGACTTGTGTTTCATTAAATAGATATACCCATATCTACTCAAGTCATCAGTGAGGGTGAGAACATAACGATAGCCACCGCGAGCCTCAACACTCATTGGACCGCACACATCAGTATGTATGATTTCCAATAAGTTGGTTGCTCGCTCCATTGTTCCTGAGAATGGAGTCTTGGTCATTTTACCCATGAGGCATGGTTCGCACGTGTCAAATGATTCGTAATCAAGAGACTCTAAAAGTCCATCAGCATGGAGCTTCTTCATGCGTTTGACACCTATGTGACCAAGGCGGTAGTGCCACAAGTATGTGGGACTATCATTACCAATCTTACATCTTTTGGTACTCACACTATGAACATGTGTAGCATTACGCTCAAGATTCATTAAGAATAAACCATTCACCATTGGAGCATGACCATAAAACATATCTCTCATATAAATAGAACAACCATTATTCTCGGATTTAAATGAGTAGCCATCTCGAATTAAACGAGATCCTGATACAATGTTCATGCTCAAAGCTGGCACTAAATAACAATTATTAAGGTTTAAAACTAATCCCGAAGGTAAATGAAGAGGCAGCGTGCCGACGGCGATCACATTGACCTTGGAACCATTCCCGACGCGCATCGTCACCTCGTCCTTTGCCAGTCTCCGCTTATTCCGCAGCTCCTGTTTTGAGTTACAAATGTGAGCAACCGCACCGGTATCAAATACCCAGGAGCTACTACGAGTACTGGTTAGGTACACATAAATTACATGTATATCACATATACCTTTCGTTTTGCCGGCCTTCTTGTCCGCTAAGTATTTGGGGCAGTTCCGCTTCCAGTGACCACTTTCCTTGCAATAAAAGCACTCAGTCTCGGGCTTGGGTCCATTCTTTGGCTTCTTCCCGGCAGCTTGCTTGCCGGGCGCGGCAACTCCCTTGCTGTCCTTCTTGAAGGTTTTCTTACCCTTGCCTTTCTTGAACTTAGTGGTTTTATTCACCATCAACACTTGATGTTCCTTTTTGACTTCTACCTCTGCTGATTTCAGCATTGCAAATACTTCAGGAATGGTCTTTTCCATCCCCTGCATATTGAAGTTCATCACAAAGCTCTTGTAGCTCGGTGGAAGCGACTGGAGGATTCTGTCAATGACCGCGTCATCCGGGAGATTAACTCCCAGCTGAGTCAAGCGGTTATGTAACCCAGACATTATGAGTATGTGCTCACTGACAGAACTATTTTCCTCCATCTTACAGCTGAAGAACTTGTCGGAGACTTGATATCTCTTGACCCGGGCATGAGGTTGGAAAACCATTTTCAGCTCTTCGAACATCTCATATGCTCCGTGTCTCTCAAAACGCTTTTGGAGCCCCGGCTCTAAGCTGTAAAGCATGCCGCACTGAACGAGGGAGTAGTCATCGGTACGTGTCTGTCAAGCATTCATAACATCTTGTTCTGCAAGGAGAACAGGTGTAGGAAATAATCTTTCTTGGCAGCTATGAGGATGATCCTCAGGTTCCGGACCCAGTCCGTGTAGTTGCTGCCATCGTCTTTCAGCTTGGTTTTCTCTAGGAACGCGTTGAAGTTGAGGACTACATTGGCCATTTGATCTACAAGACATATTGTAAAATATTTAGACTAAGTTCATGATAATTAAGTTCATCTAATCAAATTTATTCAACGAACTCCCACTTAGATAGACATCCCTCCTGTAATCTAAGTATAACATGATCCGAGTTAACTAGGCCGTGTCCGATCATCACGTGAGACGGACTAATCAACATCGGTGAACATCTTCATGTTGATCGTATCTTCTATACGACTCATGCTCGACCTTTCGGTCTTCTGTGTTCCGAGGCCATGTCTGTACATGCTAGGCTCGTCAAGTCGACCTAAGTGTTTGCATGTGTAAATCTGTCTTACACCCGTTGTATGTGAACGTTAGAATCTAACACCCGATCATCACGTGGTGCTTCGAAACAACGTACTGTCGCAACGGTGCACAGTTAGGGGGAACACTTTCTTGAAATTATTCTGAGGGATCATCTTATTTACTACCGTCGTTCTAAGCAAACAAGATGCAGAAACATGATAAACATCACATGCAATCAAATAATAATAGTGACATGATATGGCCAATATCACATAGCTCCTTTGATCTCCATCTTGGGGCTCCATGATCATCTTGTCACCGGCATGACACCATGATCTCCATCATCATGATCTCCATCATCGTGTCTCCATGAAGTTTCTCGCCAATTATTACTTCTACTACTATGGCTAACGCGTTTAGCAATAAAGTAAAGTAATTTACATGGCGTTTCTCAATGACACGCAGGTCATACAAAAAATAAAGACAACTCCTATGGCTCCTGCCGGTTGTCATACTCATCGACATGCAAGTCGTGATTCGTATTACAATAGCATGAACATCTCATACATTACATATAGATCATTCATCATTCATCACAACTTTGGCCATATCATATCACAAAGCACTTGCTGCAAAAACAAGTTAGACGTCCTCTAATTGTTGTTGCAAGTTTTACGTGGCTGAAGTAGGGTTCTAGCAAGAACGTTTTCTTACCTACGTGAAAGCCACAACGTGATTTGTCAACTTCTATTTACCCTTCATAAGGACCCTTTTCATCGAATCCGCTCCAACTGAAGTAGGAGAGACAGACACCCGCCAGCCACCTTATGCAACTTGTGCATGTTAGTCGGTGGAACCGGTCTCACATAAGCGTACGTGTAAGGTTGGTCTGGGCCGCTTCATCCCACAATACCGTTGAAGCAAGATAAGACTAGTAGCGGCAAGAAAGTTGACAACATCTACGCCCACAACAAATTGTGTTCTACTCGCGCAAGAAGAACTACGCATAGACCTAGCTCATGATGCCACTGTTGGGGAACGTTGCAGAAAACAAAAATTTTCCAACGGTTTCACCAAGATCCATCTATGAGTTCATCTAGCAACGAGTGATCGGATTGCATCTACATACCTTTGTAGATTACGCGCGGAAGCGTTCAAAGAACGGGGATGAGGAAGTCGTACTCGACGTGATCCAAATCACCGGAGATCCTAGCGCCGAACGGAGGGCACCTCCGCGTTCAACACACGTATGGTCAGCATAACGTCTCCTCCTTCTTGATCCAGCAAGGGGGAAGGAGAGGTTGAGGAAGATGGCTCCAGCAGCAGCACGACGGCGTGGTGGTGATGGAGCTGCAGTACTCCGGCAGGGCTTCGCCAAGCACTATGGAGGAGGAGGATGTGTTGGAGAGGGAGAGGGAGGCACCAAAGGCGTGGGTAAGAAGTCCTCCATCTCCCCACTATATATAGGAGGGCCAAGGGGGGGCGCCGGCCCTAGGAGATCTAATCTACTAGGGGGGTGCGGCCAAGGGGAGGAATCCCTCCTCCCCAAGGCACCTAGGGGGTGCCTTCCCCCTTTAGGACTCTTCCCCTTTTGAACCCTAGGCGCATGGGCCTCTTGGGGCTGGTGCCCTTGGCCCATATAGGCCAAGGCGCACCCCCTACAGCCCATGTGGCCCTCCGGGGCAGGTAGCCCCACCCCGTGGACCCCCGGGACCCTTCCGGTGGTCCCGGTACAATACCGATGACCCCGAAACTTGTCCCGATGGCCGAAATAGCACTTCCTATATATAATTCTTTACCTCCGGACCATTCTGGAACTCCTCGTGACGTCCGGGATCTCATCCGGGACTCTGAACAACATTCAGGTTACTGCATATACATATCCCTACAACCCTAGCGTCACCGAACCTTAAGTGTGTAGACCCTACGGGTTCGGGAGACATGTAGACATGACCGAGATCGCTCTCCGGTCAATAACCAACAGCGGGATCTGGATACCCATGTTGGTTCCCACATGCTCCTCGATGATCTCATCGGATGAACCACGATGTCGAGGATTCAATTAATCCCGTATACAATTCCCTTTGTCAATCGGTATGTTACTTGCCCGAGATCTGATCGTCGGTATCCCAATACCTCGTTCAATCTCGTTACCGGCAAGTCACTTTACTCATACCATAATGCATGATCCCGTGACCAGACACTTGGTCACTTTGAGCTCATTATGATGATGCATTACCGAGTGGGCCCAGTGATACCTCTCCGTCATACGGAGTGACAAATCCCAGTCTTGACCCGTGTCAACCCAACAGACACTTTCGGAGATACCCGTAGTATACCTTTATAGTCACCCAGTTACGTTGTGACGTTTGGTACACCCAAAGCACTCCTACGGTATCCGGGAGTTATACGATCTCATGGTCTAAGGAAAGGATACTTGACATTGGAAAACTCTAGCAAACGAACTATACGATCTTGTGCTATGTTTAGGATTGGGTCTTGTCCATCACATCATTCTCCTAATGATGTGATCTCGTTATCAATGACATCCAATGTCCATAGTCAGGAAACCATGACTATCTGTTGATCAACGAGCTAGTCAACTAGAGGCTTACTAGGGACATGTTGGTGTCTATTATTCACACATGTATTACGATTTCCGGATAACACAGTTATAGCATGAATAAAGACAATTATCATGAACAAGGAAATATAATAATAATGCTTTTATTATTGCCTCTAGGGCATATTTCCAACAAGGGTCTCGAACGCCTACTCGCGCATACATATGGCCAGGGCTTGTGTACATGGATGGGTCGGAACGGAGAAACTGCGTCATCGTCGTGTTCATGGGGAGCCAACCAGCTAGGTCGGAACGGAATGCGTAGTCGTGTTCATCAGGAGGGCTTGGATGGAACAGCCGATGGAAACGAGGCCTGGCGTACCGCAGAACGGAGGAAACGGCCTTATGTTTGACTGGCCACGTTCGAAATAGGATCCTGTTCATCGGGAGGGGTCTGGCTACCGCAAAACGGAGGAAATGGACCTCCTACGGTCGAAACAGGGTCCTGTTGATCGGGAGGGGTGTGGCGTACCGCAAAACGGAGGAAACGGACTTGTGTTGGAGCGCTACGGTCGAAACGAAGGTCGTGTTCATCGGGAGGGGTGTGGCATACCGCAAAACGGGACTCCACGGGATACTGTTCATCTCCACCGTCGACCCCCTCCAGCCTCCACGGGCTACTGTCCATCCACCGTCGACCTCCTTCAGCCTCCACCTGCGACTGTTCATCCATGGGCTCCTGTTCATCCAGCCTCCACCGCGCGCTACTCCACCGGCTACTGTTCAACCAGCCCTCTCCACGGGCTCATGTTCAACCACCCCTCCATGGGCTACTGTTCATCCAGTCCTTGACCATCTACTGTTCATCCAGCCCTCCACGGGGTGGTCCTGTTCATCCTGCCATCCACGGGGTCCTGTTCATCCAGCCCCAACCGGCTCGATCGATCAGGGTCATGTTCATCCAGAGGCAACACCACGGGGTCCTGTTCATCCACCCCCACCGGGAACTGTTCATCCAACCCCCCCCCCAGCAACGCTCACTGTTCATCCAGAGGCAGCATTGATCGGCTTCAGTTAGCAGCAGTAGCGAAGGAATCGCTCGATCGGGTTCAGTTAACAGCCATCGATCGATCGCTCGGGTTCAGTAACGCGTAGCCTGCAGTGCAATCGCTCGGGTTCAGTTAGATCCCAATGCCTCGCTCGGGTTTTGTTAGAGCCCAATGCCTCGCACCCACACGTGTGCGTGTACGAGAGAAACGCGCATTGCTCGGCCCCGATCACCCACCGTAACCGGGAACACCCCGATATTTTCCTCGCCCTCGCTTCTACCACGGTTTTTTCCGTCATGTACGGCCCAAAGAATGTCATGCAGCTGCGTCTCCGGCCCGCCCAGGACGAAAAGCCCATTTTCTGTCATGATTTTTGGTCATAGAAGTAGGACCCCACCACATCTATGATGATACCGGGTTTTGTCACAATTATCATCATAGAAGTGTCATAAGTATGACAGAAAAAAAAATCGTTCGGCCCAAAATGTCATGGATGTGTCTTTTTTTTGTAGTGACATTCTCTAACCTAGACAAGTTGTCTGCAATGGGGTTCTCAGCTCCCTTTCTATCAATAATATGCAAATCAAATTCTTGTAGCAAGAGAACCCATCTAATAAGTCTAGGTTTAGCATCTTTCTCCAGTTTTATTTTGTGCTAGCGGGACTAATGCCCTTAAGATCATCAAGAGTATATCCAATAGCAGCACGGTGCTTCTTCAAAGTTTTCAATAATTTCTTTTCTTCATGCTCTGAAAGGTTAGCACTAATAATAATAGGATATATCTCTTTCTCATAAAGATAAGCATATTTAAGAGTATCAGGTACAGGCTTAAGCTCAAACACGGGATCACCCTTAGGTGGAGGAGGATCCCCTAAGATTTCAACAGGCAAGTTGTGCTTCAAAATAGGTCCCTGTTTAAAGAATACTTCATCTATTTCCCTTCTTTCATTCATAAACATATCATTTACATGGTCTAGCAAATATTGTTCTAAAGGATCACTAGGAGGCACGGCAATAGAAGCAAGACCAATAATTTCATCTTTACTAGGCAATTCTTTATCATGGGGTTGTCTATAAAATTTAGCAAAATTAAATTAATGAGACATATCCCCTAAACCAACAGAAACAATATCCTTATTGCAGTCTATCTTAGCATTAACAGTATTCAAGAAGGGTCTACCAAATATAATGGGACAAAAGTTATCTTGTGGGGAACCAAGAACAAGAAAATCAGCAGGATATTTAACTTTCCCACACAAGACTTCAACATCTCTAACAATCCCAACTGGTGAAATATTATCTCTATTGGCAAGCTTAATTGTAACATCAATCTCTTCTATCTCAGCAGGTGCAATATCATGCATAATTTCTTTGTATAAGGAATGAGGTATTGCACTTTCACTAGCACCCATATCACATAAGCCATGATAACAATGATCTCCTATTTTAACAAAAATAACAGACATGCCTACAACAGGTCTATGTTTATTTTTAGTATCAGGTCTAGCAATTCTAGCAGCTTCATCACAGAAGTAAATAACATGCCCAGCAATATTATCGGCCAAGAGATCTTTAACCATAGCAACACTAGGTTCAACTTTAATTTGCTCAGGGGGTTTGGGTGTCTTAATATTACTTTTGTTGACCATAGTTGAAGCTTTAACATGATCCTTTATTCTAACACGAAAAGGTGGTTTCTCAATATAAGCAGTAGGAACAACAGGATCATTATAAGTGATAATCTTTTCTTCAACTTTAATAGGTGCAACTACTTTTAATTCAATGGGAGAATTATATTAAACCACTTCTCCTTAGGGATATCAACATGAGTAGCAAAGGATTCACAAAAAGAAGCTACTATCTCAGAGTCAAGTCCATATTTAGTGCCAAATTCACGAAAAGCATTGGTATTCATAAAAGATTTAACACAATCAAACTTAGGTGTTATACCTGACTCCTTACCTTCTTAGAGGTCCCAATCTTTAGAGTTGCATTCAATTCTCTCCAAAAAATCCCATTTGAATTCAATAGTCTTCATCATAAAAGATCCAGTACAAGAAGTATCGAGCATGGAGCGATTACTGAGAGAAAGCCGAGCATAAATTTTTTGAATAATCATTTCTTTTGAGAGCTCATGATTGGGGCATGAATATAACATTTACTGAAGCCTCCCCCAATCTTGAGCGATGCTTTCTCCTTTGCGAGGCCAAAAATTATATATAATTACGATCATGATGAACAAGATGCATAGGATAAAACTTCTGATGAAATTCCAATTTCAATCGGTTGTAGTTCCATGATCTCATATCATCACATAGCCTAAACCATGTCAATGCCTCTCCCTTCAAAGATAAAGGGAATACCTTCTTCTTGATAACATTCTCGGGCATACCTGCAAGCTTAAATAATTCACAAACTTCATCCACATAGATTAGGTGCAAATCGGGATGTAATGTTCCATCACCTGTGAAAGGATTAGCTAGCAGTTTCTCTATCATACCCGAAGGAATTTCAAAGTAAACATTTTCAGTAGGTTCAGTAGGTTGAGGAGAAACTCTTTGCTCTACTGGTCGGGGTGAAGATACCCCGAATAAGCCCCACAAAGAATTATGTTCCATAGTAACAAGTGACAGTAAATTTCAGCACACTATATAAAATTTTCCTTACCAAATTCACCTGCCAAAGGCGCTTCACTCCCCCGCAACGGCGCCAGAAAAGAGTCTTGATGACCCACAAGTGTAGGGGATCTATCATAGCCTTTTCGACAAGTAAGAGTGTCGAACCCAACGAGGAGCAGAAGGAAATGATAAGCGGTTTTCAGCAAGGTATTTTCTGCAAGCACTGAAATTATCGGCAACAGATCGTTTTGTGAGAAGGTAATTTGTAATGAGTAACAAGTTATAAAAGTAAATAAGGTGCAGCAAGATGGGCCAATCCTTTTTGTAGAAAAGGACAAGCCTGGACAGACTCTTATATAAAGGAAAGCGCTCCCGAGGACACATGGGAATTATCGTCAAGCTAGTTTTCATCACGTTCATATGATTCGCGTTCGGTACTTTGATAATTTGATATGTGGGTGGACTGGTGCTTGGATACTGTCCTTACTTGGACAAGCATTCCACTTATGATTAACCCCTATTGCAAGCATCCGCAACTACAACAGAAGTATTAAGGTAAACCTAACCATAGCATGAAATATATGGATCCAAATCAGCCCCTTACGAAGCAACGCATAAACTAGGGTTTAAGCTTCTGTCACTCTAGCAACCCATCATCTACTTATTACTTCCCAATGCCTTCCTCTAGGCCCAAACAATGGCGAAGTGTCATGTAGTCGATGTTCACATGACACCACTAGAGGAAAGACAACATACATCTCATCAAAATATCGAACGAATACCAAATTCACATGACTACTTATAGCAAGACTTCTCCCATGTCCTCAGGAACAAACGTAACTACTCACAAATCATATTCATGTTCATAATCAGAGGGGTATTAATATGCATAATGGATCTGAACATATGATCTTCCACCAAGTAAACCAACTAGCATCAACTACAAGGAGTAATCAACACTACTAGCAACCCACATGTACCAATCTGAGGTTTGGATACAAAGATTGGATACAAGAGATGAACTAGGGTTTGAGATGAGATGGTGCTGGTGAAGATGTTGATGGAGATTGACCCCCTCCCGATGAGAGGATCGTTGGTGATGATGATGGTGATGATTTCCCCCTCCCGGAGGGAAGTTTCCCTGGCAAAACAGCTCCGCCGGAGCCCTAGATTGGTTCCGCCAAGGTTCCGCCTCGTGGCGGCGGAGTTTCGTCCCGTGAGCTTTCTTATGATTTTTTCCTCGACGAAAGACTCCATATAGCCAAATATGGGCATCGGAGGGCCACCAGGGGGCCCATGAGGTAGGGGGCGCGCCCAGGGGGGTAGGGCGCGCCCCCACCCTCGTGGACGGTGGGTGGCCCCCCTCTGGTACCTCTTTCACCCAATATTTTTTATATATTATGAAAATAATTCCCGTGAAGTTTCAGGAATTTTGGAGATGTGCAGAATAGGTCTCTAATATTTGCTCCTTTTCCAGCCAAGAATTCCAACTGCCGGCATCCCCCCTCTTCATGTAAACCTTGTAAAATAAGAGAGAAAAGGCATAAGTATTGTGACATAATGTGTAATAACAACCCATAATGCAATAAATATCGATATGAAAGCATGATGCAAAATGGATGTATCAGTGGTGACAATGGGATATCACGTGATCCACTTGATGTATGTTTTGGTGATCAACTTGCGAGTTTCGCGACCTTGTGAACTTATGCATAGGGGTTGGCACACGTTTTCGTCTTGACTCTCCGGTAGAAACTTTGGGGCACTCTTTGAAGTTCTTTGTGTTGGTTGAATAGATGAATCTGAGACTGTGTGATGCATATCGTATAATCATACCCACGGATACTTGAGGTGACATTGGAGTATCTAGGTGACATTAGGGTTTTGGTTGATTTGTGTCTTAAGGTGTTATTCTAGTACGGACTCTATGATAGATTGAACGGAAAGAATAGCTTCGTGTTATTTTACTACGAACTCTTGAATAGATCGATCAAAAAGGATAACTTTGAGGTGGTTTCGTACCCTACAATAATCTCTTCGTTTGTTCTCCTCTATTAGTGAATTTGGAGTGACTCTTTGTTGCATGTTGAGGGATAGTTATATGATCCAATTATGTTATTATTGCTTGCACTCGTGAAAGTATGAACCCTAGGCCTTGTTTCAACACATTGGAATACCATTTATGCTCACTTTTACCACTTGCTACCTTGCTGTTTTTATATTTTCATATTACAAAAACCTATATCTACCATCCATATTGCACTTGTATCACCATCTCTTCGCCGAACTAGTGCACCTATACAATTTACCATTGTATTGGGTGTGTTGGGGACACGAGACTCTTTGTTATTTGGTTGCAGGGTTGCTTGAGAGAGACCGTCTTCATCCTATGCCTCCCACGGATTGATAAACCTTAGGTCATCCACTTGAGGGAAATTTGCTACTGTCCAACAAACTTCTGCACTTGGAGGCCCAACAACGTCTACAAGAAGAAGGTTGTGTAGTAGACATCAAGCTCTTTCCTGGTGCCATTCCCGGGGAGGTTAGCGCTTGAAGGTATATCTTTAGATCTTGCAATCGAATCTTTTTTTCTTGCTTTATCACTAGTTTAGTCTATAAAATAAAACTACAAAAAATGGAATTAAGGTTGCCTCATATGCTTCATCCTTTTAATGTCTTTCGTGAAAATAAGGATTCCGATAATTGTTCCAATGTGTTAGAAGAAGAATGTATTAAAATGTTTGGCACTAAATCTTTGTATGATGAGCATGATTGCAATGTTGTTAGTACGAACTCTTTGAATATCCATGATACTAATAATGATTGCACTAGTCATGATGAAAATGTCTCTTATAAGCATGTCAATTTTTGTGGAGTGCATAGAGTTTGCAAGTACACACCAAATAGGGAAGATAGATTTTGCAAGAGGCATAAGTATTTAGAAACTAAATGGTTGCAAGAAAGGCTAGATGTTGTGCTGAAAATTTAAATTTTCTTGGCCATCCTTGTGAACTTTGCAATGAACATGCTCATTTAAATATCCAATGCAAATTGTTTCATGATCGAATCGTGTCCAAAAATTGTGACGACTTGATTTCCCTTGCACATCATAATGAACTTAGTTTGCTTCTGGGTTATGAAGAAATGAATTGTATAATTAAGGATATTCCAGAAATTTCCCTCGATAATGTTCTTGATTTTGATCTAGAGGAAATTTATATGTATTGTGCGGTGAATTGCATTGAAAATCCTTATATTGCCAATTACATAAAGACAAGAAAACAAATAGAAGATGAAGAGAATACTAATGAAAGGGAAGAGACTTCCCCATATCCTCCTATTATTTCTTATGATGAATCAGGTAACGATGAGGAGCCTTCTATTCAACCAATCTCATTAATAAGGAGCTCCAAAAAGAGGATTAAACCCACACATGATGTGGAGAAGAAAAAGAAAAGACGGAGAAGCAAAGGTAAAAAGGCATCCCTCTCAAATGATGTTACTCCTACTACTCATTGTGATGATATTAGTTGCTATAATATTGGTGCTATCCATACTATTAATGATGAGACTGATTATGCTTATGATATGAAAAGGCCCAAGCTTGGTGTGATGCCCCGAGACCGATGCTCGAGAAGACTTCCATATGTTCCGGGTTTCGCCGTGTGTTTCATTTGTGCCTGCCCTTTTATTTTTGCGTTGCATCATGTCATCATGCCATCATCTCATAAATCTTTTGCAACTCAACTAAATAAGTTGCATGGATCTTTGGTCCATTTAAACTGAGGGAATTCACTTGGTGATTCTCTTTACAACATATACCCCAATATTAGGGAGCTATAAAATTTTATTCCAATAATTTGGAATCACCCATAAACACACTTGCAAATATTCCCCATGTCTTTTCTACTTCAAGTTTGACTTCAAAACCTTGCCCGCAGTTCTCTTCCCTTTTGCCGAGGTTCCTCCAAAAATTTCAACATTTTTGGACACTTCAAAATCCAAGTCCCGGTTCAAACCACTTGAATTAAATTCAAATGAGTTTGAATTTAAATCTTGCAATCTTGCCACTCCAATTTGCTTGGAACAAGCACTTTTTCATGAGTCCAGGAAAATTAAACCCTTTCCCAAATTCCTTCCCTAATCCTTACTTTTCTCTCATTTCCTTCCTTCTCTTTTTTTCTTTTTCTTCTTTTCTCTTCTCTCCTCTATTTTGAGTAGAGAGGTTATGGGGGAGAAGAGAGCCCAGCCAGGCAGGCCCATCTGCGCCTAGACGCTTCCCTCTCCCCTGGGCCTCCCTAGGCCTATTCCCGCGCCTGCCCACCTACCCGCCTAACCCTAGCCCCGACCGAATCCCTCTGCCTGATCCCATCTTCCCTCGTCTCCCTCCTCTCGCCTCCAAGAGCCCCTGCGCCCGATTCCTCATTGCCCCCTTCCTTCCCGCAGCGCCGCATGCACGTACACATCAAGCATCAGGAGAGCCTCCGCCGCCCTGTACCCTCGTGCCCCGCTGGATCTTCGTCCTCCGCGACCCGGACGACCGGCCAGAGCCGCCATCTCCCTGTGCCTCGCCCCGACTCCGTTCGGCTTCCTCGCTGGGGGCCGCCGCCGCGGCCCTGCTGGACTTCGACGACCCGGAGCGTGGCGCCTCCGCCCTGCTGCTCCATCATGAGCTCCGCCGGACCTTTCCTGCAGCCTCGCGCGCCGAGTTCCCGAGCCCCCTCGTCCAGGAGCTCCACGAGGAGAGGAGCAACAACGCCGGAGCATCGGCTTCGCCCGCTGCTTCTCTAGATGTCGCGCCTCAGCGAGCTCCTCCGTCCCCTCCTCGTGCCGATCCCCATGGCCATGGCAGCGCCGGCCTCCATGGTTTGCCGTGCCCCTGCCGGCCTCTCCTTCCTCGCGCCGCACCATCAGACCCAACGCCCGGCCACGTCGCAGCCCCTGCTACCGGCGACCTCGCCTAGACCCGTCAAGCTCCGCCGCCCAACCTGCATCATGCTGTTCACCGGAGTCCCTCTGCTGCTCCCCGGTGTCAAGTCTGCTGCTGCGTCATCGTCTGCATCCACCATGGCCTCGCCTCTGCTCGAAGCAGATGAACAGCAGCGTCCGCCGCACACTTCCTTTGCATCGTCATGCCCACGCCAAGTCCTGTTTCTGGATTTCGTCAAGTTCGAGCTTCGTTGAACGAGGGCTTTTGCCTTGCTCATTTTGGGACGCGACAAGTTCCTCTTCGAAAGAACGTCTGCATGATGATCTGATAAGTACCGTGGCACCGAAGACCTTTCATGCGTCAAGTCCATCTCCGAGGATTTCACCAAGTACCACGACGACCGTTATTCGCCAAGTACCCCTTCGGATCACCAAGTTTCGACTACCATCGTCGTGAACCGCTTTCGAAACGTGTATCACTAACGCCAAGTACTAGTTCTACGAGGACCTTCAAGTTCGTCTCTCGTCATCTCCGAAATCGCCAAGTACCACGTCGATACGAGAACAACTACCCTCGACGTGCATTTTGCCAAGTACCACTACCGTCGACCCTCGAGGACTTCGTGGACGTCAAGTTTCTCGCCATGACCCTGAACATCTATGAAAACTTGTGCGACTAAGAACGTGAATGACTATTGTTGTGAGAACGTATACTCCACTACCATCGCGAGAACGTCGACTTCCACTACTTCCTCTACGCCGACTCGATCCATTCCGAAATTGCACGCTTCAAAGGTATAACCACCGAGACGATCGCCCGTGAACTAAAGCATGTGTGATGTATGAGATGCTCATGCTTTCTCCGTGCTCGAATTGTCGATGCACGTTGCCCCTCTTTTGCGTTGTTACCGTCGTCTCGTGGGACACCCGGTATCCGGGATCACTCCCCATCACTCTTGCACGTCTCGCGCACCCACACTTGTTCCTTTGCACTAGCATCTCATTTGAGTTGCCGGATCACCGGAATGTTGCCATGGTAACATTTTCATTTCGCCACCGTGGCACCCCTTTTTTCCTTCCGCCATGTCCACAAATGCCTCATATCTTATCATGTCAACGTTTTCATAAATATTGCATAAAACTTGCATGTCATCCGCATCATGATAAGAACTTCAAGATTGGTTAAAATTGTTGTTTGCTTTAAATTGCTAATGCATATGGGGATTTACCGGATTTGTTGTTTGTTATATCCGGCCCCATTTAAATTGTTTAGATAGTATAGTTTTGTTATGCTCCACCATCTTGCCATGTTTATCTACATTTAATAGTATTGGGTTCATAATCGAGAGAGAACTAAATAATTGATGTGGTGTTCCTCAATATGCAACTCGTTGCATATTGAGCTCCACTTAATTTGTAGGGTTGTTTGTGCACTTTGACATGCCATGCTTCATTAAACCGGACATGCATCATACTTGGTTGTGCCTCATGCCAGGTTATGCTTGGTTGTTTACTATGTTGTTTGCTTCTTTCCGGTGTTGCTTCTTCGGGCTAGTTCCGATAACGTCGTGTTGTGAGGATTCGTTCGACTACGTCCGTTTGTCTTCTTCATGGACTCGTTCTTCTTCCTTGTGTGATCTCAGGCAAGAAGACCATACCCTCGAAATCACTTCTATCTTTGCTTGCTAGATGCTCGCTCTTTTGCTATGCCTATGCTGCGATACCTACCACTTGCTTATCATGCCTCCCATATTGTTAAGCCAAGCCTCTAACCCCCTGTCCTAGCAAACCATTGTTTGGCCATGTTACCGCTTTGCTCAGCCCCTCTTATAGCGTTGTTAGTTGCAGGTGAAGATTGGAGTTTGTTCCATGTTGGAACATGGATATTTGTTGGGATATCACAATATCTCTTATATTTAATTAACACATCTATATACTTGGTAAAGGGTGGAAGGCTCGGCCTTATGCATGGTGTTTTGTTCCACTCTTGCCGCCCTAGTTTCCGTCATACCGGTGTTATGTTCCTTGATTTTGCGTTCCTTACACGGTTGGGTTATAATGGGAACCCCTTGACAGTTCATCTTGAATAAAACTCCCCCAGCAAGGCCCAACATTGGTTTTACCATTTGCCACCTAGCCTTTTCTTTACCTTGGGTCGGCCGGCTCAAGGGTCATCTTTATTTAACCCCCCCCCCCCAGCCAGTGCTTCTCTAAGTGTTGGTCCAACTGAGCGATGTCCGGGGCTACCAGGGGCAACTCTGGGCTGGCCTACCCGACGTCTTGCTCATCTGGTGTGCCCTGAGAACGAGATATGTGCAGCTCCTATCGGTATTTGTCGGCACATCTGGGTGGCTTTGCTGGTCTTGTTTTACCATTGTCGAAATGTCTTGTAACCGGGATTCTGAGTCTGATCGGGTTGTCTCGGGAGAAGGAATATCCTTCGTTGACCGTGAGAGCTTGTGATGGGCTAAGTTGGGACACCCCTGTGGGGATTTGAACTTTCGAAAGTCGTGCCCACGGTTATGGGCAGATGGGAATTTGTTAATGTCCCGTTGTAGAAAACTTGACACTTTAATTTAATTAAAATGCATCAACCGCGTGTGTAACCGTGATGGTCTCTTCTCGGTGGAGTCCGGGAAGTGAACACGGTGTTGGAGTAATGCTTGACGTAGGTTGTTCTAGGATCACTTCTTGATCATAGTTGTTCGACCGTGCTTTGCCTTCTCTTCTCGCTCTCTTTTGCGTATGCTAGCCACCATATATGCTGGTGCTTGCTGCAGCTCCACCTCACATACGTTTTACCTACCCATAAGCTTAAATAGTCTTGATCGTGAGGGGTGTGAGATTGCTGAGTCCCCGTGACTCACAGATACTTCCAAAACTAGTTTGCAGGTGCCGAGGATACCGTGCAGGTGACGCAACCGAGCTCAAGGAGGAGCTCGATGAAGATCTCGTTCATTGGTTGTTTCGTTCTAGTTGATCAGTAGTGGAGCCCAGTTGGGGTCGATCGGGGATCTGTGTAGCATTTCGGGTAGTCTTGTTTTATTTTAGGTTCCGTAGTCGGACCTTGATTGTATCTAGATGATGTAATGCTTTATTCATGTATTGTGTGAAGTGGCGATTGTAAGCCAACTATGTATCTCTTTCCCTTATGTATTACATGGGTTGTGTGAAGATTACCACACTTGCGACATTGCTTACAATGTGGTTACGCCTCTAAGTCGTGCTTCGACACGTGGGAGATATAGCCGCATCGTGGGCGTTACAAGTTGGTAATCAGATCCTTCCCCGACTTAGGAGCCCCCTGCTTGATCGAATCGTTGGTGTTGTTGAGTCTAGAAAAATGTTTTGAGTCATTTAGGATTATATATAAAGGAGAGTAGGATTCTTTTTACTCCTCAGTCCCTTCGTCGCTTTGGTGAGGCATCCTGACGTAGAGTTTTGACTCTTCTCTTCTCAAATTTCACTAATTTTTTTAGGATCACGCGGGTATCTTGGAATCGTTCCGATGGTTTTGTGACGAGAACATTGTTCTTGGTGCCTCCTGACATTTAGGGGTTGTGGCAGTGTCCCGGGGAGTTGAGCTCCGAGGTGTTGTCGTCACAATTTTATCGTTGCAATTCTGGAATACCTGAGTTTTGCCGACATCGAAAATCTCTTTTATGCAGTTGTTGGTGAGATAACCTCGACGCCACCCAGTACTAGGGCGGGAGTTCGGGAGTATCACCATAACTCGTATAACGGATGCTTTTCGAAGGTTGAGGAAAATGATTTCTGAAGGTTTCTTGGTTATGTGTTGAAGGATGGATACAGCTGGATGTAGGATTTGCTAGTTTTGGGTGAGATATTATGCTTCCCCTGTATCCCCAACACCTGATTGCATAACCGGAAAGTTTCGGGCGTTTATAAGTGGGAATTCAAGTAGCTCTTAGGATACCTTTCCGACAGATGTATGATATGAAACTGGGGTTCGACGTCTAGTGGTCCGCCTATCCACGGTTGGTTTTATAGTGGTCTCGTTGTGTCTTAAAGAGTCCTTGGCTATGCCGACTCGGGGACGCTTCGTATGCCATGTGCACTGCATTGTACATGATGGTGTTGTACGATCGAGCCCGTGTGGGCCCCACCACGAAAACTTCGAACGAAATCTCTATCATATGTTTGTTCCGGCTTATTCTGCAAGCCAATCCTTTGTTTTGCTTTTGAGTTGTGGTATTCGAGTTGCTTCAATGTCAAATGTTGATTCCATACCTTTCCTAAGCAGTGTTCTCATATTTCTATGTGAATACCAATCCTTCATGATCATCGAGATTGTCCTGTCAATCCTTTTCAACCGGCGTGTTTCTCTTCAAGTGGATCCGATCATTTCATCATCGCAAGATCAAATCTTAGTTTTCGTTAACGGTGTTTGTTTCATCCGTCTCCAAGTTGCCTTTGTTTTCCCACCCTCCCTCCCTTGTTTTCTTCAAGGACTCAGATTTCTCAATCAAGTATCCATCTTATGGATGTGAAGACTCTTCATTCTTGTCTTTCAATGTTCTTATCCGGTGATTCTCATGAAGATTCTAACAGAGCTTCAAGTGTTGTATTCTTCGATATTTTCTTCTCCGGTGGATTCAAGTCAAGCTTTGTTGATCATATCCTTTTTTTCCTCATTTCAAATACCTTCTCTTGCCGGTGCACCTCTTTATCATTCACTTCTCATTATTCAATTGTTCCAGAGTGCTGAAGATATCTCAGAAGACTCACGGTTACATTCTCGATCCATTCAAGTTATTTCGAGGTTGTTATCTCATTCAAGTCATTTTATTTAACCGGTGCAAATCTCTCTTCCAAGTAATCGTTCAACGATGTTTTTTCTCTTGAGTGGGCCCTAACCCACAGGTCTTTTCCCAGGATCTTACCTGACTCTTCTTATTTTTCCCGGAGCTATCCTCAAATTTCATTTTGAAGTTTGACGTAAGAATGAATTATCATCAGTCAAATGTCTTTCTCCAAGATCTTTCAAATTCTTTTCATCGTTGGTTCAACCCTTCTAATTTTAATTCCGGAGTATCTCAACAATTCATGGTGGTGTTTCTCATTGTTATTCTCAACATTTGAAGACCGAAGAAGATTTTTTCTCTCAATCTTGCTCCATTCTCTTCAAGATTCATGACTCTAGTTTGTTGCCATCCTCTCATAATTATTTTTTGATCGTGAGAATTCTTTTCACCCATCCGAAGCAATTCAGGAGTCCTTTTCAGTTCGATTATCCAGAGTCCATCAATTCAGGTTTATTCATTCTCAGCCTTCAGTTATCATTCTCCAATCTTACCGGCGCATCATTCAAATATTCTCTAATCAGCTCATGATCTCTTTGTTCTCGTGGATCTAAATTCCCTCAAGTATCTTCATTCGTTCTCTAATTCTTACCGGTTATTTATCCCTTTACTTTGTTCATTTCCAATTCTTACGGTGGTTTGTTCAAAATTCTTCTTCCTTCGTTTTCATATCAATTCATTCGTTGTTTCCAAACCGTTCCGGTGGTTCATTGAAGACCTTCCCAAGTTGCGCAATATCTATCTTAATCCTTTCTACGAGAATAAGTAGTATGTCAAATCCGTTGCTTGTCATCAATTTAATTGGTGAAGGATAAGCATAATGTAATTCTTATTCTTGTTTCATCCAAGTGATTAATTCCTTATTCTGGAGGTTCATTGAAAAATTCTTGGTTTCTTTTGCTCATCTTTCTTTTCCGGAGTTCCAAGTTTCCACTTTATCTTGTCGCGAAGCTCCATTTAAATCACCGCAAGGCTTCACCTTGTGTTTTCAGCTTCTTTTTCCTTTCGTCTTCATCATCCTTTTTGTTACCGGAGTTCTTCATGGAGGTTCTACATGGTGGTTCTTCAAGGATTTAATTCCTTCTCGAAATGCTCATTGACATTCTTTTCAGAGGAGCTCAAGCATTCTTAATCTTGCATCTCAAAGTCCAATTCATTCTATCTTATCTTTTGTGGTGGTGTTATGTCATTTTTGATAACTTTCCTTCGTGTTTCATGATTCACAAGTTAGCAAGAATGAGATATTTTAAATCCATCAACCTCTTCGTTGGAATTATCTTGGGTTATATTTCACCTAAAGCCTTCCCTAAGGATTGTTGCTATCTATGGTGCTTATAAATGATCCAAGTTCTTCTTTTATCCTCCCGGTGAAATAGTTTTCTCGTCTCCTTGTGGATATCAATCCTATCTATTGTTTTTGTTAGTGGCAGAATTTCACCTCATTGTTCTCCATAAGCCCACTACAACCATGTTATTTTCGTTGTTGATTTCCCAACAACTCCGTTAAATCCTTCTTTTTAAGGATGCTCTCTCAAATTCATTTGAGGTAGAACATGTTGTTTTCTTCTCCGTTCTTTTCATTGCATTCTTTCATTTGTTTCAGAGGCGTTGTGATGCTGCTCTCTTCGACCCATCATCTTGTTTTGTCAAGATCATGTCCAATTCCTTCCATTTACAGTCGAAGTGTTGCCCAAATTACATCATTCTTATTCCTTCTCTATCTTGTTTTAACCGGAGTGTTGTCGTAATTGATCTTTATCGTTCCTTCTGCACCTTGTTTCTACTGGAGCGCTTGCATGTACTTCTTTTCCTTCGTAACACTTTTCTTATGCCTTTCAACCTTAAAGGTTCTAGTAATGTTCCTTGTTCCTCTTTTCTAACGGAGTGTTTTCAACTTTGTGCATCTTCGTTGTATTCTTTCGTTCAATTTGTTCAACCTCTCAAGGTTTGTGGTTTCACTCATTTGTCAAAGAAGCAACTTAGTTTTACCTCTTCTCTTCCTCTTCTGTTTTCCCTCCGGTGCCATCCTAGATCTCGGGACGAGATCCTCTCGTAGTGGTGGAGTGTTGTGACGCCCCGAGACCGATGCTCGAGAATACTTCCATATGTTCCGGGTTTCGCCGTGTGTTTCATTTGTGCATGCCCTTTTATTTTTGCGGTGCATCATGTCATCAAGCCATCATCTCATAAATCTTTTGCAACTCAACTAAATAAGTTGCATGGATCTTCGGTCCATTTAAACCGAGGGAATTCACGTGGTGATTCTCTTTACAACATATACCCCAATATTAGGGAGCTATAAAATTTTATTCCAATAATTTGGAATCACCCATAAACACACTTGCAAATATTCCCCATGTCTTTTCTACTTCAAGTTTGACTTCAAAACCTTGCCTGCATTTCTCTTCCCTTTTGCCGAGGTTCCTCCAAAAATTTCAACATTTTTGGACACTTCAAAACCCAAGTCCCAGTTCAAACCATTTGAATTAAATTCAAATGAGTTTGAGTTTAAATCTTGCAATCTTGCCACTCCAATTTGCTTGGAACAAGCACTTTTTCGTGAGTCCAGGAAAATTAAACCCTTTCCCAAATTCCTTCCCTAATCCTTACTTTTCTCTCTTTTCCTTCCTTCCTTTTTTTCTTTTTCTATTTTTTTCTATTCTCTCCTCTGTTTTGAGTAGAGAGGTTATGCGGGAGAAGAGAGCCCAGCCAGGCAGGCCCATCTGCGCCTCGACGCTTCCCTCTCCACTGGGCCTCCCTAGGCCTATTCCCGCGCCGGCCCACCCACCCTCCTAACCCTAGCCCCGACCGGATCCCTCTGCCCGATCCCATCTTCCCTCGTCTCCCTCCTCTCGCCGCCAAGAGCCCCTGCGCCCGATTCCTCATCGCCCCGTTCCTTCCCGCAGCGCCGCATGCACGTACACATCAAGCATCAAGAGAGCCTCCGCCGCCCTGTACCCTCGTGCCCCGCTGGATCTTCGTCCTCGCGACCCGGACGACCGACCAGAGCCGCCATCTCCCTGCGCCTCGCCCCGACTCCGTTCGGCTTCCTCGCCGGGGGCCGCCGCCGCGGCCCTGCTGGACTTCGGCGACCCAGAGCGCGGCGCCTCCGCCCTGCTACTCCGTTCATGAGCTCCGCCGGACCTTTCCTGCAGCCTCGCGCGCTGAGTTCCCGAGCTCCGCCGCCCAACCTGCATCATGCTGTTCACTGGAGTCCCTCTGTTGCTCCTCGGTGTCAAGTCTGCTGCTGCGTCATCGTCTGCATCCACTATGGCCTCGCCTCTGCTCGAAGCAGATGAAAAGCAGCGTCCGCCGCACACTTCCTTTGCATCGTCATGCCCGCGCCAAGTTCTTTTTGTGGATTTCGTCAAGTTCGAGCTTCGTTGAACGAGGGCTTTTGCCTTGCTCATTTTGGGACGCGACAAGTTCCTCTTCGAAAGAATGTCTGCATGATGATCTGACAAGTACCGTGGCACCGAAGACCTTTCATGCGTCAAGTCCATCTCCGAGGATTTCAACAAGTACCACGATAGCCGTTATTCGCCAAATACCCCTTCGGATCACCAAGTTTCGACTACCATCGCCGTGAACCGCTTTCAAAACGTGTATCACTAACGCCAAGTACTAGTTCTACGAGGACCGCCAAGTTTGTCTTCCGTCATTTCCGAAATCGCCAAGTACCACGTCAATACGAGAACAACTACCCTCGACGTGCATTTTGCCAAGTACCACTACCGTCGACCCTCGAGGACTCCGTGGACGTCAAGTTTCTCGCCGTGACCCTGAACATATGAAAACTTGTGCGACTAAGAACGTGAACGACTACCATTGCGAGAATGTCTACTCCACTACCGTCACAAGAACGTCGACTTCCACTACTTCCTCTACGCCGACTCGATCCGTTCCAAAATTGCACGCTTCAAAGGTATAACCACCGAGACGACCGCCCGTGAACTAATGCATGTGTGATGTATGAGATGCTCGTTCTTGCTCCGTGCTCAAATTGTCGATGCACGTTGCCCCTCTTTTTCGTTGTTACCGTCGTCTCGTGGGACACCCGGTATTCGGGATCACTCCCCGTCACTCTTGCACGTTTCGCGCACCCACACTTGTTCCTTTGCACTAGCATCTCATTTGAGTTGCCGGATCACCGGAATGTTGCCATGGTAACATTTCCGTTTCGCCGTGGTGGCACCCTTTTTTTCCTTCCGCATGGCGACAAATGCCTCATATCTTATCATGACAATGTTTTCATAAATATTGCATAAAACTTGCATGTCATCCGCATCATGATAACAACTTCAAGATTGGTTAAAATTGTTGTTTGCTTTAAATTGCTAATGCATATGGGGATTTATCGGATTTGTTGTTTGTTATATCCGGCCCCATTTAAATTGTTTAGATAGTATAGTTTTGTTATGCTCCACCATCTTGCCATGTTTATCTACATTTAATAGTGTTGGGTTCATAATCGGGAGAGAACTAAATAATTGATGTGGTGTTCCTCAATATGCAACTCGTTGCATATTGAGCTCCACTTAATTTGTAGGGTTGTTTGTGCACTTTGACATGCCATGCTTCATTAAACCGGACATGCATCATACTTGGTTGTGCCTCATGCCAGGTTATGCTTGGTTGTTTACTATGTTGTTTGCTTCTTTCCGGTGTTGCTTCTCCGGGCTAGTTCCGATAACGTCGTGTTGTGAGGATTCGTTTGACTATGTCCGTTTGTCTTCTTCATGGACTCGTTCTTCTTCCTTGCGGGATCTCAGGCAAGATGACCATACCCTCGAAATCACTTCTATCTTTGCTTGCTAGATGCTCGCTCTTTTGCTATGCCTATGCTGCGATACCTACCACTTGCTTATCATGCCTCCCATATTGTTAAGCCAAGCCTCTAACCCACCTTGTCCTAGCAAACCATTGTTTGGCTATGTTACCGCTTTGCTCAGCCCCTCTTATAGCGATGTTAGTTGCAGGTGAAGATTGGAGTTTGTTCCATGTTGGAACATGGATATTTGTTGGGATATCACAATATCTCTTATATTTAATTAACACATCTATATATACTTGGTAAAGGGTGGAAGGCTCGGCCTTATGCCTGGTGTTTTGTTCCACTCTTGCCTCCCTAGTTTCCGTCATACCGGTGTTATGTTACTTGATTTTGCGTTCCTTACACGGTTGGGTTATAATGGGAACCCCTTGACAGTTCGTCTTGAATAAAACTCCTCCAGCAAGGCCCAACATTGGTTTTACCATTTGTCACCTAGCCTTTTCTTACCCTTGGGTCGGCCGGCTCAAGGGTCATCTTTATTTAACCCCCTGGGCTAGTTATTCTCTAAGTGTTGGTCCAACTGAACGATGTCCGGGGCTACCAGGGGCAACTCTGGGCTGGCCTACCCGACGTCTTGCTCATCCGGTGTGCCCTGAGAACGAGATATGTGCAGCTCCTATCGGGATTTGTCGGCACATCTGGGTGGCTTTGCTGGTCTTGTTTTACCATTGTCGAAATGTCTTGTAACTGGGATTCCGAGTCTGATCGGGTTGTCTCGGGAGAAGGAATATCCTTCGTTGACCCTGAGAGCTTGTGATGGGCTAAGTGAAGGAAATATGCCCTAGAGGCAATAATAAAGTTATTATTTATTTCCTTATATCATGATAAATGTTTATTATTCATGCTAGAATTGTATTAACCGGAAACATGATACATGTGTGAATACATAGACAAACAGAGTGTCACTAGTATGCCTCTACTTGACTAGCTCGTTGATTAAAGATGGTTACGTTTCCTAGCCATAGACAAAGAGTTGTCATTTGATTAACAGGATCACATCATTAGGAGAATGATGTGATTGACTTGACCCATTCCGTTAGCTTAGCACTTGATCGTTTAGTTTGTTGCTATTGCTTTCTTCATGACTTATACATGTTCCTATGACTATGAGATTATGCAACTCCCGTTTACCGGAGGAACACTTTGTGTGCTACCAAACGTCACAACGTAACTGGGTGATTATAAAGGTGCTCTACAAGTGTCTCGAAAGGTACTTGTTGGGTTGGCGTATTTCGATATTAGGATTTGTCACTCCGATTGTCGGAGAGGTATCTCTGGGCCCTCTCGGTAATGCACATCACTTAAGCCTTGCAAGCATTGCAACTAATGAGTTAGTTGCGGGATGATGTATTACAGAACGAGTAAAGAGACTTGCCGGTAACGAGATTGAACTAGGTATTGAGATACCGACGATCGAATCTCGGGCAAGTAACATACCGATGACAAAGTGAACAACGTATGTAGTTATGCGGTCTAACCGATAAAGATCTTCGTAGAATATGTGGGAGCCAATATGAGCATCCATGTTACGCTATTGGTTATTGACCGGAGACGTGTCTCGGTCATGTCTACATAGTTCTCGAACCCGTAGGAGACGTGGCTCGGTCATGTCTACATAGTTCACATCATTAAACTTCGATGACGGTTATATTATGAGTTTATGTGTTTTGATGTACCGAAGGAGTTCGGAGTCCCGGATGAGATCGGGGACATGACGAGGAGTCTTGAAATGGTTGAGACGTAAAGATCGATATATTGGACGACTATATTCGGACATCGGAAAGGCTCCGAGTGATTCGGGTATTTTCGGGAGTACCGGAGAGTTACGGGAATTCGTATTGGGCCTTAATGGACCATACGGGAAAGGAGAGAAAGGCCTCAAAGGGTGGCCGCACCCCTCCCCATGGGCTGGTCCGAATTGGACTAGGGAGGGGGGCGCCTGTCGTGGATCTAAGTCTGACAGTAGAGTGGGGGGTAGGTATGGAGAGGCAAGGTCCTAGCTATGGAGAGGTTGTAAACACAAGAGATGTACGAGTTCAGGCCCTTCTCGGAGGAAGTAAAAGCCCTACGTCTCGGAGCCCGGAGGCGGTCGAGTGGATTACGTGTATATGAATTATAGGGTGCCGAACCCTTCTACCTGTGGAGGGGGGTGGCTTATATAGAGTGCGCCAGGACCCCAGCCAGCCCACGTAGGAGAGGGTTTAAGGTGCGTTAAGTTCGGGGCGTTACTGGTAACGCCCCACATAAAGTGTCTTTACTATCATAAAGTCTACTTAATTACAGACCGTTGCAGTGCAGAGTGCCTCTTGACCTTCTGGTGGTCGAGTGAGTCTTCGTGGTCGAGTCCTTCAAGTCAGTCGAGTGAGTCCCTCGTAGGTCGACTGGAAGGTGATCTCTTCTAAGGATGTCCTTGGGCAGGGTACTTAGATCAGGTCTGTGACCCTACCCTAGGTACATGACTCCATCATTAGCCCCCGAATGGATTGAGGCCTGAGTGATGAAGGAGTTGATGCTGTTTCTGATTAGCCTTCGCATACTGGTCATGCGTTGTTTTGAAAAAAAATCTCTTTGTTGAAAGTGAGCAACTTTTCTTCAGTCGACTCGATCCATTCTTTTCCTTCGTCGAGTGGTCTTTTGGACTTCGCCGATTTCTGAGCGACGGATCGCAGGAAATCCCGCGTTTGGCAGACCGATCTGCCGTTCGCGGATTCCGCGGGATGCGAAATTTGGGGAAGCGCGCGAAGCGGGGCGGACCGCGGTGTTCGGACGGGACAGGGCATAGACGCCTCGATCCCCACGCCGCTTTTTCCGCCACGTATCGCGTCCGCGTAACTGTTCAGGATATGATTAGATCGACCGGGCCCACCTGTCATCCACTCGGAAGGGATCTTATAAATGCGCCCGGCGAGGGTTTTTTTGAACAGTGCCTCAGCATTCTCTCTCTGTTCCCTTCGTCTCCGCCCAATGCGCTCGCTCTCGCCACCGCACAACTTCCCCTCGTGCGTCCCGCCGGCAGCCATGGTCAAGGAGAAGACGGCAGCGTTGGAACGCGCGAAGAAGGCGTCGGCGACGGAGAAGGCGAAGGGGAGATCCACCAGTCGTGGCGGGTCTTCGTCTAGATCTCGCCTGCCGAAAGGCTGGGTCCAGGGAGATTGGATCCAGTCGACCATCACGGAGAAGGATCTCCTTGACATGGCCAACGAGGGCCTGATCCCTCATGGAGCTGCGAGGCTTCCGGGGAAAGAGTGGCAGCCCCAGCCGGAAGAGGGTGAGTGCGTGCTTCTGGCTACCCATGTCGACCGCGGATTTTCTTTGCCGCCGAGCATTTTCTTCCGTGGTTTCTTGAACTTCTTTGGAGCGCAACTCCACCACTTCACCCCGAATTCTATCGCCTATCTTTCCGCGTTTGTGTCCATGTGTGAGAGTTTCCTGGGTTGTCGACCGCATTGGGGTTTGTTCAAGCACATATTCACGTGTCGCTCTCAGACCGTGAAGAAGGCGAGCCCAGGCGACGAAAAAACCCGAGTTGTCCAAATGTGTGGGGGTCTGGGGATCTAGGTGAGGAACAAGAGCACCTTCCCAGCCATGACATTTCCCGAGTCAGTCAGAGGCTGGCAGTCGACCTGGTTCTACTGCCAGGATCAGTCGACGCCGGGGCAGTCGAGTGGACTTCCTCAGTTCACCATGGGCCGAGTGAACAAGCCCTCCTCTCTGAAGGTGACTCCGGAGGAGAAAGCTGACGTGAAGATGCTGATGGAGCGTGTAGTTCAGTTGGTTCGGGAGGGAGTGACGGGTATGGATCTCCTGGAGGTTTTCCTTAGGCGTCGTATCCAGCCTCTTCAGTTTCGGAGCCATTGCATGTGGTTGTACTGCGGGACTGAGGATGTGACTCGGGTCAATCCAGAAACAGTCGACGATGTCACTCTTGAAAGGTGGATGGCCGCTGTTACTGGGAACAAGGATAACCCTCGCGGAGCCAGAAGGATTCCTCCACTCGACTGCCACAGTGATCCAAACAAGGTATGTCTGCTCCACTTCCCATTGTATTCTCGTCACATTTATTTCTGTTTTCTCTGCCGATCGGTCGATTGATCTTTGTCTTGATGTCTATCAGGCCCTCACTGAGTTGTACTCGATGCCCAACGGAGAACAGGCTCCGACTGAGGAGGGAGAAGCGAGCGGGGGCGAGAGCCAGGAGGAGGAGTGGGACTCGGACGCCGCTGAGGATGATGATGATGATGATGACGATGATGACGATGATGATGATGATGGTGAGGACGAGGAAGAGGAGGAGGAGGAGGTTGCACCACCGCGCTCGGAAAGGCGGTCGAAGCTTGTCCATGACCCTGCGACTGAACGTGGCAAGGGGGTTGCGACTGTCACACAGTCGACCAAGCGCCCTCGGACCACCTCTCCGGCGCTGACTGAAAAGGCGTCGAAGCAGCCCAGGGCGGCCCCGTCAAAGCCGACCAAGCTCCTGCCGAAGATGAAGGTGTCCATCCCCACCATATCAGGGTAATCATGCTGCTTAAGTCTTCTTGTTTTGTATGAACTTTATCTCTGGTTGGCGCTGGAGTCAGTCGATTGATTCTTTGGAGTTGCAGTGCTGCTACTTCTGAGACCTCAGCCCGGGCTGACGACCATGAGATGGAGGACGCAGCAACCTCAAGACCTGGTACTATACTCTTAACACCGTTTCTAGTCGACTGACTCATGATCTCTGACTCTGATTCTTTTCTGTAGCTCCATCCAATGTTGTTATCACTCTCCCTGATGATGATGAAGATGAGGAACCGCTGAAGCACAGAAGGGTAGGAAAGCGTCTGCCGGCAGGGTGCTCCAGGATGTGATGGTGCCTGAGACCCTGGTCGCGGAGGAAGAGAACACCACTCGACACACTGTGTCCTTCGCAGATCCGCTGACGAGTGCTCTGCAGCCCTCCCTCTTCACGACGCACCACGTCCCAGAGGACCAAGCTGGCGCCGCGAAGGAGGCGATACGCCAGGCAGGGATCATGATGGAGCAGTTGAAGACCATCCGGGATGCGAGCCAGGCAGCTTACAACGCCAGTTCCGCCCTTCAAGGCAATGTTCAGGTCAGTCGACCACCACTTCTTCTGTTAGGATATGCTATCAAAAACTTTTCTTTCCAGAATTTATAGTAATCACCCGCTGGGTGTGTCGATTTAAACTCCATGTTAGCGGGGGCACGCTGAGTGCACCCGCTGGGTGTAGTCCCCAAGGCTAAGGTCGACTGCTGGCAGTCGGCCTTAGGCTTTATAAGTTCAGTCTTTCCGTCATTCGACTATGGCGAATTGATTTCGCAAACCGGTGGGGGCACGCTGAGTGCACCCACTGGGTGTAGTCCCCAAGGCTAAGGTCGATTGCTGGCAGTCGGCCTTAGGCTTTATAAGTTCAGTCTCTCCGTCATTCGACTACGGCGAATGGATTTCGCAAACCGGTGGGGGCACGCTGAGTGCACCCACTGGGTGTAGTCCCCAAGGCTAAGGTCGACTGCTGGCAGTCGGCCTTAGGCTTTATAAGTTCAGTCTCTCCGTCATTCGACTACGGCGAATGGATTTCGCAAACCGGTGTGGGCACGCTGAGTGCACCCACTGGGTGTAGTCCCCGAGACTGTGGTCGACTGCTTGCAGTCGATTACAGTCTTAAAGAATACATCTTGTTGTTTTTTTTTGAGGTCGACTGGTCGATTCTGTCTTCAACAGGATTAGTGGGGGCACGCTGAGTGCACCCACTGGGTGTAGTCCCCGAGACTACGGTCGAATGCTTGTATTCGGCTGTAGTCTTAGAAACGCATGATTTTTCCTGTTCCACTCGGAAGTGAATTATCTTTGACATTTAGTCGGTTGATTCTTCCCAGAGATCCTGTGACCTTGCGGCTCGCTACACTGAGCTGGAAAACAAGCACATTCAGCTCGAGCTGGATTTGAAGCTGGCTCAGGAGAATCTGACGAAGGCAAAGGAGGAGACCAAAGGTATGTTTGGTGAGACCTCGACGACTGCTTTTTCCCTTTATTTGTTTCAAAATCTGATCTTGCTGTAACTTGCAGGTAAGGTGAAGGAGGCCCAACAGAAAAAAGACCTTGAACTAGCTGAGAGGATCAAGCTTGCCGACGAGAAGTTAGCTTCAGTCACCAAGCTTGAACAAGAAAATACCAATCTGAAAGCTGCTCTTGAGAAGAAAAATGATCCGGAGGCCTTCCTGAATGGTCTTGCCAAGAAGCTGTTCCTTATGCTTGAAGGTAAACCTTTATGCTCAACAATCATTTTCAACTGTGATTTTTCCATTCGACCGTTGCCTTGACTCGGTGATCGCCCTTGCAGAATTTTGTCAAGACTTTGAAGAAGAGACTAGCCGGCTGGAACCAAACCTTGACCCCGTCAATTCTCCGGTGGACGACGAAGTTGCCATGAATGTTTTCCGACTGGAGTCCCGTGTCGCAGCTGTCGTGGACTATCTCGCAAGGCTGAAGGTCGCCACATCTCGCATCGACTCAACGCTCTGGCCCGGGGAGACACTCCAGCACGACCTCGAGTCGCTGATGGCTCGCTTGAACACAGTCCCTGGTCGAGTGCAGGAGTGGAAAAAGTCCTCAGCTCGGTGCGGTGCAGATGTTGCTCTGTGTCTGGCCCGAGTCCACTGCAAAGATGCGCGAGAAGACAAGCTGGCGGCCCTCCGGGTGGCCAACACCAAGAAACACGACTTCCGGTCCTTTATGGAAACTTTCATTGTTGCTGCCACTCGGATCGCAGATGGAATTGATCTTGATGAGTTTGTTGCACCTTCCAGCCCTCCACAGGAGGGGTAAAAAACTTCTTTTAAGCTCGACGCTTTAAATTTGCCTCGGTATACCGAGTGGAGTTGTAACCGATAAACCTTAATAGGCTTAGCGCCTGAGCACTTTCGGTTCCTTTAGGTATCGTTCCGAACTTGAATTTGATGTTTGAACATGATTGCTTTTGGCTTGAAATGTATTTTGCAGGTTCAAAGCAAGACGCTCACTGCAGTCGACTTATTCCTTAACCCACTTAGGCGAGCACTGGGCTGCAGCTAAGCCCCCGAGTGAGAGGTTTGCTCTTCACTCGGAAGGATTTTTATATCTTAGGCGAGCACTGGGCTGCAGCTAAGCCCCCGAGTGAGAGGTTTGCTCTTCACTCGGTAGGATTTTTATATCTTAGGCGAGCACTGGGCTGCAGCTAAGCCCCCGAGTGAGAGGTTTGCTCTTCACTCGGTAGGATTTTTATATCTTAGGCGAGCACTGGGCTGCAGCTAAGCCCCCGAGTGAGAGGTTTGCTCTTCACTCGGTAGGATTTTTATATCTTAGGCGAGCACT
>NC_041388.1:276055224-276135875 GCF_002162155.2 Triticum dicoccoides
GAGGTTTGCTCTTCACTCGGTAGGATTTTGATAACTTAGGCGAGTACTTAGACTGCAGCTAAGCCTCCGAGTGGAAGTCTGGCTTACCACTCAGTAGGATTTTGATAACTTAGGCGAGTACTTGGACTGCAGCTAAGCCTCCGAGTGGAAGTCTGGCTTACCACTCGGTAGGATTTTTATAACTTAGGCGAGCACTGGGCTGCAGCTAAGCCCCCGAGTGAGAGGTTTGCTCTTCACTCGGTAGGATTTTTATAACTTAGGCGAGTACTTGGACTGCAGCTAAGCCTCCGAGTGGAAGTCTGGCTTACCACTCGGTAGGATTTTTATAATTTAGGCGAGCACTGGGCTGCAGCTAAGCCCCCGAGTGAGAGGTTTGCTCTTCACTCGGTAGGATTTTTATATCTTAGGCGAAACGGATTCGCAGCTAAGCCTCCGAGTGGGAGTCTGGCTCACCACTCGGTAAGGATTTTTACAAACTTAGGCGAAACGGATTCGCGGCTAAGTCACCCACTGAGGGGAAAATTTTATTGGACAAAAATAAAAAGTGACAAAAATTATGGAGGAACTATGACACTATTATTTTGAAATCCATGAACTACAGGAGTACTTTATTGCAACTCATCCGAGTGATAAACTTAAGTGTAAAATGGGCGGAGTAATTCCGCGTTCCAAGCTCGGGGCTCGTCGATATTATGTTCGACGTTGTAAAGACGGTACGCCCCGTTGTGGAGAACTTTGGTGACGATGAAGGGTCCTTCCCAAGAAGGAGCAAGCTTGTGATGTTTCTTCTGATCCACTCGGAGAACTAAATCTCCTTCCTGGAAGGCTCGACCCCTCACATTTCTGGCGTGGAAACGACGCAAATCTTGTTGGTAGATGGTCGATCGGATCAGAGCCATCTCCCTTTCTTCCTCTAAAAGGTCGACTGCGTCCTGCCGCGCTTGTTCAGCTTCTGCTTCGTTGTAGATCTCAACTCGAGGAGCATTGTGGAGAAGATCACTCGGCAAGACTACTTCAGCTCCGTAGACCAAGAAGAATGGAGTTCTTCCGGTCGACCGATTAGGTGTGGTCCGCAGTCCCCAAAGCACCGAGGGAAGTTCGTCGACCCAAGCTCCAGCTGCATGCTTGAGATCACGCATCAGTCGGGGTTTCAATCCCTTGAGAATCAGGCCATTGGCTCGCTCTGCTTGTCCATTCGTTTGCGGATGGGCGACCGAAGCGTAGTTGACTCGTGTGCCTTGAGAGTTGCAGAAATCCCTGAATTCTTCCGAGTCAAAGTTCGACCCATTATCCGTAATGATGCTGTGCGGGACTCCATATCTGAATATCAGTTCCCTGATGAAGCTAACAGCAGCACCGGCGTCAAGGTTCTTGATTGGTTTAGCCTCAATCCACTTGGTGAACTTGTCGACTGCCACCAGTACATGCGTGAAGTCACTTCGCCCTGTTCTCAAAGGACCGACCATGTCCAACCCCCAAACTGCGAAAGGCCAGACGAGTGGAATGGTCTTCAGAGCTGATGCGGGCTTGTGCGACATATTCGAGTAGAACTGACACCCCTCGCACTTATCCACTATTTCCTTTGCCATCTCATTCGCTTTTGGCCAGTAAAATCCGGCTCGGTATGCTTTGGCCACGATGGTCCGAGAGGACGCATGATGACCATAGGTTCCCGAGTGGATATCATTAAGGATGATTCGACCTTCTTCTGGTGTTATGCACTTCTGACCAACTCCAGTCGCGCTTTCTCTATATAACTGTCATTTGATTACGGTAAAGGCTTTAGATCGACGGACAATCTGTCGAGCCTCTTCCTCATCCTCCGGAAGCTCTTTTCTCAGGATATACGCGATATACGGAACTGTCCAGTCGGGGATGACCACCAAGACCTCCATGACCAAGTCGACCACTGCTGGGACTTCAACCTCAGTCGGATCTGTGGCACTCTTGGGCTGTGGAGCTTCTTCGGTGAAAGGATCTTCTTTGACGGACGGAGTGTGTATATGCTCCAAGAACACACCACTCGGAATGGCTCCTCTCTTGGAACCTACCTTTGCTAGATCATCAGCTGCTTGATTTTTCAGTCGGGGTATATGATGGAGCTCCAACCCCTCGAACTTCTTTTCCAACTTCCTCACTGCACTGCAGTATCCAGTCATGGCTGGGCTTCTCACGTCCCACTCCTTCATCACTTGGTTGACCACTAAATCTGAATCGCCATAGACCATCAGACGACGGACGCCGAGTGAAATGGCCATGCGCAATCCATATAAGAGGGCCTCATACTCTGCCTCATTGTTAGAGGAATCAAAGTGAATCTGGAGCACATATCTGAGCTTATCTCCTCTGGGGGAAACCAGGACAACCCCAGCACCGGAACCATTCAACATCTTAGAGCCATCAAAAAACATGGTCCAATGCTCCGAGTGAACTTCAGTCGGCTGCTGCTGTTCAATCCACTCGGCGAGGAAATCTGCTATTGCCTGGGACTTAATGGCTTTCTTTGCCTCAAACTTTATATCAAGGGGAAGAAGTTCAATCGCCCATTTCGCCACTCGACCAGTTGCATCTCTATTGTGCAAAATCTCTGATAGTGGAGCGTCGCTGACGACTGTGATGGAATGATCAGAGAAATAATGAGCAACCTTCTTTGTGGTCATGTATATTCCATACACAAGCTTCTGATAATGAGGATATCTCTGCTTGGATGGAGTCAAGACTTCAGACAAATAATACACTGGGCGCTGAACTTTGAAAGCTTTTCCTTCCTCTTCCCGCTCGACCGTAAGCACTGTACTGACGACTTGTCCTGTGGCTGCGATATAAAGCAACAGAGGCTCTTTGCTGATTGGAGCAGCAAGCACCGGCTGGGTGGAGAGCAGAGCTTTTAGCTCGGTAAACGCTGCATCAGCTTCTGGAGTCCACTCGAACTTGTCTGCCTTCTTCATCAGTCGGTAAAGAGGCAATGCCTTTTCACCGAGTCGTGAGATGAATCGACTTAATGCGGCCAAGCATCCAGTAAGCTTCTGGACATCGTGCACTCGCACAGGGCGTTTCATTCGGAGAATAGTGCCGATCTTTTCTGGATTAGCGTCGATCCCTCGCTCGGAAACGAGAAAACCGAGTAACTTGCCACCAGGAACTCCGAATGTGCACTTTGATGGATTGAGCTTGATATCATACCTTCTGAGGTTGGCAAATGTTTCGGCGAGGTCAGCGAGCAGGTCGGAACCTTTTCGTGACTTGACGACGATATCATCCATATACGCTTCCACATTCCGACTGATTTGAGTGAGTAGACACTTTTGAATCATTCGCATAAATGTGGCTCCGGCATTCTTGAGGCCAAATGGCATGGTGATATAGTAGAAGCACCCGAATGGAGTGATGAAAGCTGTTTTTACCTCGTCGGGTCCGTACAGACGGATCTGGTGGTACCCGGAGTAGGCGTCTAGAAAAGAAATCTCTCGCATCCCGCGGTTGAGTCAACAATTTGATCTATGCGAGGGAGAGGAAAATGATCTTTCGGGCAGGCCCGGTTGATGTGCTTGAAATCAATGCACATTCGGAGTGATTTGTCCTTCTTAGGAACCATGACGACATTAGCGAGCCACTCGGAGTGGTATATCTCTCGGATAAATCCTGCCGCCAACAGTTAAGCCACTTCCTCACCAATGGCTTTTCTCTTCTGGACGGCGGACCGCCGAAGATGCTCTTTGACTGGTTTTGCTGATGAGTCGACTCTTAGGCGATGCTCAGCCAGTCCCCTGGGAACACTTGGCATGTCAGCGGGCTTCCATGCAAAAATGTCCCAGTTCTCACAGTGGAACTGGATGAGCGCTTCTTCCTATTTCGGGTTGAGTGTTGTGGAGATGTGGGTCGGAGCTGCATCGGGGTCGGTCGGGTGAATGTGAACAGGCTTCGTCTCACCGGACGACTGAAATGCAGATTCTGTGGCGGGTTTCTTGGATCGCAGCAAATCACTCGGATCTGCGTTTTGCTTGTATTATTCGAACTCGACCGCTGTCACCTGGGAATCAGCAATCTTTGAGCCCTTCTGGAAGCACTCTTCTGCCTTTTTCCGACTACCGGTGACAGTGATCACTCCTTTGGGGCCGGGCATCTTCAATTTGAGGTACACGTAACATGGTCGAGCCATGAACCGTGCATAAGCTGGTCTCCCCAAAATGGCGTGATATGCACTCTGAAAATCCACGACCTCAAACGTCAACTTCTCTTTGCGAAAATGTTTCGAATCACCAAACACCACGTCCAGAGCTATTTGGCCGAGTGACTCGGCTTTCTTCCCTGGTATAACTCCATGAAAGCTCATGTTACTGGTGCTCAGTCGGGACATCGGAATGCCCATTCCTTTCAGTGTGTCTGCACACAGCAAATTCAGCCCGCTACCACCGTCCATCAGCACTTTTGTCAGTCGAGTGCCTTCGACAACTGGATCGACCACCAAAGCTTGCCTCCCAGGGGTGGCAATATGAGTCGGGTGATCAGATTGGTCGAATGTGATGGGTGTTTGGGACCATTTCAGATAATTTGCTTTTGCTGGGGTAACCATGTTCACCTCGCGGTTAATGACTTTCAATCGACTCTTGCTTTCCACATCTGCAAAGATCATCAGAGTGGAGTTGACATGCGGATATCCTTCCTCACTGTCCTCCTTGTCTTCGGCCTTGTCTGACTCCTTTTCCTTGTCCTTAGACTGTTTTCCTTGAAACTGCTGGATCAGGAGTCAACATTGGCGAGTGGTATGCTTTGGGTAAATGATATTCCCTTCTTCGTCTTTCTTCGTGTGGATGTGACACGGCATATCCATCACGTCGTTCCCTTCTTTATCCTTTACCTTCTTAGGGTTCCAGGATCCTTTTGGTTTCCCTTTAAACTTTCCATGAGCCACGGCCAGAGCCTCTCCAGGAGCTGCCGGTTCAGCCTTCCGCTTCTGTTTCCGACTGGTGTTTCCCTTCTCCGACTGGCTCGGCTTGTGCTTGCCGCTTCGGAGTCGGTCTTCTTCTTCACCGTTGGTGTACTTGGTAGCAATTTCCATCATCCGACTCAAGGTCATGTCACCGGTTCGACCAAATTTTAAACTCAATTCTCTGTTCTTGACGCCATCCTTGAAGGCGCAGACTGCCTGATGATCAGACACATTCTCCACAGTATGGTGCAAAGTGATCCATCTCTGAATATACTCCCTGAGAGTCTCATTGGTCTTCTGCACACAGACTTGCAGCTCCGTCAATCCAGCCGATCGCTTGCAAGTTCCTTCAAACGTTCTGACAAACACTCGGGACAGATCTTCCCAAGTGTAAATACTGCTAGGAGGTAACTGATTCAACCACGCTCTGGCAGAACCTTCCAACATGAGGGGCAAATGCTTCATGTCCACCTCGTCATTCCCGCCACCAATCTGAACCGCCACTCGGTAGTCCTCAAGCCAAGTTTCAGGCTTAGACTCACCGGTGAACTTGCTGACTCCTGTTGCCAACCTGAAATTGGGAGGAATCATTGCGGCTCTGATAGCTCTGCTGAAACATTCCAGACCAGAAACGTGCACTCGACTGCTCGCGGGCGCATCTCTGTCGAGTCCACCTCGATGGGCTCTGTTCCGGTCGACCAAGCCTTGCACGATAATGGATCGCGCGTCGAAGCCTGGTTCCCTGGGGTCGACTGGAACTCTTCGCCCCGCACTGAGCTGACGTCTGTCATATTGCTGCCGAGGAGCGTAAGACCCACCCCTCGGAGGAGAAGTGGGCACTCGACGCCTATCATCTCGGTCGTGTCGGCCTCCATATTGGTCTCGCCGATTCTCGCGCCCCTCACGCCGCGGAGGCGATCTGGGACTGTGAGCCGACTGAACCGTATTCGCAGCGACGGATCGACTGTGAATTCTGTTGCGCGACTGCGACACGGCTGAATTCTGATCTCCTGCTGCCCGGAGCAGATCCCTGATCTGCATCAAGCCTCTGCCAGCTTCCGACTAAGAGGGCTGGATGGACTCTGCAATACGGGTCGCAGCTGCTAAATTCTGGATTGGGGTTCGATATACCTGAGTCGGCGGGAAGAGTTGACGTCGACTGGCGTCAGGAACTCGTTGCCGCGCGCGCTCGTCGAGTGCTCGCTGAAGATTCTCCAGGCAAGCGTTCGGCCAAATTGGCCAAACGTGCCTCCTCCAAGGCGCGAGCCTCGGGGGTTTCTCCTGCGATGGGAGTATGCAGGGCATCCATGTTCCTGCGGCGAAGTTCCTCTCTTTGCAGAGAGTCGAGTGGCTCGGGCTGGTACTCTTCGTGGTCTCGTGCGGGGTCGCCTCCGTCGCCTGCCCCACCATCACGGGCGAAGCCAGGGGGGCTGCGAGGCCCGTCGACCATCAAGATTTCCGCCGCTGGATCACTGCTATCGCATTCGGATGCAGTCTCTACGGAGCCAGTCGACAGATCGAACAGGCCGTAGAGAGATTCATCGGGCTCGATTGCCGCAACTTGGGTGGTGGCCGTCTGGCGAGCCACCGCGTGTCTCACCCACCGCTGAAGCCTCGACCGACCCGAGCGCTTGCGCTGGCGGGAGACCGGGAGGGTGGTCGATAGGGGAGTCGACCGATATGGGGTCGACGGTAGCCGCAGCAGAACGCCGCGGACACATGCGCGAAAATGCGTCGCACCGCGGACGGGGAGCGCATCGACGTCGAGTGGAGCCTCCTGGAGCCAGGCGGAGTCGTCGGCGACGAAGGTGAGAGCACCGATACGAATCTCTCGACCCTCGACCAAAACTCCAGCAGCTACCATGATGAAAGTACTCGGAAGAATCGCAACTTCTCCACAAAATCGCTAAAACACCTGCCCCACGGTGGGCGCCAACTGTCGTGGATCTAAGTCTGACAGTAGAGTGGGGGGTAGGTATGGAGAGGCAAGGTCCTAGCTAGGGAGAGGTTGTAAACACAAGAGATGTACGAGTTCAGGCCCTTCTCGGAGGAAGTAAAAGCCCTACGTCTCGGAGCCCGGAGGCGGTCGAGTGGATTACGTGTATATGAATTACAGGGTGCCGAACCCTTCTACCTGTGGAGGGGGGTGGCTTATATAGAGTGCGCCAGGACCCCAGCCAGCCCACGTAGGAGAGGGTTTAAGGTGCGTTAAGTCCAGGGCGTTACTGGTAACGCCCCACATAAAGTGTCTTTACTATCATAAAGTCTACTTAATTACAGACCGTTGCAGTGCAGAGTGCCTCTTGACCTTCTGGTGGTCGAGTGAGTCTTCATGGTCGAGTCCTTCAAGTCAGTCGAGTGAGTCCCTCGTAGGTCGACTGGAAGGTGATCTCTTCTAAGGATGTCCTTGGGCAGGGTACTTAGATCAGGTCTGTGACCCTACCCTAGGTACATGACTCCATCAGCGCCCCCTTCCTTCCTTCTCCTTTTCCCTTCCCTTCCCTTCTCTCCTACTCCTACTACTTGGAAGGGATCCTAGTTCTACTAGGACAGGGGGAATCCTACTCCCGTTGGGAGTAGGACTCCCCTAGGGCGCGCCATAGAGAGGGCCGGCCCCTCCCCTCCTCCACTCCTTTATATACGTGGCCAGGGAGCACCCCATAGACACAACAATTGATCTCTTGATCTCTTAGCCGTGTGCGGTGCCCCTCTACACCATAATCCACCTCGGTCATATCGTAGCGGTGCTAAGGCGAAGCCCTGCATCGGTAGAACATCATCATCGTCACCACACCGTCGTGCTGACAGAACTCTCCCTTAAAGCTCGGCTGGATCAGAGTTCGAGGGACGTCATCGAGTTGAACGTGTGCAGAACTCGGAGGTGCCGTGCGTTCGGTACTTGATCGGTCGGATCATGAAGACGTACGACTACATCAACCGCGTTGTGCTAACGCTTCCGCTTTCGGTCTACGAGGGTATGTAGACAACACTCTCCCCTCTCGTTGCTATGCATCACCATAATCTTGCGTGTGCGTAGGAAAATTTTGAAATTACTATGTTCCCCAACAGTGGCATCCGAGCCAGGTTTTATGCGTAGATGTCATATGCACGAGTAGAACACAAGTGAGTTGTGGGCGATATAAGTCATGATGCTTACCAGCATGTCATACTTTGGTTCGGCGGTATTGTTGGATGAAGTGGCCCGGACCGACATTACGCGTACGCTTACGCGAGACTGGTTTTACCGCCGTGCTATGCACACAGGTGACTAGCGGGTGTCAGTTTCTCCAACTTTAGTTGAACCAAGTGTGGCTACACTCGGTCCTTGCAAAGTTTAAAACAGCACCAACTTGACAAAGTATCGTTGTGGTTTTGATGCGTAGGTAAGAACGGTTCTTGCTAAGCTCGTAGCAGCCACGTAAAACTTGCAACAACAAAGTAGAGGACGTCTAACTTGTTTTTGCAGGGCATGTTGTGATGTGATATGGTCAAGATGTGATGAGATATAAGTTGTTGTATAAGATGATCATGTTTTGTTGAAGTTATCGACAACTGGCAGAAGCCTTATGGTTGTTTCTTTATTGCATAAGATGCAAGCGCCAAATAATTGCTTTACTTTATCACTATGCGATAGCAATAGTTGGCGAGACAACCATGTGACGAGACATTGATATAGATCAAGATGATGGAGATCATGGTGTCATGCCGGTGATGATGGAAATTATGACGATTCTTTGGAGATGGAGATCAAAGGCACAAGATGATGATGGCCATATCATGTCACATATTTTGATTGCATATGATGTTTGTCTTTTATACATCTTATTTTGCTTAGTTCGGCGGTAGCATTATAAGATGATCTTTCACTAAATTTCAAGATAAAAGTGTTCTCCTTGAGTACGCACCGTTGCCAAAGTTCGTTGTTCCTAGACACCACGTGATGATCGGGTGTGATAAGCTCTACGTCCATCTACAACGGGTGCAAGCCAGTTTTGCACACGCAGAATACTCAGGTTAAACTTGACGAGCCTAGCATATGCAGATATGGCCTCGGAACACTGAGACCGAAAGGTCAAGCGTGAATCATATAGTAGATATGATCAACATAATGATGTTCACCATTGAAAGCTACTCCATTTCACGTGATGATCGGTTATGGTTTAATTGATTTGGATCATGTGATCACTTAGATGATTAGAGGGATGTCTATCTAAGTGGGAGTTCTTAAGTAATATGATTAATTGAACTTTAATTTATCATGAACTTAGTCCTGGTAGTATTAGCATATCTATGTTGTAGATCAATAGCTCGCGATGTTGCTCCCCGTTTAATTTTTATATGTTCCTAGAGAAAACTAAGTTGAAAGATGTTAGTAGCAATGATGCGGATTGGATCCGTGATCTGAGGTTTATCCTCATTGCTGCACAGAAGGATTTTGTCCTTGATGCACCGCTAGGTGACAAACCTATTGCAGGAGTAGATGCAGATGTTATGAACGTTTGGCTAGCTCAATATGATGACTACTTGATAGTTTAGTGCACCATGCTTAAACGGCTTAGAATCGGGACTTCAAAGACGTTTTGAACGTCATGGACCATATGAGATGTTTCAGGAGTTGAAGTTAATATTTCAAGTAAATACCCGAGTTGAGAGATATGAAGTCTCCAACAAGTTCTATAGCTAAAAGATGGAGGATAATAGCTCAAGCAGTGAGCATGTGCTCAGATTGTCTGGGTACTACAATTGCTTGAATCAAGTGGGAGTTAATCTTCCAGATAAAATAGTGATTGACAGAATTCTCTAGTCACCATCACCAAGTTAGTAAAACTTCGTGATGAACTATAATATGCAAGGGATAACGGAAATGATTCCCAAGCTCTTCGTGATGCTGAAATCGACGAAGGTAGAAATCAAGAAAAGCATCAAGTGTTGATGGTAAACAAAACCACTAGTTTCAAGTAAAGGGACAAAGGGAAGATAGGGGAACTTCAAGAAGAACGGCGAGCAAGTTGCTGCTCAAGTGAAAAACCCGTCTGGACCTAAGCCTGAAATTGAGTGCTTCTACTGCAAAGGGACTGGTCACTGGAAGCGGAACTACCCCAAGAAATTGGCGGATAAGAAGGATGGAAAAGTGAACATAGGTATATTTGATATACATGTTATTGATGTGTACTTTACTAATGTTTATAGAAACCCTTTAGTATTTGATACTAGTTCAGTTGCTAAGAATAGTAACTCGAAACTGGAGTTGCAGAATGAACAGAGACTAGTTAAGGGTGAAGTGACGATGTGTATTGGAAATGGTTCCAAGATTGATATGATCATCATCGCACACTCCCTATACTTTCGGGATTAGTGTTAAACCTAAAATAAATGTTATTTAGTGTTTGCGTTGAGCATGAATATGATTGGATCATGTTTATTGCAATACGGTTATTCATGCAAGTTAGAGAATAATTGTTGTTCTGTTTATATGAATAAAACCTTCTATGGTCATACACCCAATGAAAATGGTTTGTTGGATCTCGATCGTGGTGATACACATTTTTATAATATTAAAGCCAAAAGATGCAAAGTTAATAATGATAGTGCAACTTATTTGTGGCACTGCCGTTTAGGTCATATTGGTATAAAGCGCATGAAGAAAATCCATGCTGATGGGCTTTTGGAATCACTTGATTATGAATCAGTTGATGCTTGCGAACCATGCCTCATGGGCAACATGACTAAGACTCCGTTCTCTGAAACAATGGAGCGAGCAACCGATTTGTTGGAAATCATACATACTGATGTATGTGGTCCGATGAATATTGAGGCTCACGGCAGGTATCATTATTTTCTGATCTTCATAGATGATTTGAGTAGATATGAGTATATCTACTTGATGAAACACAAGTCTGAAACATTTGAAAAGTTCAAAGAATTTCAGAGTGAAGTGGAGAATCATCGTAACAAAAATAAAAATTTCTACTATATGATCGCAGAAGTAAAATATTTGAGTTACGAGTTTGTGCTTCAGTTAAAACAATGTGAAATAGTTTCACTACTCATGCCACCTGGAACACCACAGTGTAATGGTGTGTCCGAACGTCGTAACTGTACTTTATTAGATATGGTGCGATTTATGATGTCTCTTACCGATTTACCACTATCGTTTTGGGTTATGCATTAGAGACAACTACATTCACATTAAATAGGGCACCATCTAAATCCGTTGAGACGACACCGTATGAACTATGGTTTGGCAAGAAACCTAAGCTGTCGTTTCTTAAAGTTTGTGGTTGCAATGCTTATGTGAAAAAGTTTCAACCTGATAAGCTCAAACCCAAAATCGGAGAAGTGCATCTTCATAGGATACCCAAAAGAAAATGTTGGGTACACCTTCTATCACAGATCCGAAGGCAAGATATTCATTGCTGAGAATGGATCCTTTCTAGAGAAGGAGTTTCTCTCGAAAGAAGTGAGTGGGAGGAAAGTAGAACTTGATGAGGTAACTGTACCTGCTCCCTTATTGGAAAGTAGTTCATCACAGAAATCTGTTCCTGTGACTACTACACCAATTAGTGAGGAAGCTAATGATGATGATCATGTAACTTCAGATCAAGTTACTACCGAACCTCGTAGGTAAACCAGAGTGAGATCCGCACCAGAGTGGTACGGTAATCCTGTTCTGGAGGTCATGTTACTTGACCATGACGAGCCTACGAACTATGAGGAAGCGATGATGAGCCCAGATTCCACGAAATGGCTTGAGGCCATGAAATCTGAGATGAGATCCATGTATGAGAACAAAGTATGGACTTTGATTAACTTGCCCATTGATCGGCGAGCCATTAAGATTAAATGGATCTTCAAGAGGAAGATGGATGCTGATAGTAGTGTTACTATCTACAAAGCTAGAATTGTCGCAAAAAGGTTTTCGACAAGTTCAAGGTGTTGACTACGATGAGAGTTTCTCACTCGTATCTATGCTTAAGTCTGTCCGAATCATGTTAGCAATTGCCGCATTTTATGAAATCTGGCAAATGGATAAACAAAATTGCATTCCTTAATGGATTTATTAAAGAAGAGTTGTATATGATGCAACCAGAAGGTTTTGTCAATCCTAAAGGTACTAACAAACTATGCAAGCTCCAGCGATCCATCTATGGACTGGTGCAAGCATCTCGGAGTTGGAATATACGCTTTGATAAGTTGATCAAAGCATATAGTTTTATACAGACTTGTGGTGAAGCATGTATTTACAAGAAAGTGAGTGGGAGCACTACAGCATTTCTGATAAGTATATGTGAATGACATATTGTTGATCGAAGATAATGTAGAATTATTCTGCAAAGCATAAAGGAATGTTTGAAAGGAGTTTTTCAAAGAAAGACCTCAATGAAGCTGCTTACATATTGAGCATCAAGATCTACAGAGATAGATCAAGACACTTGATAAGTTTTTCAATGAGTACATACCTTGACAAGATTTTGAAGTAGTTCAAAGTGGAACAGTCAAAGAAGGAGTTCTTGCCTGTGTTACAAGGTGTGAAGTTGACTAAGACTCAAAGCCTGACCACGGCAGAAGATAGAAAGAGAATGAAAGTCATTCCCTATGCCTCAGCCATAGGTTCTATAAAGTGTGCCATGCTGTGTACCAGATCTATTGTATACCCTACACTGTTTTTTGGCAAGGGAGTACAATAGTGGTCTAGGAGTAGATCACTGGACATCGGTCAAAATTATCCTTAGAGGACTAAGGAAATATTTCTCAATTATGGAGGTGATAAAAGAGTTCATCGTAAAGAGTTACGTCGATGCAAGCTTTGACACCGATCTGGATGACTCTAAGTCTCGATCTAGATACATATTGAAAGTGGGAGCTATTAGCTAGAGTAGCTCCGTGCAGATCTTTGTAGACATAGAACTTTTCAAAATACTTACGGATCTGAATGTGACAGACCCGTTAACTAAAATTATCTCACAAGAAAAACATGATCACACCTTAGTACTCTTTGGGTATTAATCACATAGCGATGTGAACTAGATTAATGACTCTAGTAAACCCTTTGGGTTTTGGTCACATGTCGATGTGAACTATGTGTGTTAACCACATAAAGATGTGAACTATTGATGTTAAATCACATGGCGATGTGATCTAGATTATTGACTCTAGTGCAAGTGGGAGACTGAAGGAAATATGCCCTAGAGGCAATAATAAAGTTATTATTTATTTCCTTATATCATGATAAATGTTTATTATTCATGCTAGAATTGTATTAACCGAAAACATGATACATGTGTGAATACATAGACAAACAGAGTGTCACTAGTATGACTCTACTTGACTAGCTCGTTGATTAAAGATGGTTATGTTTCCTAGCCATAGACAAAGAGTTGTCATTTGATTAACGGGAACACATCATTAGGAGAATTATGTGATTGACTTGACCCATTCCGTTATCTTAGCACTTGATCGTTTAGTTTGTTGCTGTTGCTTTCTTCATGACTTATACATGTTCCTATGACTATGAGATTATGCAACTCCCGTTTACCGGAGGAACACTTTGTGTGCTACCAAACGTCACAACGTAACTGGGTGATTATAAAGGTGCTCTATAGGTGTCTCCAAAGGTACTTGTTGGGTTGGCGTATTTCGAGATTAGGATTTGTCACTCCGATTGTCAGAGAGGTATCTCTGGGCCCTCTCGGTAATGCACATCACTTAAGCCTTGCAAGCATTGCAACTAATGAGTTAGTTGCGGGATGATGTGTTACGGAACGAGTAAAGAGACTTGCCGGTAACGAGATTGAACTAGGTATTGAGATACCGACGATCGAATCTCGGGCAAGTAACATACCGATGACAAAGGGAACAACATATGTAGTTATGCGGTCTGATCGATAAAGATCTTCGTAGAATATGTGGGAGCCAATATGAGCATCCAGGTTCCACTATTGGTTATTGATCGGAGACGTGTCTCGGTCATGTCTACATAGTTCTCGAACCCGTAGGGTCCGCATGCTTAAAGTTCGATGACGGTTATTGAGGGAGTCCTGGATTAGGGGGTGTTCGGATAGCCGGACTATACCTTCAGCCGGACTCCTGGACTATGAAGATACAAGATTGAAGACTCCGCCCCGTGTCCGGAAGGGACTTTCCTTGGCGTGGAAGGCAAGCTTGGCGATACGGATATGAATATCTCCTACAATTGTAACTGACTTTGTGTAACCCTAACCCTCTCCGGTGTCTATATAAACCAGAGGGTTTTAGTCCGTAGGACAACGTACACATCAACAATCATACCATAGGCCATCTTCTAGGGTTTAGCCTCCTCGATCTCGTGGTAGATCTACTCTTGTACTACCCATATCATCAATATTAATCAAGCAGGACGTAGGGTTTTACCTCCATCGAGAGGGCCCGAACTTGGGTAAAACTTCGTGTCCCTTGCCTCCTGTTACCATCCGGCCTAGACGCACAGTTCGGGACCCCCTACCCGAGTTCTGCTGGTTTTGACACTGACATTGGTGCTTTCATTGAGAGTTCCTCTATGTCGTCGCCGTCAGGCTCGATGGCTCCTACGATCATCAATAGCGATGCAGTCCAGGGTGAGACCTTCCTCCCCGGACAGATCTTCGTCTTTGGCGGCTTCTCACTGCGGGCCAATTCGCTTGGCCGTCTGGAGCAGATCGAAAGCTACGCCCCTGGCCACCAGGTCAGATTTGGAAGTTTAAACTACACGGCGGACATCCGCGGGGACTTGATCTTTGACGGATTCGAGCCACTGCCGAGTGCGCCACACTGTCACGACGAGCGTGATCTAGCTCTGCCACTGAACAGTGCCCTGGAGGCCGCACCCGCATCGGCTCTGACCCTTAATTCGGAGCCAACTGCGCCGATCGAGGATGGGCGGTTGGACGCCACCTCGGGGGCTGTGACCCCAACGGTGATTGAGCCGAACACCAGCCCCGTACTCTGCGAGACTCGTGACTCCAAGGAGCCGGACTCCTCTCCGGACTCCGAACCCTCCGTGCCCCTGCCGATCGAATCCGATTGGGCGCCAATCATGCAGCTCACTGCTGCGGACATCTTTCAGCACTCGCCTTTCGGCGATATCCTGAAGTCACTAAAGTCTCTCTCTTTATCAGGAGAGCCCTAGCCGGATTACGGTCAGCAAGGTTGGGGTACGGACGATGAAGAAATTCAAAGCCCACCCACCACCCACTTTGTAGCCACTATCGACGCCTTAACCGACATGCTCGACCTCGACTCCGAAGACATCGACAGTATGGACACAGATGAAGGAGACGATGAAGAACCAGCGCCTATTGGGCCCTGGAACGCCACCTCGTCACATGACGTATACATGGTGGACGCACCAAAATATGACGACGAGGAGCGGAAGGACGCACCGAAGGCTTGTTCCCTCGAAAAGCAGTCAAAGTGGCGATGCAAGCGCCGCCCCAAATCCCGCCCCGACAGAAATAGCGATCACACAGACCCAGCACTAGAGCAGGGCGAACCGCTGCCGGACAGCGGCAATCCGGATAATCAAACCAAACAAACAAATCCTATCAAGGATCATGGTCCGAACGACATAACGCCGGGCAGGCACCCGGAGCAGCAGACTGCCCGTAAAAGGCTTGTTGCCACCGCGAGGAGTCTGAGAAAGCAGAAGCAAAGGCTCAAGGCCGCGCAAGACACACTCCAAGTCAGATGGAGTAAAATACTTAACACGGCAGCAAGGTACGGCGACAATCGCCCCTACAAGAGCTACCCAAAGCGGAAGTTGCTACCCAAATTCGATGAGGAGGCCTCAGACCCCCCACAACCAAATATCAAAGCAGCCACCTGGTCGGATGGACGACCACTATACCAACACAGAGCGGCATACAATGCCGCTCACCATACAACACGCAACCAATGCGAGGGCTCGCACCCAAAGAACGGTGCAACAAGATCAATCTATGGACCACGCAAGCGCGCCCCAGCATACAATGCAACACAACAAAGATCCGAACAAGGCGGTACACCTAGCTACAGGGGTGCCGCACACCCCCTATGTTTCACTGATGAGGTGCTGGATCACGAATTTCTAGAGGGATTCAAGCCCGTAAACATAGAGGCATACGACGAAACAACAGACCCTGGGGTCTGATTGAGGACTACATCCTTCATATCCATATGGCTCGAGGAGATAATCTCCACGCCATCAAGTACCTACCCCTCAAGCTCAAAGGGCCAGCTCATCACTGGCTCAAAGGCCTCCCCGAAAGCTCCATTGGAAGTTGGGAAGAGCTCGAAGACGCCTTTCGGGCAAATTTTCAAGGGACTTATGTCCGACCTCCGGATGCGGACGATTTGAGTCATATAACTCAATAGCCCGGAGAGTCAGCCCGAAAGCTTTGGAAAAGGTTTCTTACTAAAAAGAACCAGATTGTCGACTGTCCGGACGCCGAAGCCTTAGCAGCTTTCAAGCATAGCGTCCGTGACGAATGGCTCGCCAGACACCTCGGCCAAAATAAGCCGAGAACGATGGCCGCATTAACAAACCTCATGACCCGCTTTTGCGTGGGAGAGGACAGCTGGCTAGCCAGATGCAGCACCAGTGACCCCAGTACATCTGAAGTTAGAGATGGAAACGGGAAATCACGGCGCAACAGCAATAACAAACGCCGGAATAAAGAAGACAACACGAAGGGCATGGTAGTAAATGTCGGATTCAAAAGCTCTCGGCCAGGACAAAAGCCGCCCCCTAAAGGCACCAGGGATGAATTGTCCAGCCTCAACAAAATTCTGGACCAAGTATGTCAGATTCATAGTACCCCTGGTAAACCTGCTAATCATACCCATAGAGAATGTTGGGTCTTCAAGCAGTCCGGCAAGCTCAACGCCGTACATAAGGGGGAGGATATACCAAGTGAAGACGAGGACGAGCCCCCCAAGCAAGACCCGGGGGAGCAAAAGCAATTTCCACCAGAAGTCAAAACAGTAAACATGTTACACGTAATCAAGGGAAAAAACAAGGCGGCACTCCCAGGAAAGTATACCCAAGTGCCTGTCACCACGAAGTCCTGCCACTGGTCATCTCAACCGATCACTTCCGACCATCGCGATTACTCAGCAAGTATCCAACACGCGGGATGGGCTGCCCTGGTATTAGACCCAGTAATTGGCGGATATCACTTCACAAGGGTCTTGATGGACGGCGGCAGTAGCCTAAACCTAATATATCAGGATACAATCCGCGGGATGGGGTTAGACCCAACGCAAATTCGCCATAGCAACACTACCTTCAAAGGAGTAACGCCAGGCCCAGGGGCTCGTTGTACGGGCTCCCTCCTACTACAAGTTACATTCGGCTCCTCCCATAACTTTCATCGCGAGCATTTAACTTTCCACATCGCTCCGTTTCAAAGTGGTTATCAAGCACTGCTCGGACGCGAAGCTTTCGCTCGCTTTAACGTAATACCACACTATGCCTCCCTCACACTCAAGATGCCCGGTCCACGTGGCATCATCACAGTGCACAGAAACATCTAGCGATCTCTACGCGCCGAAGAGAGTGAGGCTGCCTTGGCCGCCGCACACTAAAGGCGCCCGGACAAGCGAAAGCATCCAATAGGTCGTCAAGACCTCATATACAACTAATCAAGTCCGGCGCCGCTGTTATACGGAAATAAGTGGTCACACCCCTATTTGTCAATACAAGGGGCTCAACGCGCGCAGACAAGTGGCAATTTCTTATCATCTTGAATTATACATGGTTTCTTTGGAAACTATCCTTTTGCACGACAACTTTTTCACTTAACTTCCTCTCCTTTACAGACGATCATCGTGCTACACCCGTCCAGGATACGGCACAACGGAGACACAGGCACAGACGTGCAGCAGGGACCCGCTCCAAGGATTCTTTTTAGATTAAGACCCTGCGTAAACCTTTTTTACTGTCTCTTGTTGATACATATCCACCGTTGAGAAGGATTCTGACGTCTTGGCATGTGGCCACGCCAGAACAATGCATGTACCTGGACACACGGGGCTTCTTACAAAGACCACTATTAAGGCCCGGTTTATACCACAAAGACCGAATACCTTAGGAAGTGTTCGGCGTCGCGAGTTTGGCCCTATATGCATCAGCTCCGAATCATTGTCTTTGGTCAAATGTTGGGTTTGCCCGGCTCCTGTGTTTTGGTGCCTTACGTTCCGCCTTGCTGTCTAAGGTAGCACCAGGAGACCTACTGCGATTGTGCCCTGGTTCATCCGGACGAGCACCTCAGTAGAGAAAGCCGAAAACTGACTGTCATGATATAGCGTGAGACTGGTCAACCACTCGATGACCTGTGGGAATGTTAGAATTCCTCCGCCTTAACGAAGGGCCATTTCCCAGCCAGGCATGTACGCACCCCGAGATCAGGAGAGTGCGGAGCCACCAGGGGCTACCTAGTAGCCCCACTGTCAAACTCCTATGGCTAAGTGAAAGTGCTAAAGCATTATAGTCCGGTTGCCTCGCTCGCTCCGCTATCACCTCCTTAATAGGACCAAGACGTTGGGTTAAGTGTGAGTGCATGTTTTTGCGAACACCTCCGCATCATATGCATGAGGGTTGAAGCCGACGGCTGCAATCTTTCAGGTTATACACATGTATACATAAACAGCCGCCCAGGAGGCATCATATTACTTTTAGGCAAAAGTATAAAAATAGCCTCATAAAATTTTATAAAAGCATTTCGCTTACAATGAGATTACATATCACTCAAACATAATATTTTTTGAGCACTGGGTCTCTATCAAACGGGCACCCTCAAGAACTTCTTCAAAGTAGTGCTCGGCAGCCTTTCGACCTATAGCCGAATCCCGTGCTGCAACATTGGTAGCATCCATCTCCGCCCAATATGCCTTAACACGGGCAAAGGCCATCCGTGCGCCCTCTATGCACGCCGACCTCCTCATCGCATCAATGCGCGGCACCATGTCAAGGACCTGCTGCACCAAGCTGAAATAGCTGTTCGGTTTTGGCCTTCTCGGCCATAGCTGATCCACAACATACCTCATAGAGAGTCCGGACAACCTATTTAGTTCGGCCCATTCGGCTAATTGGTCAGTCAATGAAGGTGGACGCTCGGCAGAATGGAATTGTCTCCAAAACAGCTGGTCTACTCCACGGTCCGCCTGACCCTGGAAGTACTTGGCCGCATCGGCAGCGCACGCCGCCAAATCCATATACGCATCCTCCGAACTCCACAGCCGATCCAGAGGGGCATATCGTGGATCTCCGAATTTCCTCCGCAACATAAAGGATTTCCCAGCTACAATATCCCTGGCTTCCCACAGCTCCTCCTTCTTTGCCCTCATAGCAGAGCGGAGATCCTTTTTTGTCGCAGCAGCCTTCTCAAGGTCCGATGCCTTCGCTTGGTTTTCCTTTTCAAGAACCCGGCAACGGTCTGCGACGGCTTTTAATTCTATAGCCATCTTGGCCATCTTGTCTCGGGTCTCGCCATGTGCGGCCTTCTCGGCTTGCAACTCTTCGTCCGCCTTCACAGCAGCCGCATTACCTAACCTCGCTTGTTCCTTGGCTCGGGCAAGTTTTGCCCGCAAGGCTTCAACAGTGGCAGCTCCATCTGTAGTCACAACATATTTAAGATACTGGCATCATGCTGCTCTTCCTATGTGGCGTTTACCAGATATTGACACTTACCGTGTGCCTCGTCAAGCCTTTTGTTAACAAGCTCGATGTCGGCTTCTGCCGCATCCAACTGCCGTTCTAAATGGGCAAACTCGCTAGTCCGGCTAGACACCGGAGCTTCCATCACCTGCACATAAAGGCAGTATGGTTATTTCCTGGAAATATGATCCTATGTTGGTCGTCGTTTCTGACGACAACCAGAGTCTCAGGGGCTACTACCTACACAGGGCACACCTAGCATGTGCAGGATTATCATACATTCTTTTACGTACCTCAAAGCCTGTCAGTAGACGCATAAAAGCTTCATGCAATCCGCTTTCGACGGACGATATTCTCTCCATCACCGTATTCATCATCACACGGTGTTCATCTGAGATGGCCGCTCGCCCCACCAACTCCCTCAGAACATCCGATCACACACTAGACGAGGCCGGACTCTTTTGTCTGCTCCCTTTGGGAGCCGGACACTGGGAGCTTCGGGGGTCAATGGGATTATCTTCTGGCCTCACCGGACTCGGAGAGGCCCTCCGCGACGACACTTCAGGGTCGCCCGCTGCTGGAGCGGAGGAGTCCGGAGGAGGCGTTTCGCTCTCCATCATCTCTAGAAGAAGATCCCCCGAAGATGAGCTCATTTGAGAAGGGCTAAGGCCCGAACTACAAAATATATGTGGTGGTTATCTTCTCAGAAGAAAAAAATGGCATATCTGTACTATTAAAGGTATTTCGGGTCACTTACGACTCGTGGGAGAATTGATCCCCCCACGGACTTTGTGCGGCAACAGCGCCCCCCAAGGTGGGACCCTCTGTGGGAGACTTCTTCTCCCGTTTGGAAGCTTCGGCTTTCGAATCCCCGGGCGCAGTCCTTTTCCTCTTCTGGTCGCCTTCCCTCATGGAGACGCTCGCTCCCTCGGCTAGAATGGGCAGCGTTGGGGGCCCGCGTCCACCCACATTATCCTCCACAGTATCTTCCTTCAAGGGCTCCGGGCAAGGTGCGGTCTGGAGCATCTTTTCCAATATCGGATTTTCCAAACCCTTAGGGAGGGGGGCCGAACACCGAATCAACTTTGCCTTTGTTAGCCAGTCCTGGTCAAAAAGCAAACTCTCAGAAATAACTTCATAACAAAGTAGAGAAAGTATGTTCGGCCGGAAGATGCCTTACCTGTTCGGCGGTGCGGTTACTACTTAGGCCCACGTCCTCGGTGATTTCCGGACACTCCTTCTAAGGTCCGAAGAATGACTTGTAAATCTCCTCGTGCGTCAGGCCGAGAAAATTTTGAATGGCACGCGGTCCCTCGGGGTTGAACTCCCACAGGCGAAGAGGCCGGCGTTTGCAAGGCTGGACTTGACGAACCAGCATAACCTGTATCACCGCAACCAAACTAAAATCTCCATTGAAGAGATCTCGAATGCGGCCTTGCAGTATAGGCACGTCCTTGACAGGACCCCAGCTCAGACCTCTGCTGATCCATGACATCAGCTGTGGTGGGGGGCCCGAGCGGGAAACAGGGGGGCCGCCCACTTGGCACTTCTAGGAGCCATGATGTAGAACCACTCTTGTTGCCACAATTCAGACACCTCTGGGATGGAACCTTTAGGCCACGGAGCTCCCGTCATCTTGCATATTGAGGCACCTCCACACTCTGCATGTTGCCCCTCGACCAGCTTTGGCTTCACTTCAAAGGTCTTGAGCCATAGGCCAAAGTGAGGGGTAACCCGGAGGAAGGCCTCGCACACGATAATAAATGTCATGATATGAAGAAAGGAGTCCGGAGCTAGATCATGAAAATCTAGCCCGTAGTAAAACATCAAACCCCTGACGAAAGGATGCAGGGCAAGGCCTAGGCCTCGGAGGAAGTGGGAAACAAACACGACGCTCTCGTTGGGTTCGGGGGTGGGGACGGCCTGCCCTCGGGGAGGCAGCCGATGCAAAATCTCGGCGGTCAGATATCTGGCCTCCCTCAACTTCTTGATGTCTTCTTCCGTGACGGTGGAAGGCATCCATCGGCCTTAAAGGCTAGATCCGGACATGACTGAAGGTTCGGGGCGCTTGACCTGAACTTCGGGCGTTTAGAGCTTGAGGTGGGGGAAGGATTCGATTGAGCACGGGGGGGGGGGGAATAAAAGCCTTGTTCCGTTTATAAAGAGGGTGAATATCAAGCGTCCTCTCCGTGCCCGTTTGGACTTGCCTATAATCTAGGAGTCCTAGACGCGGTTGGGTTACCCACGCCCGTATTGATGAGAATCCCGGGATAAGGGGACACGATCTCTGCTTTAACAAGACGTGCCAAGGAAATCTCCTCACATGACGCGCTGAGGTGGGATAATGAAACGACTCGGATAAAGGCTTGGCCGTGGTGTGACACGCTACGGAATACGTCAGCAGATTAGATGGGTGTAAATATTATTCTCTCTATGGCAATATGTGGAAACTTATTTTGCAGAGCCGGACGCTATCTTTGTGTTCAAAATCTTCTACGAAGTACTTGAAGGAGGAACCCGCCTTGCAATGCCGAAGACAATCTGCGCGCTGGACTCGTCGTCATTGAAGCCTGGTTCAGGGGCTACTGAGGGAGTCCTGGATTAGGGGGTGTTCGGATAGCCGGACTATACCTTCAGCCGGACTCCTGGACTATGAAGATACAAGATTGAAGACTCCGTCCCGTGTCCGGAAGGGACTTTCCTTGGCGTGGAAGGCAAGCTTGGCGATACGGATATGAAGATCTCCTACCATTATAACCGACTTTGTGTAACCCTAACCCTCTCCGGTGTCTATATAAACCGGAGGGTTTTAGTCCGTAGGACAACGTACACATCAACAATCATACCATAGGCCAGCTTCTAGGGTTTAGCCTCCTCAATCTCGTGGTAGATCTACTCTTGTACTATCCATATCATCAATATTAATCAAGCAAGACGTAGGGTTTTACCTCCATCGAGAGGGCCCGAACCTGGGTAAAACTACGTGTCCCTTGCCTCCTGTTACCATCCGGCCTAGACGCACAGTTCGGGACCCCCTACTCGAGATCCGCTGGTTTTGACACCGATAGTTATATTATGAGTTTATGTGTTTTGATGTACCGAAGGAGTTCAGAGTCCCGGATGATATAGGGGACATGACGAGGAGTCTCGAAATGGTCGATACGTAAAGATCGATATATTGGACGACTATATTCGGACATCAGAAAGGTTCCGAGTGATTCGGGTATTTTCGGGAGTACCGGGGAGTTATGGGAATTCGTATTGGGCCTTAATGGGCCATAAGGGAAAGGACAGAAAGGCCTCAAAGGGTGGCCGCACCCCTCCCCATGGGCTGGTCCGAATTGGACTAGGGAGGGGGGGGCGCCCCCTTCCTCCCTTCTCCTTTTCCCTTCCCTTTCCTTCTCTCCTACTCCTACTAATTGGAAGGGATCCTAGTTCTACTAGGAAAGGGGGAATCCTACTCCCGGTGGGTGCAGGACTCCCCTAGGGCGCGCCATAGAGAGGGCCGGCCCCTCCCCTCCTCCACTCCTTTATGTACGTGGCCAGGGGGCACCCCATAGACACAACAATTGATCTCTTGATCTCTTAGCCGTGTGCGGTGCCCCTCTCCACCATAATCCACCTCGGTCATATTGTAGCGGTGCTTAGGCGAAGCCCTACGTCGGTAGAACACCATCATCGTCACCACGCCGTCGTGCTGACGGAACTCTCCCTCAAAGCTCGGCTGGATCGAAGTTCAAGGGACGTCATTGAGTTGAACGTGTGCAGAACTCGGAGGTGCCGTGCGTTCGGTACTTGATCGGTCGGATCGTGAAGACGTACGACTACATCAACCGCATTATGCTAACGCTTCCGCTTTCGGTCTATGAGGGTACGTAGACAACACTCTCCCCTCTCGTTGCTATGCATCACCATGATCTTGCGTGTGCGTAGGAAATTTTTGAAATTACTACGTTCCCCAACACTAAGTTGGGACACCCCTGCAGGGATTTGAACTTTCAAAAGCCGTGCCCGCGGTTATGGGCAGATGGGAATTTGTTAATGTCCGGTTGTAGAAAACATGACACTTTAATTTAATTAAAATGCATCAATCGCGTGTGTAACTGTGATGGTCTCTTCTCGGTGGAGTCCGGGAAGTGAACACGGTGTTGGAGTAATGCTTGATGTAGGTTGTTCTAGGATCACTTCTTGATCATAGTTGTTCGACCGTGCTTTGCCTTCTCTTCTCGCTCGCTTTTGCATATGTTAGCCACCATATATGCTAGTGCTTGCTGCAGCTCCACCTCACATACCTTTTACCTACCCATAAGCTTAAATAGTCTTGATCGCGAGGGTGTGAGATTGTTGAGTCCCCGTGACTCACAGATACTTCCAAAACCAGTTTGCAGGTGCCAAGGATACCGTGCAGGTGACGCAACCGAGCTCAAGGAGGAGCTCGATGAAGATCTCGTTCATTGGTTGTTTCGTTCTAGTTGATCAGTAGTGGAGCCCAGTTGGGGTCGATCGGGGATCTGTGTAGCATTTGGGATAGTCTTCTTTTATTTTGGGTTCCGTAGTCGGACCTTGATTGTATCTGGATGATGTAATGCTTTATTCATGTATTGTGTGAAGTGGCGATTGTAAGCCAACTATGTATCTCTTTCCCTTATGTATTACATGGGTTGTGTGAAGACTACCACACTTGCGACATTGCTTACAATGCGGTTATGCCTCTAAGTCGTGCTTCGACACGTGGGAGATATAGCCGCATCATGGGCGTTACACTTGGGGATGCTATGTTTGATGAAAATGACATGTTTGAGAATTTATTTGCTGCAATTAATGTTTGTCCCAAGCTTGGGGATGCTATGATTAATGAAGATGATATTTTTAGTCTCCCAAGTTTTGATGAGCAAATTTACTATGATGATAGCATGCCTCCTATTTATGATGGTTATATTGATGAAAGTGGGTATGGAAGAGTGTCAACTTTAGGAAGTAATGATCCCACTATTTTGGAGGGTGTTTAATCTTATTTTGACAATTATAAAAGTGGATTTGGAGAGGTTATGACTTTATTTAGTAATGATTCCACTATCTTGGAAGAGGTTTCTATCGATTATGATGAGAACAGAGTTGCTACTTATGATAATTATTGTGATGATACTTATGCTATAAAAAGTAGTGATGATTATATTTATAAAACTTGTCATGATTATGATTACCCCTTTTCTGAACATTACTCTTTTAATGTGGAAACAATTTATAGTATTTGAGTTTCTTATGATACTCCCACTATTCCGAACGAGAAGAATTTTGCTTATGTGGAGAGTATTAAAATTTCTATGTTTGTAGATCATGAAAAAAATGCTTTATGTGATGGTTATATTGTTGAATTCATTCATGATGCTACTTAAAATTATTATTAGGGAGGAATATATGCTTGTAGGAATTGCAATAATATCAAGTTTCCTCTCTATGTGCTTAAAGTTTTAAAGTTATGCTTGTTTTACCTTCCTATGCAAGTTGATTCTTGTTCCCACAAGTTGTTTGCTCAAAAAATCCCTATGCATAGGAAGTGGGTTATACTTAAATGTGCTAGTCTTATTCTTCATGATGCTCTCTTTATGTTACAATTCTTATCTTTCATGTGAACATCATTGAAATTATCTTGCCTAGCTAGGGGCGTTAAACGATAGCGCTTGTTCGGAGGCAACCCAATTTTATTTTTGTTCCTTGATTTTTGTTCCTGTTTAGTAATAAATAATTCATCTAGCCACTGTTTAGATGTGGTTTTATGTTTTAATTAGTGTTTGTGCCAAGTAGAACCTTTGGGAAGACTTGGGTGAAGTCTTTGTGATCTTGCTGTAAAAAACAGAAACTTTAGCGCTCACGAGATTAGCTACCATTTTTCACTGGAGAGTGCTATTAAGTTGATTCTTTTTGAAGATGATTAATAGACAAATTACTCACGTCCACCAATTTATTTCATAATTTTATGAGTTCCATAAGTATATGTTTGATACAGATTACTACAGACTATTCTGTTTTTGACAGATTCTGTTTTCTATTTGTTGTTTGCTTATTTTGATGAATCTATGAGTAGTATCGGAGGGTATGAACCATAGAGAAGTTTTAATACAATATATATTATACTAATATGAATTTATAATGAGTTCACAACAATACCTAAGTGGCTATTTATTTTCTTATACTAACAGAGCTTACGAGTTTTCTGTTAGGTTTTGTGTTGTGAAGTTTTCAAGTTTTGGGTAAAAATTCGATGGACTATGGAATAAGGAGTAGCAAGAGCCTAAGTTTGGGGATTCCCAAGGCACCCCAAGGTAATATTCAAGGACAACCAAGATCCTAAGATTGGGGATGCCCCGGATGGCATCCCCTCTTTCGTCTTTGTTGATCGGTAACTTTACTTGGAGCTATATTTTTATTCACCACATGATATGTGTTTTGCATGGATCGTCATTTTATTTTCTTTTATTTTTCTTGCTGTTTGAATAAAATACCAAGATCTTAAATTATTAAATGTTAGAGAGTCTTCACATAGTTGCATAATTATTCGACTACTCATTGATCTTCACTTGTATCTTTCGGAGTAGTTTGTCATTTGCTCTAGTGCTTCACTTATATCCTTTTAGAGCACGGCGGTGGTTTTATTTTGAAGAAATAGATGAACTCTCATGCTTCACTTATATTATTTTGAGAGTCTTTTAGAACATCATGGTAATTTGCTTTGGTTATGAATTTAGTCCTAATATGATGGGCATCCAAGAGGGGTATAATAAAAACTTTCATATAAGTGCATTGAATACTATGCAAAGTTAGATACTTGATGATTGTTTTGATATATGAAGATGGTGATATTAGAGTTGTGATAGTTGAGTAGTTGTGAATTTGAGAAATACTTGTGTTGAAGATTGCAAGTCTCGTAGCATGCACATATGGTAACCGTTGTGTAACAAATTTGAAACATGAGGTGTTCTTTGATTGTCTTCCTTATGAGTGGCGGTCGGGGACGAGCGATGGTCTTTTCCTATCAATCTATCCCCCTAGGAGCATGCACATAGTGCTTGGTTTTTGATGATTTGTAGATTTTTGCAATAAGTATGTGAGTTCTTTATGACTAATGTTGAGTCCATGGATTATACGCACTCTCACATTTCCATCATTGCTAGCCTCTTCGGTACCGTGCATTGCCCTTTCTCACCTCGAGAGTTGGTGCAAACTTCACCGGTGCATCCAAACCCCGTGATATGATACGCTCTGTCACACATAAACCTCCTTATATCTTCCTCAAAACAGCCACCATACCTACCTATTATGGCATTTGCATAGCCATTCCGAGATATATTGCCATGCAACTTTCCGCCGTTTCATTAATTATGACACGCTTCATCATTGTCATATTGCCTTGCATTATCATGTAGTTGACGTCGTATTTGTGGCAAGGCCACCATGCATAATTTATCATACATGTCACTCTTGATTCATTGACCATCCCGGCACACCGCCGGAGGCATTCATATAGAGTCATACTTTGTTCTAGTATCGAGTTGTAATATTTGAGTTGTAAATAAATAGAAGTGTGATGATCATCATTAATCGAGCATTATCCCAAAAAAAGAGAAAGGCCAAATAAAAAAAGGCCCAAAAAAGAAAAAGAAATAAAAAGGGGGCAATGCTACTATAATTTTTCCACACTTGTGCTTCAAAGTAGCACCATGATCTTCATGATAGAGAGTCTCTTATATTGTCACTTTCATATACTAGTGAGAATTTTTCATTATAGAACTTGGCTTGTATATTCCAATAATGGGCCTCCTCAAGAGCCCTAGGTCCTCATGAGCAAGCAAGTTGGATTCACACCCACTTAGTTTCTTTTGTTGAGCTTTCATACATTTATAGCTCTAGTGCATCCGTTGCATGGCAATTCCTACTCCTTGCATTGACATCAATTGATGGGCATCTCCCTAGCCCGTTGATTAGCCGCGTCAATTTGAGACTTTCTCATTTTTTGTCTTCTCCACACAACCCCAACATTATATTCTATTCCACCCATAGTGCTATATCCATGGCTCACGCTCATGTATTGCGTGAAAGTTGAAAAAAGTTTGAGATTACTAAAGTATGAAACAATTGCTTGGCTTGTCATCGGGGTTGTGCATGATGAGAGCATTTTTGTGTGACGAAAATAGAGCATGACCAAACTATATGATTTTGTAGGGATGAACTTTCTTTGGCCATGTTATTTTGAGAAGACATGATTGCTTAGTTAGTATGCTTGAAGTATTATTATTTTTATGTAAATATTAAAATTTTGTCTTGAATCTTATGGATCTGAATATTCTTTCCACAATAAAAAGAATTACATGGATAAATATGTTAGGTATCATTCCACATCAAAAATTATGTTTTTATCATTTACCTACTCGAGGACGAGCAGGAATTAAGCTTGGGCATGCTTGATACGTCTCCAACGTATCTATAATTTTTGATTGTTCCATGCTATTATATTATCAACCTTGGATGTTTTATATGCATTTATATGCTATTTTATATGATTTTAGGGACTAACCTATTAACCTAGAGCCCAGTGCCAGTTTCTGTTTTTTCGTTGTTTCTGAGTATGGCAGAAAAGGAAAACAAAACGGAGTCCGATTGACCTGAAACTTCACGGAACTTATTTTTGGACCAGAAGAAGGCCATGGAGTAAAAGAGTTGGGCCAGAAGAGTCCCGGGCTGCCCATGAGGGTAGGGGGCGCGCCCACCCCCCTGGGCGTGCCTCCCTACCTCGTGGACAGCCCAGAAACCCCCTGACTTGTTCTCGACGCCAAAACCTCTTATATATACTGAAACTTCCAGAAAGAAACCTACAGCGGGAGTTCCGCCACCAGAAGCCTCCGTAGCCACCGAAAACTAATCTAGACCCGTTCCGGCACCTTGCCGGAGGGCGGGCATCCCTCTCTGGTGGCCATCTTCATCATCTCGGTGCTCTCCATGACGAGGAGGGAGTAGTTCACCCTCGGGGCTGAGGGTATGTACCAATAGCTATGTGTTTGATCTCTCTCTCTCTCTCTCTCTCTCTCGTGTTCTTGATTCGGCACGATCTTGATGTATCGCGAGCTTTGCTATTATAGCTAGATCTTATGGTGTTTCTCCCCCTCTACTCTCTTGTAATAGATTGAGTTTTCCCTTTGAAGTTATCTTATCGGATTGAGTCTTTAAGGATTTGAGAACACTTGATGTATGTCTTGCATGTGCTTATCTGTGGTGACAATGGGATATCATGTGATCCACTTGATGTATGTTTTGGTGATCAACTTGCGAGTTCTGTCACCTCGTGAACTTATGCATAGGGGTTGGCACACGTTTTCGTCTTGACTCTCCGGTAGAAACTTTGGGGCACTCTTTGAAGTTCTTTGTGTTGGTTGAATAGATGAATATGAGATTGTGTGATGCACATCGTATAATCATACCCACGGATACTTGAGGTGACATTGGAGTATCTAGCTGACATTAGGGTTTTCATTGATTTGTGTCTTAAGGTGTTATTCTAGTACAAAATCTATGATAGATTGAACGGAAAGAATAGCTTCGTGTTATTTTTACTACGGACTCTTGAATAGATCGATCAAAAAGGATAACTTTGAGGTGGTTTCGTACCCTACAATAATCTCTTTGTTTGTTCTCCTCTATTAGTGACTTTGGAGTGACTCTTTGTTGCATGTTGAGGGATAGTTATATGATCCAATTATTTTATTATTGTTGAGAGAACTTGCACTAGTGAAAGTATGAACCCTAGGCCTTGTTTCAACACATTGCAATACCGTTACGCTCACTTTTACCACTTGCTACCTTGCTGTTTTTATATTTTTAGATTAAAAAAACCTATATCTACCATCCATATTGCACTTGTATCACCATCTCTTCGCCGAACTAGTGCACCTATACAATTTACCATTGTATCGGGTGTGTTGGGAACACAAGAGACTCTTTGTTATTTGCTTGCAGGGTTGCTTGAGAGAGACCATGCTCATCCTATGCCTCCCACGGATTGATAAACCTTAGGTCATCCACTTGAGGGAAATTTGCTATTGTCCTACAAACCTCTGCACTTTGAGGCCCAACAACGTCTACAAGAAGAAGGTTGTGTAGTAGACATCACTATCGAAAGGACTATGATAGATCCCCTATACTTGTGGGTCATCAGCTTCCGCCCCACAAGCACCGACGAGGAGGAGCAGTGGCAGCTTGCGGCAATCGCTCATGAGTTCTGATGGCTCGCGAATTTGTGACTTTTTATAAGAGGCTTTGACTTGGTTTTCATTGGGTTTTCATTATTTTCGGTTATTTCTAATGCTAAACCTTGGTGAGAGAATAAAACTCGTTTTTTCATTGTTTGGCAGGAAAAATGATTTATGAAAGAAAACCAAGGAAAATTACACCAAATTAAACCAAATGGGGCAACTTCAATGTTGAGAGTTTCACCACCAGGCGCACCAGAACAAAAAACGGCTAACCATATGAGCGCATGCGCCATACCAGGCGCCAAGGATTTCTTATCATCTATGGGAATTGGGAACAACTTCTATGAAGGCAACAGACGCATCAGAGAGATCTAGCCACCGCCACTTCATCCAGAACAAAGAGAGAAGCGATCCGGAGAAGAAGAACCGCCGAAGATTCTTCTTACTTTGTTCTTCCACCCTCATACTCAACTCCATTTCATCATCACCATTGTAAGAGTAATTCCAAGTTGTAAGATCAAGGTGTATAATTCTATTTATACTCATGTGGAGATTGAGACTTGTCGAATCAGGATCTTCATGGTATTATTGATATGGTTTTCATGGATTTATTCTATATGATGATCAGTTATTCTCTTCCGGTGTGTGAGTAATTCCCCTAGGTGTGGGAGATGTATGTGAATGGTAAGACTCATTTGTGTCTATTCAATATGTCGTCATTTGTGTTCATATTCTTATAATTTGTCTACTACGTTGTTATACTATGGTGAATGCTATGCATGTTGTCCAATTTAAGGGCCTAGACAACATGATCTAAAGACCTAAACAAGTAACACATATTGTTTAGGAAACATGCGACCTCTGACGTGATAGGTGGAGACATCTATGAGGATCGAAGAAAATATGAGATAACGTTGATCCATCAAACTTAATGCAGGGTTTCGTTTTAACAACCTTAATTGTGAAGGCGACCACGTTGTGGCAACGTCGAAGGAGGACCATGGTGTGGAATGTAATCCCGCGATGAGGAGTTCCATAAGCCAATGGTGATCCGCCTACCGAATAAGCAAATCAAATACTAAACTCATGGTACAAGGTAACTGGGATTACCGTCGCACTAACACATTTGAGGTATACCTTGATCCGAAGTTTCTCCACACCTAATCTCTCTATTACAGAAAAAACGCTTTTACTTTCCGTCTTTAATTTATGTTCTTTAAAGTCGTTATTATTCTCGATGCAACCATCTCATTATATTCACTACTCTGGTTCATTTGACTCTCAGAACACTAATAGCTTCTGCAGGATCACCAGCAGTTACTTCACATAAGAACTGTGACAACTTGTGTGTGACAGAAACTTTACTCATAAGTACTCTCCTCCGCTTTTTGTTGGGAGGATAACTATTTGGTATACTTAAATGAAAGTGCTACATTACCCTGTGTGTCTTGCAGGCCATTATGTCCAACCCCTACACCTTTTCCACAATCTCTCAGATGAGGAGGACGGCGACTAGATGGCGCCGACGCCGGCGGTACTGTAGGTAGTAGTACGTAGCTATGTCGAATAGCAACATTGCATATTTTTAAGATGTCGCTTAACGATGTTTTGAGTCGCAAAAAATACATAATGTGACGACTTTATCGTGTCTGATTATTTGAACTCGTTTGGTTTGATTAAATGTACCTTAAACTAAATATACAAAATTGAAGCAAACAAAAAAAAGGCATCAATATGGAGACCGCATTACAACCACTCTTCTTGTGTGCATCACCTCCGCAACCTAAAAATGCATTGCACATACGGCAATTCTATTAGAGTTACTCTTATAAGTGAAACGTCGTACATTTGGAGTTTAGGACATTAGAGACATTTGGTTAGAAAATTTAATTTCATGCATCTTTTCCTTTCCCTCACACATAGGCGCTAGGGCATAGTTCTCTTCCCCTCCAAGCTCCACTGACGAGCCTGTGGATTTTCCTTCCCTTTGCCCACTGTTCTGACGGATGGTGGCAGGGAGAGGAATTCTGGTGCCTTGTATCCGGTTAGTAGTTTTTTTTAAAAAAAATTAGGGAACATCCCATGGCATCTGCATTGAGTGGTACACACAACCTTTTATTTATCATATCAAAGTTCATCATCCGACCATAATACAGCTCAGCAAATAAATTGTTGCACATGGCTACCCCAAATTAGACTTTTTCCAGTCCTCACAGGGACAATGCTTCATCTTCGAGCTGGTGTTTTAAACTTCGATTCTCCTCGGATTCGTACGTCAAGACAGAGTCCACGGAGCACTGACATAAATTCATTTTGTCTCCTTAGAGTTTTGAGGCTATGGTTTCTTGTTGTACGTGACGGTGACAAGATCTTGTGTCAGACACTTCAGTTCGATTCAGGGGTTCAACGACAACGCGGCTCTAGGGCACTGGTCCTTAGAGGCACGTGCACTAAGACTTCCCGGGTATCATCGAAAATGTCATGCTGACTCCGGTATGGCAGCGACGACAATTGCGTGTCGACATCGTTCTAGCCACGGCCGATGGTAGTGGTCATTCGGTGGTAAGGAATCTCGGTGTAATTTCTATTATGTTCAGTGTGCTTTGAACTTTCGATGCACTTTTCAATAGATCCGTGCTCTTTTGAAGAAAAAAAATACTCTTTGTTTGAGAATTCAAGAAAAATGCTAACTGGACAACGGTTGAAAAGAACTTGACTGCGGTTTCTTAAATGGGGCGGCTTTAAGAAGAATGAGAGTATGTGGTAAGGAACTCTGGCCTTTAACTTACAAACATGTTTTATTTTTCTGCGAATGAACTTGCACGCAAGTTGTATAAGTAGCCCATGTGTCTAGACGCAAGAAGCTTCAAAATCATTGTTACGAATTAATGTCCAGGCCCAGCCTTGATTTTGATTAGAAAAAATAAAAAAAGAACAAAATTTATTTTCTTAACAACCTATCAAACCCAGCAAGGCACCTTCCATTTGGTACATATACAGCTATATACGCGTAGCACAATCCATGTACTTCAAGGACACCAAGCTTGGAGCAATGGCAGAAGCAGAGATGGAGAGCTCGCCGAGATCTCAGCCCAAGCCATCAGACCAAGAAGAAGAAAGGCAAGCGAAAGGAGAGGCGAAGCAAGGAGGATGGATCACCCTCCCCTTCATAGCTGGTTCGTGATCTCTCCCTCATTTCCTCTCTTCCCCACACAATTAACTCTCTCCCGAGGGGGAAAAACATGTGTACATGCGTGTGTTTTGTGTGACATGCACGCAGGGAGCATGGTTGGGCTGGGGCTGGCCATCAACGGCACCACCAGCAACCTGCAGATTTACCTCATCAAGGAGTACAACGTGGAGAGCATCGACGCGGCGCAGATCGCCAACATCGTCCGCGGCTCGCTCAACCTCGTCCCCGTCGCCGGAGCCATCCTCTCCGACTCCTACTTGGGCTGCTTCCCGGTCATCCTCGCCGGCGCGGCCATCAACGTTCTGGTGCGTGCGTGCACGTGACGTGCTTCCTCTGTTCAAAGCTTGTGCAGACTGCAGTGTACATTTTGGAATTTGAAGTAGTGCATAGGCTGGAGCAGATCCACTATAATCCTTTAGCAAATACTCCTCCCGTCTCATAATATAAGATGTTTTCGCAGTTCAATATGAACTGAAAAACATCTTACATTATCGGACGTAGGTAGTGCGTAGCAAACTACCTGTATGGATTAGGTTTGATATCATTTTGTCTAGGTGATTTATCTCATTGTTGATCAAATGACTAACATGCCTAAAAAGTAGCCTCGGAAGCATGAAAGAAACTCTTTAGCTGAATGATAAAAGAGTGAAATATCTCATTAATCCATTAACTCAAAGTATTTGCACAATTTAAGCTAAAAACTCAAAAAAATGATCAGATTTAGACTATAAACTCATTTATGCAACAATGAGGCCAAAAATGGTTTAGGAGGGGGAAAAAAGTCCATCCACATGGCTGCCAGGTGAGCGTACCTTTTACCACTCGCACTAGAGTTCATGTTTATAGGACATGTGAAGAAACAAAGTAGCTCGTAGCGGGTTTCAAAAAATTGAGAGCCTTAAGGAAAGGACCATCATGTTGGCGGTAGAACGCGATGTGGTTTATTTGTAAAGCGGGTTACATAAATATTCTGGTGAGTAATAAAACTTCATGTTTGGAACTGCTTAACTTTCATTTCTCATGGTTTGAATGCACAATTCCAAAGCTCAACTTTTGTTTCTCATAAACGAGCAAAATTTGGTTGAGAGAGCAGGTTTTCATAATTTACGCCAATGCCAATATGGATGGGATTAGTTACGTGAAATCACCACTTCTGTTTTTAGAAGAAGTATAGATATAGAGTATTGTTTGATGTGCAACACACATAATTAAAGCTTGAAATCAATACCAGTAGACATTATAGACTTATAGTTGTCATGTCTCACTCTCTCCACAAAACAACCACACGTAATTATACAAACAAGACCACTTGACATTGATGCGATGACGTTGACAACTAACAATATCAATTATGTTTCTGGCAACAACGTCCATGGGTATGCTCCTTTCATTTCCAACAACCAATGATTTTTATTTATTTATTTTGCGGGGGAACAACCAACGATTTGTTACCAGTGCGACCATTTCAATCTAACACTAGTTAGTACGATGGATCACGTGCACCGTTGGATTGCATCATCTTTATTACGATGTGTCAAAAACAATTGGTACCGATTTCATCGTGTGGCTCACAGTGGTGTCGTATCAAAATCAGACTTCAAAACATCATATGCACATCAGTTTTGTTCTACATAAAACAATTCTTGAGCATTGCCATTTATAGCGGATATGACATGGAAACGAAGTTTCAAAAAAAATCTCAAAAAGGAAAAAGAAAAACAGAATGTTAAGAGCATGTGAAATTCCCAAACACATTATCATTTACATGGTACAAAAAAACAGCATTGAATAGCGTCGTGCAACAATTAAACATCGATATTCATTGCTGAATTTGCTCTTTTCATAGCTCCAGTAATGTGTTTGAACTTGGAATTTCGCATGCAATAGAACATCCACAACATCCTTTTTTTTCAAAATTTTCCAAAACTTTCAAAGTGGTTTTCCACAAAATTTTATCTCAGCTTGGTTTCAATGTGATATTCTCTCTTGAACAATTGTTTATTCTTGCCGCAAAAAAAGAACAATTGTTTATTCAATTAGTGCTTGTTTTTTAGAGCACTGTTAATAATTAATTACGTGCCCATCCAATGTCATTTTCCAGTCCTTCGTGCTGTTCACTCTCTCAGCGGCCCTGCCGTCCCTGCGGCCGCCGTACTGCCCGGCGCCGTCCGCCGTGTGCCAGCGCGGAACGGCCGGGCAGCTCGCCGTGCTGTACGCCGCGGTGTCCCTTCTAGCCATCGGCACCGGCGGGACGCGTTTCAACGTGGCCACGATGGGCGCGGACCAGTTCGGCGGCGCGCGCGACCAGGACACCTTCTTCAACTGGTACTTCGTCTTCCTCTACGCTTCCTTCCTGATCGGCGACACGGCCATCGTCTACATCCAGGACGGCGTGTCCTGGGCCCTGGGCTTCGCCATCTGCCTCGCCGCGACGGCGTTCAGTCTGGTCCTGTTTCTCCTCGGCGCGCGGTACTACCGGATGCCCGCGCCAAACGGCAGCCCATACTCCGAGCTGGCCCGCGTCGTCGTGGCCGCCGTGCGCAAGGCTCGCGTCCATGTCGGCGCGCTAGGTCCCGTGCCGTACTACGTGGGAGACAATGCTGTCGTGGACTCGGCCGGCGAGGGCGCTCCAAGCAAACGATTAAGGTTGGCGGCATTCCCGTATTCCAATTTCTGGAAGAAAGATGAGTAGCGTTGGTACGTGCTGACCACTCGTGTTCATGGCATCTTGCTTGCAGCTTTCTTAATCGTGCCGCCATGATCACCGCCACCGAGGACCCCATTGATGATGCGTCTGGCGGCCGTTGTGCAAGCGGCTGGCGGCTGTGCAGGGTGCAGCAAGTGGAGGATCTCAAGTCTCTGCTCGGCGTCCTCCCGCTGTGGTCGTCTGGTATAATGCTCAGCGTGTCCATCGGGGTGATGATCGGCATGATCATCCTGCAGGCTCTCGCCATGGACCGCTCGCTCGGACCGCGCTTCAAGATCCCAGCAGGATCCATCACCGTCTGCTCGCTCGTGGCCTTCATCGCCGTGACCCCGGTCCTTGACCGTGCCGTCTTCCCGCTCTGGCGCAGGATCACCGGCATGCCGCCGTCGCCGCTGCAGCGCGTGGGGCTCGGCCACGTCGTGAACATTGCGGGCATGGTGGTCGCGGCTCTGGTGGAGCGCCGAAGACTGAGCGTCGTGCACGCGCACGGCGGCGCCGATGCGCCGGCCGGCTGGGTCACCCCCATGTCCGTACTGTGGCTCCTGCTCCCTCTTGGTGTCGTGGGGATCGGGGAGGCCCTCCACTTCCCCGGAAACATGGCCTTCTACTATCTGGAGTTCCCCAAGACGTTGCGGAGCTTGGCGACGGCCATGGCGCCGCTGCTCATCGCCATGGGGTTCTACCTCAGCACGGTGTTCGTCGACGTGGTGAGGCATGTCACGGCGTGGCTGCCGGGGAACGTAAACCAGGCGAGGCTGGACAACGTGTACTGGACCGTGGCTGTGGCAGTGACTGTGAACTTTGGCTATTTCCTCGTTTGTGCCAGCCGATATAAGTATCAAAACCAATCGACCACCGTGGTAATGTAAAAAAGGATTTGCAGGCTGAGTCTTGAGCTATTATTTTCATGATGAAGTGCCTGATTTCCTTTTTCCTTTTGAGAAATTATGACGGCTTTTTTCTTTGAGAAATTATGAGGTGCCTGGTTAGATTTGGTTTGTCTTCTTCTTGTCTTAGCCTGATGGGCTTCGTTTGTGGCGAAACACAGGAATCCATTTTTGAGCCCGAGCTCATCTGAGTTTTTTTCTTTTTGCATGAAAAATGTTTGAGTGCGTGAGGTCCATTTCAATTTTCAGCTTGTTCAGGCAGACATTTGCGTAGCTCTCAGTAAAAAAAGAACGGTGTTAGTGAGTAAGCAGACATGCAGCGAATAGCAACTGCTGAGTTGGTACCTGCAGGCTGTTCACTGACTGCTGGTTTGATCATGTTTTTGTGTGTAATGGCTTGAAACAAATGAAAAAAAAATTCCACATATGAGGTCGAAAATTGTGGCTAGAACATGCAGCAAAATAATAATGGCCCATGAAGGTCTCGAACCTGCGACCTTCGCGTTATTAGCACGACGCTCTAACCAGCTGAGCTAATAGGCCAACGTGATAACGGAATGAAATTAGACTGGCTTTACTAAGGCAAGAACAGTCCTAACTACAAACTATGCAAGGTTTAAATTTGTTTTTAGAGAGAGATTACGCTCAAATTCAAATTAATAAAGCTCCAAACTGGTACGTACAAATTTGTGGCTGGATCTGGATGTAGTAAAAGTAAAAGATCTATCGGTCGCGCCAGATGATCCACGAAGACACAACCATGAAGTCCTGAACCATCGTCCGGTCAGCGCCGGCGGTCCCTCCTTCGTCTCAACCAGAGGAAGAAGAAGACAGAAGCGAAGAGGAGCGCAAAGACGACGACGAATAGCAGCAGCATGAGCTCCCCATGCGACTTGTAGCTCCTCTCATCGTCCACCATCTGCGGCAGCGTGCTGCCGTACTCTGCCGCCGGAGCAGACGACGGCGCCTGGGCCTGGCCACCGCCGGAGACCATGGCTTCTACGCTAGCTAGTGCTCCTGATCCTGTGATATGAACACATATCTTGTAAGTACATGAGCAGCTGGAGAGAGACCCATCACAAGTTGGACGGAGTTACGTGAACTGTTGGGATTGATGAGAGGAGAGCGAGTGAGTGGGCGACTGACCTGCGTGGTCGTTTCGTGTCGCCAAACACAGCCATATCTAGTCATCCATCTACATCAGGATGGCGACCCATCTCATGAGCCACTCCGCTCCATACAACATTAATTAATCTACTTTGTTTTGCGCATGAATTTACTATTAACCTTGGGCGTTTTTATCTGGATCCGACCCACAAGCTAAAAAAGCATACGGGGTTTCAGTGATTAACACTATGAAAAGGCACATATATACATTAAGCTAGGCTATCGTTTTTTTCTTGACCCTGTGACCGTAGAACAATTGTTCTACGGTATTTTATATAATATAAACAAAGTACAAAGTACAAGACCACACAACAAATCACTCAATGCATGTTCTAGGTATCATAATAAAAAGAATTACAGAGTCTGTTCAATCCACTGGTCTATCTTTGCGGCCTTGGCTTCCTTTGATCTGAGTTTGATGTGTTGAATGCCTTCTTGAACATAGAATTTCCAGGAGTTCAAACTAGGAGGTGAAGCTGTGAAAATCTTGGCATTCCTGACCATCCAGATGGCCCAGCAGCCCATGATAATGATCTCCATAGCCAAATCCTGGGGAAGAAGCGTAATCATCATTGCAATCTCATCGTAGGTCGAAATACCACTCTGTTTGTTTGGGAGGATACAGTTCCAGCAGTTTAATGCAAAGTGGCAGTCCCAGAACAGGTGAATTAAAGTTTCTTGTGTCCTGTCCAAGCAAAGAGCACAGTTGTAGTCTGGCAAATACATGTTTTTTCTGTGTAGCATGTTCCTTGTACTAACTCTGTCATAGAGTAGCATCCAGAAGAAAATCTTGTGTCTTACTCTGCAATTCGATTTCCATAGCTGCCTGAAGATGAAGTGAGCCCCATTCTTGGCAAACAGATGTTTGTACATCTTCATTGCAGAGTAGTTTGGTGAGGCCCAAGTGTATGTCCACTTATCAGAGTCATCAGTGAGAGTCAGACCATGCAGTTGATCTTGAAGGATGTTGAATTGAGTAAACGCTTGTTGTGAGAGAGGTCGGTGGAAGCACTTCTCCAGTGCCTGGTGTTCATGCATCTGATTTCAGTGTGATATCTTTGTTGATGGCAAAAGAATAGAGCTCAGGCATCTTTAGATGAAGTGGTAGGTCCGACCAATTGTCGTGCTACAGCAGAATAGTCTCCCCCTTTCCTGGAATACATCTAGAATGCTTCTTATATTCAGGCAATGTCTGCAGAATGCCTTTCCACCAGAATGAGCCCACCAATTTGTTACATGGCAGACCATCTTGATAATATGTTTCCCATATAATCCTGACCCAAGGTGTGTCATCTTTGTTGAAGAATTTGTGCAAGAATTTCATGAGCAGAGCCTGATTATGCTTATATAAATCAAGGACTCCCGGGCCACCATGAGATTTGGGCTGACAAACTTTATCCCAAGAAACCAGAACCATTCCTCTATCATGGGTACCAAATTTTCTCCAAAAATAGTTCATGAGATAAGAATTGATCTGCTTGACCACTGTTTTAGGGATCCAAAGAGTGCACATGAAAAAAGTGGGCATACTGGTGAAGACAGATTTGATGAGGGTCAATTTGTCACCAGTTGATAGCAAGGTAGAGCAGCTCAGTAGCCTTGATTCAATCCTTTGTAACATAGGGAGAAAATCCACAATTTGGGCTTAGAATGACACAAAGGAAGACCTAGATATTTGTGTGGCAAAGTTCCAATTTGACAGCTCAATAATTGAGAAAGTGTGTTCATCTTGTCCATGGGGATGTTGATAGCAATGAGAGTTGACTTTGAGTAGTTTACTTTGAGCCCGGTGTATGCAGCATAGTGGAGTAGGGGATTTTTGATATGTTCCAGCTGCCTGCTATCAGCATTGGCCACCAAAATAGTGTCATCAGCATACTGAATTATAGGGTAGTCAGGGCATGAATGATGTACCGATGGAGATTGTATTAAATTGTTGTGCATGGCTTCATTCATCATGGATTGAAGAAGATCAGCAGCAAACACAAAGATGAGGGGTGATAATGGATCACCTTGTCTAACACCCTTCTTATAGAGAAACTTTTTACCTAGAACTCCATTGAGAAGTACAGAGGAAACCCAAACCCATAGATCATTTGTATCCAGTGAATCCACCTTGGACCAAAACCTTTAGCTCTCATGATCTGAATGATGGTCTCATGATTAAGCATGTCAAATGCCTTCTCAAAGTCAAGCTTCAATAGGACCATTTCTTTTTTACTATGGAAGCACCGGTGGATATATTCATAAGACCATGCAAGGCAATCCTGGATGCATCTATTGTTTAAGAAACCATACTGGTTGGTGTGGACCAAATTTAGGATAACTTTCTGCAATCTATTTGCCAGCAACTTGGTAATGATCTTGAGTGTGCAGTTGAGCAAAGAGATGGGTCTAAAATCAGATGGTCTAGCTGCAGCATCAGTTTTGGGGATGAGAGTCATAAAGGAGTAATTGATGCTTTTTATATTGACATTGCCATTGTAGAAATCATGAATGAGTCTGTAAAAATCCGCAGTCACAATATCCCAACATGACTTAAGGAAAGCAGCATTAAAACCATCTGGCCCAGGTGACTTGTCTGATGGCATATGATTGACCACCTCATCAATCTCCTTGTTTGTAAATGGGAGTTCTAGCTCTGCTAGATCAACTGGAGGATGCAACAGCTCATGAAGATTGAGGGGATTTTCAGAAGGTACTTTTGTTGCCAACCTATTTCTGAAAGCTCTGAACAGGATGGCAGCCTTAGCCTGGTGATCATGAAATTCATTATCAGATTCATCTATGAGCATAGCAATACAATTATTTCTGTGTTTAATGGTGGCATTGGCTTGAAAATATCTAGTATTTGCCTCCCCCATCTGAATTTGCCTAATGGTAGCTCTCTGCTTCCAATAAATTCTCTGATGATCCAGTAGCTAAGCAATATGATCCTTAAGGATTTTCCTCCCATTTGTTTCCTCTGTGGTGAGTGGTCTGAATTCTTCAAAATGATCATAGCAGAGTATAAGGAAATTAGTATCTGCAATAGTACTTTTCAGGTCAGAGAGTTGTCTGGCCCAAATCTTAAGCCCTTTTCTTAATCTCTTGAATTTGGCCGCAATAATTTTAGCACTATCCAACTCATTCACATCTTGTGACTAGATAGATTTGACCACCTCTTTAAACTGAGGATGTTTGATCCAAAAAAATTTAAATCTGAAGATGTTGGATCTAGGGATAGAGGAGCCAATTTTAATGTTGATGAGCACATGATCAGAGGTAGTCTTGGCCAATGGGTAAGCAAATGTGGAAGGATATTGTAAGGTCCATGATTCTGAAGTAAAACACCAATCCAACTTTTCCAACAATGGAGCATCTTGCATGCTACTCCAGGTATAGTTTCTGCCCTTAAGTGGAACTTCAATCAAAGCTTGTTTATTAATGGCCTCATTAAATGTGAGCATGTCCTCAATGCAACCATCCCCTCTATTCCTGTCATGAGGATATCTGATATAGTTAAAATCCCCCAAAATAATCCAACTCTTATCATCTGGAATGTGAAAGTTTTTGAACCAGTCAATGAAAAGCAGTCTCTCTTGAGATTCACATGGCCCATATACATTGGTGAGAATCCATTGTTCCCCATTGTTCTTAGAGGTGAATTGGATAGAGAGAGCATAGCTGTTACTGTGAATAACCTGCCCCCCCCCCCCAAAGATATGCTCATTCCATGCAACAAGCATACCACCTGCCGCTCCCACAGAGGGAAGATATTCAAATTTACCAATCCTCCTTGGACAGAAATTCTTGAGATATGAACTGTCAAAAGTCTCTCTTTTAGTTTCTTGAAGACATACAATAGCACATTGAGACTTCAATTTTGTTATTAAACGCAGTCCATTTCTTGGGGTCATTAATGCCTCTGATATTCCAATTTAGGATATTCCATTCTTTGTTCATGATGAGTAGAAGTGCAGAACTATAACAGAAATTTGCAGGGAGCCCATCAAACAGTCATACATAGGAGATAGTAGCATCTTATACATATAAAATCACGGCCCCTTTTCCATAGTCCCCCAAAAGAACAGAACTGTTCCAAAGTTCATACTGATACACATAGCAGCAGATATGAGAAGTCTATTACAAAAATATTTTGTTAACACCACCCACTGGATACTAACTGTAGCAGCCAGTTCAGCACCCACAAGGCTACTACTGAGAAAAAGAGGGAATGGAGTTATATCCATTTCTTCCCAGGCTCCTTGGAGTTCTTGCTTCCCTCCTGCAGTGAGCATGCACCCTTGGACTTCTTGGGATTTTTGGACATGATTTCTTTAGTGGTGTCTTTGTCAGTCACCTTGCAGAAAGAGGTATTCAGACTTTTAACCACTTTAGCAGAAATAGTGGATGGCTTAGTAGAACAAGCAAGCCAATCTTTATCCAAACATACTGATTGTTTATAACCCTTAGCTAGCTTTAGGAGTCTACAACTTCTCCTTACCTCTGTGTCAACCAGTGGGATTTTCTCCTTCCTCTTTTTCTTGTTCTGCAACCCTGAAGTGGAGGAGGTAGATGTCACTTCGGTTGGGTTAGCTTCTGTAGAGGTGGCCTGCTCAGACAGAAATGAAGAGCCTGTGAGATTGACAGGATCTGGGCATTTCTCAGGGATAACAAAAGGCAGAGAGGTAGGACAAGTGGATCCTTGTACAATGATAGTCCATACTTTGGAGGTAACAAAAGTCTTTGCCCAATCAAACTTTTCTGCTGATAAGAAATTAACTGCCAAAAAATTTACCCAGTCAGATGGAACCTGAATAGTTTCCTTGCTGTGAGGAGAAGGAGCAAAGTGGGTTCTCCAAATCTTAGCACTTGTAGTTCCAAGAAGATCCACCTCTATCTGAATTGCAGTGGCAATGTCCTGTGGTGCAGCCTGAACAGTCTTGTCAGTCCTATGGACTGTCCCTGAGCATATAGTATGAGCCTTGTAAACCAATGGCCCCAACCAGGCATGGGTGCCTCCTCTGCCTCATCAACTTCAGGATCTTCCACTGCTTGGTTTACAATAGCATTATTAAGTGCCAACTGCAGGTTAACCTCAGGCAAATCATTTTGGGGGTGAAGATCATCATGCTCATGCTGCTGGAGTGGGCCCATGAAGTGATTATGCTGATTGGGGTGAAAATTCACTTGAGGAGGGGCTGGATGTGGGTTCCCATGAGGTAGGATGGGATCTTCATCAGGTGGAATAGCTCCAAGAATCTGGTGATGCAGAATAACTACAGGAACAGTAAGTGAGCCAGACTGAAATCTATCTCCTTCCCCAAACACAATACTGACAGGAATGTCTGATAACTCCTCAACTCTCACCTGGACCATGAGATTGGCCCTAGTGCTTCTAACTCTGTCCCACATAAGAAATTTGCCAAATTTGTTGCATGCATTGCTAACTTCCTGAATAGATCTTCTATCAAAAGGATAACCACAGAGAAAAATCCAAACATCTCTATTTAGGACCAAACTTCTCCAATTTAGCCCTTGATTGTGTTTCTGGAAGATGACATGAACATCTGTGAAGAGATGTGGACTATTCGTGACTTGAGCATCCCTATCGAAGACACTATTGAATCTAACATAAGCTTGTCCGAATGGGCAAGGCTCAATCTCAGAAAACCCCAGTCCTCTCTCTATCAGAAAATCAGTGAGTACCTCACGAATGGTGTTGAAGGCGACCGGCAGACTTGGCATCGGCACAATGGTGGCAATCGCCCAGTCCTCATGTGTGGCAGGGGCCGCACCAGTAATGACACGAACCCTAGCGGGTCGGCCCGCCACCTGAATGCTCTGATGGTTAGGAGGAAGGAAAGGTGTCGGATCAAAGGGGAATGTGGCCATGGGTGAAGTGGTGTTGGTGGTCAGAACTGAAGGATTTGGTGGCGACAGAGGGGAGGGGTTGGGCGGCGCGGGCTGGATGACCGCAGCTAGGAGACGCTGGGATATGGAGTTTTGGGTAGTCTGGTGATGGTGGCTGTGTATCGAGGAAGGGCGTGGAGGAGCATTAACTGGAGGATCCTGGTTGGTCGGTTGATGGGATGGCTGTGTAGTCACAATCGCGGGAATAGTGTAATCTTGCCTTGGAAACTCAATCGTCCAGTGGGCTACCGGGCTGGGAGCATGTGGTGGGCTTTGATGAAGGGCCGAGGAGTGGCAATCCTTGGCAATGTGGCCCCAACGTTTATAAGACCGACACTTAATGCGATTCGTACAGCTGGGCCTGTTATGGCCCGAGAGGAGGCAACGGACGCAGAACAATTTTTGAACTTGCGAGGATCCCGCCTTTGTGGCATTAACGTGCCCATTGAAGGCATTGATGTTCGATGATCGAGCCGGCACCGAAGATGGCGCGCGGTTTGAAAAATTCTCATGGGTCCTAGGAGAACCAATGTTCCTGGGGACTGAATCCGAATAGATCGCCGGAGATCTAAGAGCTTGCAGATAAGATTTGCGGGGATGCTTGTGAAATATGTGAGTCCACTCATCCTCTTTTTCTTGGAGGTATTGATCAAGTTCCCAGCTCGAGTTCGGACCTCCATTGCCCCAAAGAAGGAAGTTGATATTGAGTAAGGCTATAGAGATGTTACCTCCTCTGATGATTGAAAACCCACCTCTTTAGATGAGACCGAAAATTTAAACGACCAATTTTGCAAGCACTTGACCTTAAAAAGAGATGCACGACCACCAAAGAAAGCAAGAAGGATGGTGCTTACGGATTCATTGGTGAGACGGATTTGCGATCTCTTAAATTCAGCCACTAGGAGGAATTCCTCATGATCTTTATCAGCTTCATAGTTCATTGGCACTCCCCATTTCCTCCAAACTTTAGTGGCGAAATCTTGCCCCACGTCAAATTTTAGATCAGCGAGAGCCATGGCCAGATCATGGGCGTCGTGGATGACACCGACAGGCGAGCAGGGAGGTGGAAGCCGGGACCGGAGCGGCCACCGGCGGGGCTAGGAGCGGGGGCTAGGAGACAGTTTACACTAATGTTCAAAGTCAAGCTATCATTTCCCCCTTCTTTTGATATTTTTTACTGATCCCCGAAGATTTACGGTCGGTGGATGTCATCGGCAGCCAAGTTACTATTTGTACGCAGCCTGGGCAAGTTTCCATTATGACATTTTGTAGCAGATTGTTTATGCCTCCTTCAACGGAAAGTGCATGGATGAACCCAGGTACATATGAACCCACTTTGAAAAACATATTTCTAAATGCAATTTTTTTTTTGAAAAAGTCGGCATGGGTGTGTATTCATGTTCTATGTGCGTGCATAAAGTTTCACGGAAAAATAACTTTTTTTGTGGCCTGTGCAAAAAAGACAAAAAATTGTGTCGTGAAACGCTATTTAGAAGCACTGAAATTTATCTTTTTTGCGGAGACAAAACGAACAGACATTTTTCACAAAACTTTGCGCCGCGCACACACATTTGTGAACATGTATGCATGGATTTTTCTTTTGATTTTTTAGATTTTAAAACATACTTAAAATGCATTTTTTGAAAAGTGGGTGCAGATGCCCCTGGGTTCAGATCGTCCCCACTCCTCCTTCAATGCATCATTTAGCTTTGTCCATGATTACACAAGAAATGTTTTTCTTGCTCCCTTGGTTAGAGACTCCCGTCCGCCTCCCCTCCCCTCCGCCTCCTCTCCCGCCGCCGCTGGATCCCGACTGGGCAAAGCCCGTGCGGAGGGATGATGGCGGCGGTGGGGCGTCCCTCTGTGATGTGACCTCCTCTACCTTTGACTGTCTTCATCGTCGGCCCAAAAGGATCTAGTCGATGGGTGTTGCCTAGCGGTGGCTTTTCGGCGGCGGATCAAGTGGAGGAGGAGATGGTGACCTAACTGCCGAAGTGGGTGAGGATGCCACCATTGTCAGCGATGCCCATGGGTGTCATTTTCCTCGTTGAAGGCGATGGTGGGGGCATCCCTCGCTCCATTGCTTTCGGGGGAAACCATAGATATGGAGGAGGATATCACTGACGACGGCGGCCGTGGGCATCGTAGCCCTCGTTGGAGGCGTTGAGGGGCCTCCTGGATCGGATGATGGCGACGTATTCATCGTCAACCCCATGGAGGCATCATCTTTGGAGACATTAATCGACTGGACGAACACGTGGACAGCTTGGTGGTTGGGCGTCAGTAGATGGTGGAGTAGTGCTTCATCCTACATGTCGATGGTGGCGGATCTCGGCAGCATGATGCAGTGGAGACTCAGCGTCCGATGGTGGTGATGGACTCGTGCAGGAGGACGATGTTGTCTAGCATCGTGCTGGCGTCGATGGCAGAGAGGCCTGGCAAGATCGATGCGCCAGTATTTGATCTGAGGATGGATCAATGGATGAAGGTGGTGACGGTCCTTGCAGCATGCACATGTGGTGCCCACTAAAAGTGCGCCGGATCGGTGTGTAACTCAGCTCAGGTATTGTGGCTTGGATGGGGCATCCGGCATTAGATGTTAGGTGTTGGTGCGATGTCTGTTTGATATTAGGTTCGGACATTCGGCACCCCTTCATCACGGGATAGGGATAGTGACATGTGTTGCCAAGATGATGGCTTCCGACTTACTCATGTATTACCTTGCAAGGGCTTTGTGAATAATTAATAAAATAGTTACATGCATCGTCTAGATGCAGAGGTGATACATCCTCCTTTTCAAGAAAAGAAAAATAATTTTTTTTCTGTATGTTTTTATTTGGTGTTACTCTAGACAATGTGTTAGACGTAAGCTGCATCCAAACTTAAGTAGTTCTACCATGTCTGCATATGAAGAAACAAGAAAGCAGACAGGTTTCTGTTGTTTCTAACTGGTAGTTCTTAGAGTATCTCTAGCAGACCCCGCATCCTGCCGGCCCGCAAAACGTGTTTGCAGTTTGCGGAAAAACGGCTTTGCGGGCAGGCGTGGACGGCCGCAGAGGCAGACCCCCAAACGGACCATATAAAAGGATATTCGTGGAGTATACTTTTTTACGGGTTGGCTTCGCGGGGTCTGCTCTTGCGCCACTGCATCCCGTTGGTCGGTAAATATCAATACGACACCACAAAAATAAAACAAACATCCACACTACAAAATAATTATTCAAATCACTGAAGCAAACTAAATAATTATTCAATACCAACACAATACAACAACCTTGGCGGACATAGTTCGGCCAAGGTTCTCCTGAAGTTTTAACCTAAGATGCCTCTCCACCCACCCTCCCACCCTTCCCACCCACGGCCTAGGTCTTCCGGCGATCTACACTTCTATCCTGCATTTTGTGGATCTCTTCCTCCCATCTTCTCCGGCGTCATTGGATCTACACATCTATACCCATCTCACATGGGTACCTCTGGTGGATCAACGTTGGATTTAGATTTCTCGGCGGGCTCCATCTTTGCTGACAAAGTTTTCATTTCTTGCGGAAGATCTATTCACCCCTCGGATGATGCAAACCACTTCATCATGGTTGTGTCCTTTAGCCTACATATTTTACATCTTAATGAGGATTCTGTGGCGGCTGCATTGGAATCAGCGATTGGAGGCTCGGCCATTGATTTGTCGGTCCAACTCATCAAGGGTAAGGTATTTTCTTTCATTGTTTCCTGCAAGCAAGTTGGCCTTTGCATTCTCAAGTTGAGATCGTTTGCATGCCCGCATTTCAAATGTTATTTTCACCTTTGGGGAAATGGTGGTCCAAATTGGAGACGTGAGTTAGAGATCTGGAGAAAGGAATGTGACGCTGAGTGGATTCTGGTTAGTCCCTCTGAAAAGCGTGCAACTTTGGGTTTGATTGCTATGCATAAACCTCCATCAAAGTCTTCTCTTAGATCGGGTTCTTTGACAAGGAAGAAAATCTCCTTTGCCACGTTCCATCAGTATCCTGCTTGTAAGGGTTATAGATACCCAGCTACTCAGCTCCTTGTTGACACGATTGCTGAGGCCGTCTATGAAATTAACCCTACTGAGAAGGTGATCTTGCCATCACCGCCGGTGAACAATCTCCAAAGGACGGTGGCGACGCCACCCATCTCTTCCGGAACGATCAACGTCCCTGCCAAGAATACTGCCGTCATTTCCGGAACAGCACCAATCTGTTTAGGCAATGTGTTGCAAGACACGCAAGATGTTGTGTCATCTGTTTGCGTTGCACTGGAACTTCAGGCCCAACATGGACCTCCGGCTCAACATGGTGATCTGGCACCCTGCACGGCTTCTATGGCCCAAGTTGCGGCCCAACCATCAGTACCGCTTTTGGATAAGGTGGTTTCTTCGTCTGGAAATTATTCTCAACTGATTATGGACTCTGCTGGGGATTCTGCTAGGGTTAATGATATTATTGATGATATTGTTTTCAACATTTGGAAGTGTCAGAACTGTTTATCTATGTTGCACCACACCGGTTCGTGCACCAAGCAGGTCCGATGCCGTCGATGCTTTAGATCGGGCCACAGAGCCAAGGGGTGCTCTGGCTCTGCGCCTTCTCCAACTTACAGGTGGGTCCCACGAGCCAATTCGGTTTCTTCGGAATGGTCAGCGGAGATATACTCGCCTGGCGCCTCGGTTTCCCCCCTGGGGTCTCTACCCAGTCCTATCACGCCTGCCACCCCATCGCTTCCGCCATTGCCCGCAGAGCCACCGCCCATCACGCCTCCGCCACCTACCTCAACGCCGCCGCCCACCACACCGCCAGCTCCATCGTCACCGCCGCCCAGCTTGCCGCCATCCTCCAAGACTCCATCCTCGCCAACAACGCTTGCTCTGAATCCAACAATGGCCACCTTTGCTCTCGACCCCACGCCGTTTGTCCCGCATGGTTTCGAGATCATCGATGATGGTCCGCGGCGACTCCCGCGCACCTTCTACGCTCCTGCTATGGCTCCTGGTCGTCAGCATGAAGACTACGCCATTGCCATCATCGAGCCTGCTCCTCTGCCTGAAGAAGCTCTCATCTTCAGAAATATGGTCAGTGATTTTGTAGTTAACAATCTTGGCCGCGCTGTTCTTGATGCTCAGCCTTGGATTCAAGGAGTTGGTCTCTTTTATTTCAATAGCCCGTTTGCTAGGCAAGCTCTAGTAGATCATCCTCCATTCGATCTTGGCAATGATAGATTTGTTCGATTTGTGCCGCACGATGAGGGTATTAACTACAGAGCTATCCAAGATTTTCGTCGGGGCTGGGTTATGATTGTTGGAATACCTCTGGATTATAGGCGCACACAGTTTATTTCAGATGCTATCAGCACTTTTGGCCGTTTTCATCACTGGCACCAGGATGATCCTCTGCTTGTTCGTACTCTGGCGTATGTTTGTTTTCCTGCAACCACCTTAGTGCCACGGGATGTTGTGTATCGGGAGTTTGCTGACTTTGGTGGTTCCCGCGTATCTTGGTCTGCTCCGATATACATCTTTTTTGCAGACTTTGCTGATATTCTGCCAGCCGATGAGGACCCTATGCCCTTTGATGGCAACCCGCATCCTCTCCCTGGACACCTGCAGTTTCATAATCATAACTGGGTTATGCCTGAATTTCCTGAGATTGGCTGGGATGAGTTACCACCACCAGAGCATAACCATGCGCCACAACACCAGGATGCTCCACATGATGACCTGCATGATGTGCAAGAGGAGCTTGTGGATGACAATCAAGTTGTTGTGGATCAATCGCAAGAGTCGATGGTCCTGCAAGTTTCAGATGATTCAGTTAATAATCAGCCAGTGAATGATATGATCATTTTTCAGCAACCTGGGGCTCCCTTGTAGCCTCCTCTGCATATTGGACAGGTGCTCACTGTCTTTGGGCCTGTCCTGCCTCCTGACATGTTGTGGCAACGCTCATTTGAGAAGATGATGCCCTCTCTCTGCTTTGCTGAAATCCCAAAGCTCACGTTTAAGTCTGGTTTTGGGTCACTCTTGCTTTCTAACAAGTCTTGGGATGTTTGCTATAATGGATATGATCTCAGCATTGTTCTGCCACCTGTGCCTACTTCTTCCGGTATCAGTTCTCGCCTTATTTCTCCAGCAAAAAGGCTAATTGCTCGGGCCCTCTGTTTTGATGATATTTCTGAACCCATCACTGAATCTTTTGAGTTCACTGCTGCACCAAAGGTGACTCTGAAACGTGACCGCAAGCAAAAGTCTGCAGCTTTGGTGGACACTGAGGTTCGTCGCAGTGCACGGCTCAGTGCTTTACGAGATGGCTACCGTAATTTACCATGCAGTGGCACCAGCAAATCTAAAGGTCTGAACAGGTCACCTCACACTCTGAAGAAGCGCAAGACCAAGTCGGCTCAGTCTGATGGAGCTTCGACAGTTCCAGCACCAACTGCCATCGCCGACCTCCAGCATATTGGGGCTCGCCTGCGCATCGCTCCGGAGAAGATCACCGTGGATAAGCTTGTTGCTAATCCGGCACAATCTACCAGCAGCAAGAGTTCTGATGATTGATTGCATACGTCTGCTTTCTGGTCCATGGCGTACCACCTTAAACATCATCTATCTTTATTTATGTCTTTATGTTTTGAACTCTGTCATTTTTCTATGCTTAGCTGGACTATGTGGATCATTGTGTGGTCTACTTTTGCTGCAACTTCCTATGGTTTGTAATGAGTCAGACTGGGTTTAAAGAATGGAAGGTTCTATGTTGGAACGTGCGTGGCCTTAATTCTGAAGCACGACAGCTTGCTGTTAAACAGAAAATTGATGAAAGTGGTTGCTCTGTGGTTTGCCTACAAGAAACTAAGTATATGCATATTAATCATAGGTTCATTAGAAAGTTCTGTCCTCGACGTTTTGACAATTTTGCTTATGTGCCTTCGGTCGGTGCATCAGCTGGTATGGTTGTTATTTGGAATTCTTCTTTTTTTGAGGGCAAGTTAATTGAGGCCAAACCTTTTGGTATTATTGTGGAGTTCCTTTCCAAACATACATATGAAGTTTGGAAGCTAGTGACTGTCTATGGTCCTTGCCAGAGTCCTACCCGTGATGAGTTCGTGCAGTGGTTATATAATCTGGACATTAATTGTGATGTCAATTGGCTTCTTTTGGGGGATTTTAACTTTTTGAGATCGCTTGAAAACCGTAACCTGCCTGGTGGTAATGTCAACGACATCTTCCTGTTTAATGAAATCATAGGTCATTTGGGTCTTGTTGAGCTGCCAATTAAGGGAAGGCAATTTACTTGGTCTAATATGCAATCTCAGCCTTTTCTTGAACAACTTGACTAGTTTTTCACTTTGGTTGCTTGGACTTCGGATCATCCAAACACTTTGGTCTTGCCTCTTGCGCGATCGACATCGGATCATGTTCCTTGTGTGGTCACAATTGCCACGGCCATTCCTAAAGCTAAAGTTTTTCGTTTCAAAAATTATTGGGTTGACTTACCTGGCTTTAATGAGTGTGTTGCTCAGGTTTGGGGCAGGACGGTGCGTAAACCAATGGCTGCTTTAACGATATCCTCCAAGTTCAAAGCGCTCATACATGCATTAAAGAAATGGCATTTAAAGTTGTCCACAGTTAAGGCGCTAATTTCTAATTGTAACAAAGTAATTCTGTTCTTTGATGAGATGGAGGAGATTCGGCCATTAAGTTGGCCTGAATTCAATTTCAGGCGAATAGTTAAGTTGCATCTACAGAATATTCTGCACTGGCAGTATGTTTATTGGAAACAACGCTGTACGATCAGAAGCATTAAGGTGGGGGAGGAAAATTCTAAATTTTTTCATGCTATGGCCACCGAAAGGTACCGAAGGAATACGATTTCTTCAATCAAGAATTTGGCGTGTGAGGTGGTTTCTGATCATCAAATGTTGGCGGGCATGTTTTGGTCTGATTTCAATCAGCGTATGGGCCATGAAAAAGGAATACAAATGGGTTTTGATCTGCACAGTTTAATTCGGAGAATTGATGGTCTGGAAGATTTATCTTTGCCGTTCATGGATTCTGAGGTTGATGCTGTAATTAAGAACATGCCGTGCGACCGTGCTCCAGGCCCCGATGGCTTTATAGGTCTTTTCTTAAAGAGGTGCTGGTCTATTCTCAAGGAGGATTTTATGCAACTTGTCAACGAGTTTTATGAGGGGAGGTGTAATTTGGAATGTCTTAATACTTCCTTAATCACCCTTGTCCCCAAGAAGCTAAGCCCAAAAGTGGTTGGAGATTTCAGGCCCATATCCTTGACCAACACGTGTTTGAAGTTTTTGACTAAGCTGCTGGCCAATCGGCTACAAAAAGTGATCCTGAGATGTATACATCACAACCAGTATGGTTTTCTTCATTGCCGCTCTATCCAGGATTGTCTAGCCTGGTGCTTCGAATATATTCATCAATGTAAAGCATCTAAACGGCCCATCATCCTCCTTAAGCTTGATTTCACGAAGGCCTTCGATACAATTGAGCATGAAGCCATCCTCAGAATCTTACAATGCAAGGGTTTTGATGCTCTTTGGACTGGCTAGATTGATAGCATTTTGTCCACAGGTTCTTCTTCTGTCCTCTTAAATGGAGTGCCAGGTAATCATTTTGTCTGCAGATCTGGAGTACGCCAAGGAGACCCACTCTCTCCGTTATTATTTATCATTGCGGTGGACTTGCTTCAGTCGGTAGTCAATGAGATGTGCTCGAGAAACATACTGACTCTGCCAATACCAACAAACTCCAATGACTACCCGATCGTACAATATGCGGATGACACACTCATTGTTTTGCCTGTGATTGATGACCAGCTGATCGCCTTCAAGGACATGCTTAACACCTTTGCAGCATCAACTGGTTTATGTGTCAACTTCAGTAAGTCATCTCTTATTCCAATCAATATGAGTGATGAGGAGGGCGCTAGGGTCGCCAACCTACTAGGTTGTGATGTGAGATCTATGCCTTTCACATATCTAGGGTTACCCATGGGTACTTCCAGGCCCATGATCTATGATCTACTACCTCTTGTTGATCGTATTGAACGCCGGTTATTTGCTTCCTCGTGTCTGCTGAATCAAGGAAGTCGACTGCAACTGATTCAGTCAGTGCTTTGCTCAATGCCAATCTACTTCCTGTGTACACTATCTCTCCCCAAGGGCATCTTGCAACAAATTGAGAGAATCATGCGTCAATGCCTGTGGAGAGGCAACACAGATAATCCTCGACAATCCTTAGCTGCATGGGATCTGGTCTGCCGACCCAAGAAGTGTGGTGGTTTGGGTGTGCTTAATTTGGGACTTCAAAATGAAGCCTTGTTACTCAAACATCTTTTCAAGTTTTTTAACAGATTGGACGTGCCTTGTGTCACATTAATTTGGGACACCTATTATGCTGCTTCGCCACCACAGGTCACTCAGAGTTGTGGCTCATTTTGGTGGAGGGATGGCATGAGCTTGTACACCAACTTCTGCAAGTTAGCCGTCCCACAAGTACATGCTGGCAACACGGTGGTCTTTTGGCTTGATGGCTGGCAACTGGGTAATAATGTGGTTCTTTTGAGCGCGCATTTCCCTAGGCTTCATTCTCTTGTCATTGATGACATGATCACAGTTAGAGAGTTTATGGAGCTTCCAGAGATCTCGGAACACTTCCATCTGCCACTGTCATAAGAGGCCTATACTGAACTAACTCAGCTTCAAGATTTGCTGTCTTTAGTCAGCTTGAACGGGGAGAGTAAGGACATATGGAAGTGGCCATCTAAAACTGGGGAGTTTAAATCAAAGATATATTATGAGTCTTGCTTCTCCCATCAGGTGGTTGATCCCATCTTCAAATGGATTTGGAAGTGTGCTTGCACGCTCAAGTTTAAAGTGTTTGGATGACTTCTTCTAATGGACCGTTTGAACACTAGGGATATGATGCAACGCAGGAACTGGATCATCCAAGATGATACATGTGTCCTTTGCCTTTGTGCTTCACATGAGGATCGTGCACATCTTTTCTTTGCTTGCAACTTCAGCCAAAGGGTTTGGAATTACCTTGGGATTTCTTGGAATGCTCAACCCAACCAGAATACATATGAGATGGCTCTTGCTACTAGGAGGGATTTTGGTCATCCTTTCTTCACTGAGGTGGTTTTTACTGCTACTTGGAATATCTGGACACAAAGGAATGGGAAAATCTTTAGAAATGAGAGACCTACCTTCATTTCTTGGAGGAGAAATTTCATACATGATATTTCCCTGTTAGCTCATAGAATCAAATGTAAATATAAGGATAGCTTAGTCTCCTGGATAGCCTCTCTCTCATAGGCCTCTTGTAAGTATATTCTTTTCTTTGTTTTGTGGTACACTGTAATTATGTAACCCTCTTGTTAATTTAATAAAGCAATGTGATGTTGTTGCCTTGCAGTACATAGTCAAAGAAAATCATCCACATTACAAATAATTATTCAAATCACAGAAGCAAACTAAATAATGCAATACAAAACTTGTCCCGAATACAAATACAAATGAATAGAAAAATGAGTTTGTTACTGTCCAACCCTTTGCCAATGGTGCTCAATGAGATCCCCCTGAAGCTGAAAGTGGGAGTTTGCATTTTCAATCTCCTTGTATGTTTGAAGAAAAGCTCTAATGCGGTTAGGGTCTCTACCTGGTTTGACACGGCTACCCACATTGTCGTATCACGAGACTTGCATCACGAGACTTGCCACAATTGTTGCATCACGAGACTTGCCACAATACATTCCCTGCCATGCCTTCGCGCAATTTTTCCAAGTCCAATGCATACAATCAATGCTACATAGCATGCCAGGCCAAACTCTCCTCCCATTAGATGCCATCAATTTCTTTGTGTCATCCTCATTGGGTGCCCGAAGATATTCATGACCAAAGACACGGATGATCACTTTGGCAAATCTACGCACTGACTCAATTGTGGTATCTTCACCGATGCGAAGGTACTCATCGGCATAGTCAGCCGGAATGCCATATGCAATCACCCGCATAGCTGCAGAGATTTTCTGATATGCACTAAATCCCTTCAACCCCGCAACATTTCTCCTTTGGGTAAAATACCAACAATTTGCCTCGCAAGCTTGAACAATTTTCACAAAGAGGGATCGGCGCATTCGGTACCTTCTCCAGAAGAGGTGCGGTGGATATGTTGGATTCTCCACAAAGTAGTCTTGCATCAACATCTCGTTCCCGAGATGGCGATTCCGAGGAATGCAAAGACGCCCGACGGTCGATCCTCGCTGCCACTTTCAGTTCTCGTCTTCGTGCTCCTTCACGGCAAGAGCCATCACCAACATCTACTACCGAAAGTTTGAAAGCATCGTCTCAACATCCGAGTCATCTGGATTGGACGAGTCGGAGAGCAAAAATTCTCGCATGGGCTCAATTCCATCTACACGAACAAGAATCGCACACACGCGTCAACCAACTATGCATAGCGCTCGGCACAAAGCATAAACAAAACACTAACCGGCGGCTCGTGGGGCAGTGATCCTAGGCGGCGACAAGGGGCGGCTCGAGGGCAGTCGATCCCCGGCGGCGACAATGACGAAGGACGGCTCTATGCGCCGGATCCGGGGGCGGTGCAGCGTATCGGTGGTGGAGGGTGGTGAAGGAAATATGCCCTAGAGGCAATAATAAAGTTTTTATTTATATTTCCTTATATCATGATAAATGTTTATTATTCATGCTAGAATTGTATTAACCGGAAACTTAGTACATGTGTGAATACATAGACAAACAGAGTGTCCCTAGTATGCCTCTACTAGACTAGCTCCTTAATCAAACATGGTTAAGTTTCCTAACCATAGGCATGTGTTGTCATTTGATCAACGGGATCACATCATTAGAGAATGATGTGATGGACAAGACCAATCCGTTAGCTTAGCATAATGATCGTTTAGTTTTATTGTTATTGCTTTCATCCTGACTTATACATGTTCCTCTGACTATGAGATTATGCAACTCCCGAATACTGGAGAAACACCTTGTGTGCTATCAAACGTCACAACGTAACTAGGTGCTTATAAAGATGCTCTACAGGTGCCTCCGATGGTGTTTGTTGAGTTGGCATAGATCGAGATTAGGATTTGTCACTCCGTGTATTGGAGAGGTATCTCTAGGCCCGCTCGGTAATGCTCATCACTATACGCCTTGCAAGCAATGTGACTAATGAGTTAGTTGGAGGATGATGCATTATAGAACGAGTAAAGAGACTTGCCGGTAATAATATTGAACTAGGTATGATGATACCGACGATCGAATCTCGGGCAAGTAACATACCGATGACAAAGGGAATGACGTATGTTGTTATGCGGTTTGACCGATAAAGATCTTCGTAGAATATGTAGGAACCAATATGAGCATCCAAGTTCCGCCATTGGTTATTGACCGGAGATGTGTCTCGGTCATGTATACATAGTTCTCGAACCCGTAGGGTCCGCACGCTTAACGTTCGATGACGATTTATATTATGGGTTATGTGATTTGATGTACCGAAGGTTGTTCGGTGTCCCGGATGAGATCATGGACGTGACGAGGAGTCTCAAAATGGCCGATACATATATATTCATATATTGGAAGGTTACATTAGGACATGGGAATGGTTCAGGTCGTTTCAGATGATTTTCGGAGTACCGGGGTTATCGGTGTTGGAGAACGCAGTAATTTCAAAAAAAATCCTTCGCACACGCAAGATCATGGTGATGCATAGCAACGAGAGGGGAGAGTATCGTCTATGTACCCTCGTAGACCGTAAGCGGAAGCGTTATGACAACGCGGTTGATGTAGTCGTACGTCTTCACGATCGACCGATCCTAGTACAGAAAGTACGGCACCTCCGCGATCTGCACACGTTCGGCTCAGTGACATCTCACGAACTCATGATCCAGCAGAGTCTCGAGGGAGAGCTTCATCAGCATGATGGCGTGATGACGGTGATGATGATGCTACCGGAATAGGGCTTCGCCTAAGCACCGCTACGATATGACCGAGGTGGATTATGGTGGAGGGGGGCACCGCACACGGCTAAGAGATCAATGATCAACTTGTGTGTTCTAGGGTGCCCCCTGCCCCCGTATATAAAGGAGCAAGAGGGAGGCCGGCCGGCCCTTGGGGCGCGCCAAAGGAGGGGAGGATCCTCCTCCTAGTAGGAGTAGGACTCCCCCTTTCCTAGTCCAACTAGGAGGAGGAAGGAAGAATGAAGGAGAGGAGAAGGGAGAAGGAAAGGGGGGCGCCGCCCCCCCCCTTCCCTAGTACAATTTGGACTAGAGGGGGAGGGGTGCGCGGCCCTGGCTTGGCCGGCCCTCTCTCTCTCCACTAAGGTCCATGTGGCCCATTAGTTCCCCGGGGGGTTCCGGTAACCCTCCGGCACTCCAGTTTTCTACGAAATCACCCGGAACACTCCCGGTGTCCAAATATAGCCGTACAATATATCAATCTTTATGTCTCGACCATTTCGAGACTCCTTGTCATGTCCATGATCACATCTGGGACTCCGAACTATCTTCGGTACATCAAAACACATAAACTCATAATACCGATCGTCACCGAATGTTAAGCGTGCGGACCCTACGGGTTCGAGAACTATGTAGACATGACCGAGACACATCTCTAGTCAATAACCAATAGCGTAACCTGGATGTTCATATTGGCTCCCACATATTCTATGAAGATCTTTATCGGTCAAACCGCATAACGATATACGTTGTTCCCTTTGTCATCGGTATGTTACTTGCCCGAGATTCTATCGTCGGTATCTCAATACCTAGTTCAATCTCATTACCGGCAAGTCTCTTTACTCGTTCCGTAATGCTACATCCTGTAACTAACTCATTAGTTACATTGCTTGCAAGGCTTATAGTGATGTGCATTGCCGAGAGGGCCCAGCGATACCTCTCCGACAATCGGAGTGACAAATCCTAATCTCGATCTATGCCAACTCGACAAACACCATCGGAATCACCTGTAGATCACCTTTATAATCACCCAGTTACGTTGTGACGTTTGGTAGCACACAAAGTGTTCCTCCGGTATTCGGGAGTTGCATGATCTCATAGTCATAGGAACATGTATAAGTTATGGAGAAAGCAATAGCAACAAACTAAATAATCATCGTGCTAAGCTAATGGATGGGTCAAGTTAATCACATCATTCTCTAATGGTGTGATCCTGTTAATCAAATGAGAACTCATGTCTATGGTTAGGAAACGTAAGCATCATTGATTCAACGAGCTAGTCAAGTAGAGGAATACTAGTGACATTCTGTTTGTCTATGTATTCACACATTTACTAAGTTTCCGATTAATACAATTCTAGCATGAATAATAAACATTTATCATGATATAAGGAAATATAAATAACAACTCTATTATTGCCTCTAGGGCATATTTCCTTTAGCCTCCCACTTGCACTAGAGTCAATAATCTAGATTACATGTGAGAGAGGCTTAGTCTTGGTGCTAACACCCATGGAGTCTTGGTGCTGATCATGTTTTGCTTGTGAGAGAGGCTTAGTCAATGGGTCTGTAACATTCAGACCAGTATGTATCTTGCAAATCTCTATGTCTCCCTCCTTAACTTGATCGCGGATGGAATTGAAGCGTCTCTTGATGTGCTTGGTTCTCTTGTGAAATCTGCATTCCTTTGCCAAGGCAATTGCACCAGTATTGTCATAAAAGATTTTCATTGGACCCGATGCACTAGGTATGACACCTTGATTGGATATGAACTCCTTTATACAGACTCCTTCATTTGCTGCTTCCGAAGCAGCTATGTATTCCTCTTCACACGTAGATCCCTCCATGATGCTCTGCTTGGAACTGCACCAACTGACAGCTCCACCATTTAATAGAAACACGTATCCGGTTTGTGACTTAGAGTCATCCGGATTAGTGTCAAAGCTTGCCTCGACGTAACCATTTACGACGAGCTGTTTGTCACCTCCATATACGAGAAACATATCCTTAGTCCTTTTCAAGTATTTCAGGATGTTCTTGACCGTTGTCCAGTGATCCACTCCTGGATTACTTTGGTACCTCCCTGCTAGACTGATAGCAAGGCACACATCAGGTCTGGTACACAGCATTGCATACATGATAGAGCCTATGGTTGAAGCATAGGGAACACCTTTCATTTTCTCTCTATCTTCTGCAGTGGTCGGGCATTGAGTCTGACTCAACTTCACACCTTGTAACACAGGCAAGAACCCTTTCTTTGCTTGATCCATTTTGAACTTCTTCAAAACTTTATCAAGGTATGTGCTTTGTGAAAGTAAAATTAAGCATCTTGATCTATCTCTATAGATCTTGAAGCCCAATATATAAGCAGCTTCACCGAGATCTTTCATTGAAAAATTCTTATTCAAGTATCCTTTCATGCTATTCATAAATTCAGTATCATTTCTGATCAGCAATATGTCATCCACATATAATATCAGAAATGCTACAGAGCTCCCTGATGACCCATAAGTGTAGGGGATCTATCATAGACTTTTCGATAAGTAAGAGTCTCGAACCCAACGAGGGGCAGAAGGAAAAGATAAGCGGTTTTCAGCAAGGTATTCTCTGCAAGCACTGAAATTATCGGTAATAGATAGTTTTGTGATAAGGTAATTCGTAATGGGTAACAAGTAATAAAAGTAAATAAGGTGCAACAAAATGGCCCAATCCTTTTTGTAGAAAAGGACAAGCCTGGACAAACTCTTATATAAAGGAAAGCACTCCCGAGGACACATGGGAATTATCATCAAGCTAGTTTTCATCACGTTCATACGATTCACGTTCGGTACTTTGATAATTTGATATGTGGGTGGACCAGTGCTTGGGTACTGCCCTTACTTGGACAAGCATCCCACTTATGATTAACCCCTATTGCAAGCATCCGCAACTACAACAGAAGTATTAAGGTAAACCTAACCATATCATGAAACATATGGATCCAAATCAGCCCCTTATGAAGCAACGCATAAACTAGGGTTTAAGCTTCTATCACTCTAGCAACCCATCATCTACTTATTACTTCCCAATGCCTTCCTCTAGGTCCAAACAATGGTGAAGTGTCATGTAGTCGACATTCACATGACACCACTAGAGGAAATACAACATACATCTCATCAAAATATCGAACGAATACCAAATTCACACGACTACTTATAGCAAGACTTCTCCCATGTCCTCAGGAACAAACGTGACTACTCACAAAGCATATTCATGTTTATAATCAGAGGGGTATTAATATGCATAATGGATCTGAACATATGATCTTCCACCAAGTAAACCAACTAGCATCAACTACAAGGAGTAATCAACACTACTAGCAACCCACAGGTGCCAATCTGATGTTTGGATACAAAGATTGGATACAAGAGATGAACTAGGGTTTGAGATGAGATGGTGCTGGTGAAGATGTTGATGGAGATTGACCCCCTCCCGATGAGAGGATCATTGGTGATGATTTCCCTCTCCCGAAGGGAAGTTTCCCCGGCAGAACAACTCCACTGGAGCCCTAGATTGGTTCCGCCAAGGTTCCGCCTGGTGGCGGCGGAGTTCCGTCCCGTGAGCTTGCTTATGATTTTTTCCTCGACGAAAGACTCTATATAGCCAAAGATGGGCAATGGAGCCCCGCGCCCCCACCCTCGTGGACGGTGGGTGGCCCCCCTCTAGTACTTCTTTCACCCAATATTTTTTATATATTCCGAAAATAATTCCCGTGGAGTTTCAGGATTTTGGAGATGTGCGGAATAGGTCTCTAATATTTTATCCTTTTCCAGCCTAGAATTCCAGCTGTCGGCATTCCCCCTCTTCATGTAAACCTTGTAAAATAAGAGAGAAAAGGCATACGTATTGTGACATAATGTGTAATAATAGACCATAATGCAACAAATATCGATATAAAAGCATGATGCAAAATGGACATATCAACTCCCCCAAGCTTAGACATCGCTTGTCCTCAAGCGAAAGCCAAAATCGAAAAATATGTCCACATGTTTAGAGGTAAAGGTGTCGATAAAATAAAATACGGACATGAGGGCATCATGGTCATTATTAGAACAACAACATACTCAAGTATGAATCAGAAACTTCATTGAAAACCAAAAAACTATAATCTCAGTCATTGAAGCAATTGCAATTTATCATAACATAGGAAAGAGTCAATATAAGAGCTTCTCAGCAAGTACACATACTCAACCATCATTTAGTCTTTCACAATTGCTAACACTCACGCGATATTTATGGTTATGAACTTTTAATCGAACATAGAGAAAGATAGGGGCTTATAGTTTTGCCTCCCAACTTTTTACCTCAAGGGTAATGTCAACAATAATAGTTCATGAAAACCCACATCCAATTAGCCATATATATCAGGATATTTCCAACACACTGTGCTTGCCAAAGGATAAAATGTAAAAAGGAAAGGTGAAGATCACCGTGACTCTTGCATGAAGTATAAGACAAGAATAAAAGATAAGCCCTTCGCAGAGGGAAGCAGAGGTTGTCATGTGCTTTTATGGTTGGATGCACAAAATCTTAATGCGAAAGAACGTCACTTTATATTGCCACTTGTGATATGGACCTTTATTATGTAGTCCATCACTTTTATTTCTTCCACATCACAATATCGTATAAAGCTTATTTTCTCCACACTAATAAATCATACATATTTAGAGAGCAATTTTTATTGCTTGCAACGATGACAACTTACTTGAAGGATCTTACTCAATCCATAGGTAGATATGGTGGACTCTCATGGCAAAACTAGGTTTAAGGATATTTGGAAGCACAAGTAGTATCTCTACTTGGTACAAAGAATTTGGCTAGCATGAGAGGGAAAGGCAAGCTCAACATGTTGGATGATCCATGACAATATAATTTATCTCAGATGTAAGAAAACATAACCCATTACGTTGTCTTCCTTGTCCAATGTCAACTCTTTAGCATATCATACTTTAATGAGTGCTCACAATCATAAAAGATGTCCAAGATAGTATATTTATATGTGAAAACCTCTCTTTCTTTTTTACTTCCTATTAATTGCAACGATGACCAAAACTATGTCTGTCAACTCTCAACAACTTTTATTCATCATACTCTTTATATGTGAAGTCATTACTCTCCATAAGATCCATATGATCTCTTTATTTCTTTTTATTTCTTCTCTTTTATTCTATTCCCTCAAGATCATAGCAAGATAATCAAGCCCTTGACTCAACACTAATCTTTATTATATATAGCTCACGGACTCGATTACATAGAAGGATCATAAAGCAAAACTAAAGACTAGATCATACCAAAACTTTATTCTACTAGATCAAGATATTACCAAAAGGATCGAACTAAGAAAACGGTAAAGATAAAAGTGTGATGGTGATACGATACCGGGGCACTCCCCCAAGCTTGGCAGTTGCCAAGGGGAGTGCCCATACCCATGTGTTTATGTTTCCTTCCTCGGAGGTGGTGATGATGGAGTTGTTGATGATGTAGGCTTGTTGTCCATCTTCCAAGGCATAGGCTCATCATCATAGAAGGATGATCGAGTCTCCGGGATCCTTAAATCTGCAGCCAAACTCATCCTCTTGAATCTATATTCATACTCACAGTTTTGGTTTTGCAGGTCATAGATCTGGGCTTGGAGGCGCTCGATTTTCTCGTGAAGCTTGAAGATGGCCTCCCCAATGTTCTTGTCATCCAGCTTGTGGTTGTTGGTGAACTCCATGATCATTATATGATTGGAGTCGAGTCCACGTTCCAATGCCTTGAACCTTGTCTCCATGCCTCCGGTCCTCCTTGGTCCCTCAACATCGCGGATGTGCAGCAACCCCTCACGCATCTCAATGGTTTGAGGGTGTTGCAGCACCTCCGCGAGGTAGGGGTTGATGACCTTCTCGAAGAACTTGTCCTTGGGGGCACTTGAAGACGCCATGGCGATCTAGATCTGTCAGAAAAACAGCTCGAAACAAAGACAGAAGATATTTGCGTGATACGGTGGACAAAACCTTCGGGAGATTATATAGTGAATTTTTGCCGACTAAAAGAAGTATCGTGCAAGAAAACGGAGTCCGGAGAGCACACGAGGTGCCCACGAGGCAGGGGGCGCGCCCTCCACCCTCGTGGAAACCTCGTGTCCTTCCCGGACTACTTCTTATTTTCCTATTTTCTTAAATATTCCAAAACGGAGAAAAATTGCCATTAGAACTGTTTTGGAGTCGGTTTACTTACCGTACCACGTACCTATTCCTTTTCGGGGGTCTGAAACGTTCTGGAAAGTGTCCCTTATGTATTCCTTCGGGGTTACGGTTTCAATAACATTAGTTTCAACATTTATGGGATTACCTGAGATATAATGTTTGATTCTTTGACCGTTCACCACCCTTGGATTTGTGCCTTCAAAGTTGTTGATTTTTATGGCACCGGAATGATAGACCTCCTCGATGACGTAAGGACCTTCCCATTTAGAGAGGAGTTTGCCTTATGTGCAGTTCTGTCTCTAGCATGGTGTCCTCCATAATCCTCGGAGTGGCACTTGCGCAGGATCTGTTCATGTTCATGCTCAGGTACACAACGTCTAATAACACCATCTACTCCTTCTTTATAAAGATGTGGGTCATCCCAGAAGTAATGTCTTAAATCATAGAAGAACTTTTTGTTTTGCTGGTATGTGAAACTAGGTGGTATAAATTTAGCAACAATGTAATTAGTATAATTAGCATACCATGGAGCAGTACGAGAAGCATTTATGACAGCTAATTGTTCATCAGGAAAGCTATCATCAATAGGTAGTGGGTCATCAAGAACATTTTCTAACCTAGACAAGTTGTCTGCAACGAGGTTGTCAGCTCCCTTTCTATCAATAATATGCAAATCAAATTCTTGAAGCAAGAGAATCCATCTAATAAGTCTAGGTTTAGCATCTTTCTTTTCCATAAGATACTTAATAGCAGCATGATCAGTGTGAACAGTTACTTTAGAATCAACAATATAAGGTCTGAACTTATCACAAGCAAATACAACTGCTAAAAATTCTTTTCCAGTAGTAGCATAATTTCTTTGGGCACTATCTAGAGTTTTACTAGCATATTGAATAACATTTAATTTCTTATCAACTCTTTGTCCTAGAACAGCCCCTACAGCATAATCACTAGCATCACACATAATTTCAAATGGTAAATTCCAATCAGGAGGCTGAACAATAGGTGCAGAAATCAAAGCTTTCTTAAGTATTTCAAATGCCTCTACACAATCATCATCAAAAACAAAAGGAACATCTTTTTGTAAGAGATTAGTCAGAGGCCGAGAAATTTTGGAAAAGTCCTTAATGAACCTCCTATAAAAACCGGCATGACCAAGGAAACTTCTTATACCTTTAATGTCCTTAGGACACGACATCTTTTTAATAGCATCAACTTTAGCTTTATCAACTTCAATACCTCTTTCAGAAATTTTATGCCCCAAGACAATACCTTCATTAACCATAAAGTGGAACTTCTCCCAATTCAAAACAAGATTAGTTTCTTCACATCTCTGCAAAACTCGATCAAGGTTGCTTAAGCAATCATCAAAAGAAGTCCGATAAACGGAGAAATCATCCATGAATACCTCAACAACATTTTCACAAAAGTCAGAGAATATAGCATTCATACATCTTTGAAAGGTAGCAGGTGCATTACATAAACCAAAAGGCATACGTCTATAAGCAAAGGTACCGAAAGGGCAAGTAAAAGTTGTCTTTTCTTGATCCTCTTTTGACACGGGTATTTGGAAGAAACCAGAATAACCATCTAGAAAGCAAAAATGTGTATATTTGGATAATCTTTCTAGCATTTGATCAATAAAAGGTAAAGGGTAATGATCCTTTTTAGTAGCTTTATTTAATTTGCGGAAATCAATTACCATTCTATAACCTATGACAATTCTTTGTGGGATCATTTCATCTTTATCATTAGGAACAACAGTAATACCTCCCTTCTTAGGGACACAATGGATAGGACTTACCCAATGACTATCAGCAATGGGATAAATTATACCTGCCTCCAGAAGCTTTAGTATTTCTTTTCTTACCACTTCTTTCATCTTAGGATTTAACCATCGTTGGTGATCAACAACTGGTTTAGCGTCTTTCTCCAGCTTTATTTTGTTCTGGCATAGAGTGGCACTAATTCCCTTAAGATCATCAAGAGTATATCCAATAGCAGCACGATGCTTCTTCAAAGTTTTCAATAATTTCTTTTCTTCATGCTCTGAAAGGTTAGCACTAATAATAATAGGATATATCTCTTTCTCATAAAGATAAGCATATTTAAGAGTATCAGGTACAGGCTTAAGCTCAAACACGGGATCACCCTTAGGTGGAGGAGGATCCCCTAAGATTTCAACAGGCAAGTTGTGCTTCAAAATAGGTCCCTGTTTAAAGAATACTTCATCTATTTCCCTTCTTTCATTCATAAACATATCATTTACATGGTCTAGCAAATATTGTTCTAAAGGATCACTAGGAGGCACGGCAATAGAAGCAAGACCAATAATTTCATCTTTACTAGGCAATTCTTTATCATGGGGTTGTCTATGAAATTTGGCAAAATTAAACTCATGATATATATCCCCTAAACCAACAGAAACAATATCCTTATTGCAGTCTATCTTAGCATTAACAGTATTCAAGAAGGGTCTACCAAATATAATGGGACAAAAGTCATCTTCTGGGGAACCAAGAACAAGAAAATCAGCAGGATATTTAACTTTCCCACACAAGACTTCAACATCTCTAACAATCCCAACTGGTGAAATAATATCTCTATTGGCAAGCTTAATTGTAACATCAATCTCTTCTATCTCAGCAGGTGCAATATCATGCATAATTTCTTTGTATAAGGAATGAGGTATTGCACTTGCACTAGCACCCATATCACATAAGCCATGATAGCAATGATCTCCTATTTTAACAGAAATAACAGGCATGCCTACAACAGGTCTATATTTATTTTTAGTATCAGGTCTAGCAGATTCATTGCAGAAGTAAATAACATGCCCATCATTATTATCGGCCAAGAGATCTTTAACCATAGCAACACTAGGTTCAACTTTAATTTTCTCAGGGGGTCTAGTGTCTTAATATTACTTTTGTTAACCACTTTTGAAGCTTTAGCATGATCCTTTATTATAACAGGGAAAGGTGGTTTCTCAATATAAGTAGTAGGAACAATAGGATCATTATAAGTGATAGTCTTTTTTTCAACTTTAATAGGTGCAACTACTTTTACTTCAATGGGTGGATTATATTTAAACCACTTCTCCTTAGGGAGGTCAACATCAGTAGCAAAGCATTCACAGAAACAAGCTACTATCTTAGAGTCAAGTCCATATTTAGTGCTAAATTCATGGAAAGCATCGGTACCCATAAAAGATTTAACACAATGATCGAATCTCGGGCAAGTATCGTACCGCTAGACAAAGAGAATTGTATACGGGATTGATTAAGTCCTTGACATCGTGGTTCATCCGATGAGATCATCGTGGAACATGTGGGAGCCAACATGGGTATCCAGATCCCGTTGTTGGTTATTGACCGAAGAGTCATCTCGGTCATGTCTGCATGTCTCCCGAACCCGTAGGGTCTACACACTTAAGGTTCGGTGACGCTAGGGTTATAGAGATATTAGTATGCGGTAACCCGAAAGTTGTTCGGAGTCCCGGATGAGATCCCGTACGTCACGAGGAGTTCCAGAATAGTCCGGAGGTAAAGAATTATATATAGGAAGTGCTATTTCGGCTATCGGGACAAGTTTCGGGGTCACCGGTATCGTACCAGGACCACCGGAAGGGTCCCGGGGGTCCACCGGGTGGGGCCACCTGCCCCGGGGGGCCACATGGGCTGTAGGGGGTGCGCCTTGGCCTACATGGGCCAAGGGCACCAGCCCCAAGAGGCCCATGCGCCAAGAGAAGAGAAAAAGGGGAGAGTCCTAAAAGGGGAAGGCACCTCCGAGGTGCCTTGGGGAGGATGGACTCCTCCCCACCCTTGGCCGCACCCTTCCTTGGAGGAAGGGGCAAGGCTGCGCCCTCCCCTCTCCCTTGGCCCTATATATAGTGGGGGGAAGGGATGGCAACCATACCTAAGGCCCGGCGCCTCCCTCTCCCTCCCGAGACACATCTCTTCCTCCCGCGACGCTTAGCGAAGCCCTGTTGGAATCCCGCTACTTCCACCACGCCGTCGTGATGCTGGATCTCCATCAACCTCTCCTCCCCCTTGCTGGATCAAGAAGGAGGAGACGTCGCTGCTCCATACATGTGTTGAACGCGGAGGTGCCGTCCGTTCGGCGCTAGGATCATCGGTGATTTGAATCACGACGAGTACGACTCCATCAACCCCGTTCTCGCTTCCGCGTGCGATCTACAAGGGTATGTAGATCCACTCCTCCCTCGTTGCTAGATGACTCCATAGATAGATCTTGGTGACACGTAGGAAAATTTTGAATTTCTGCTACGTTCCCCAATAGTGGCATCATGAGCTAGGTCTATGTGTAGTTTCTATGCACGAGTAGAACACAAAGTAGTTGTGGGCATTGATTTTGTTCAATATGCTTGCCGTTACTAGTCTAATCTTGATTCGGCGGCATTGTGGGATGAAGCGGGCCGGACCAACCTTACACGTATGCTTACGTGAGACCCGTTCCACCGACAAACATGCACTAGTTGCATAAGGTGGCTGGCGGGTGTCTGTCTCTCCCACTTTAGTCGGATCGGATTCGATGAAAAGGGTCCTTATGAAGGGTAAATAGCAATTGGCATATCATGTTGTGGTCTTTGCGTAGGTAAGAAACATTCTTGCTAGAAACCCATAGCAGCCACGTAAAACATGCAAACAACAATTAGAGGACGTCTAACTTGTTTTTGCAGGGTATGCTATGTGATGTGATATGGCCAAAAGGATGTGATGAATGATATATGTGATGTATGAGATTGATCATGTTCTTGTCAAGGGAATCACGACTTGCATGTCAATGACGAGACAACTTCAAGAAGACACGATGATGGAGATCATGATGATGGAGATCATGGTGTCATGCCGGTGACAAAATGATCATGGAGCCCCAAGATGGAGATCAAAGGAGCTATATGATATTGGCCATATCATGTCACTATTATTTGATTGCATGTGATGTTTATCATGTTTATACATCTTATTTGCTTAGAACGACGGTAGTAAATAAGATGATCCCTCATAATAATTTCAAGAAAGTGTTCCCCCTAACTGTGCACCGTTGCGACAGTTCGTTGTTTCGAAGCACCACGTGATGATCGGGTGTTAGATTCTTACGTTCACATACAACGGGTGTAAGACAGATTTACACATGCAAACACTTAGGTTGACTTGACGAGCCTAGCATGTGTATAGACATGGCCTCGGAACACAGAAGACCGAAAGGTCGAGCATGAGTCATATGGTAGATACGATCAACATGAAGATGTTCACCGATGTTGACTAGTCCGTCTCACGTGATGATCGGACACGGCCTAGTTGACTCGGATCATGTAATCACTTAGATGACTAGAGGGATGTCTATCTGAGTGGGAGTTCATAAGATGAACTTAATTATCCTGAACATAGTCAAAAGGTCTTCGCAAATTATGTCGTAGCTCGCGCTTTAGTTCTACTGTTTAGATATGTTCCTAGAGAAAATTTAGTTGAAAGTTGATAGTAGCAATTATGCGGACTAGGTCCGTAAACTGAGGTTTGTCCTCATTACTTGATAGAAGGCTTATGTCCTCAATGCACCGCTCAGTGTGCTGAACCTCGAACGTCGTCTGTGGATGTTGCGAACATCTGACATACACATTTTGATAACTACGTGATAAGTTCAGTTAAACGGTTTAGAGTTGAGGCACCGAAGACGGTTTTGAAACGTCGCAAAACATATGAGATGTTTTGAGGGCTGAAATTGGGATTTCAGGATCATGCCCATGTCAACAGGTATAAGACCTCCGACGATTTTCTCAACCTACAAACTGAGGAGAAAAGCTCAATTGTTGAGCTAGTGCTCAGATTATCTGAGTACAACAATCATTTGAATCAAGTGGGAGTTGATCTTCCAGATAAGATAGTGATGTTTCTCCAAAGTCATTACCACCAAGCTGCTAGAGCTTCGTGATGAACTATAATATATCAGGGACATATATGATGATCCTTGAGATATTCGCGATGTTTGACACCACAAAATTAGAAATCAAGAAGGAGCATCAATTGTTGATGGTTGGTGAAACCACTAGTTTCAAGAAGGGCAAGGGCAAGAAGGGATACTTCATGAAACAGCAATTCAGCTGCTGCTCTAGTGAAGAAACCCAAGGTTGAACCCAAACCCGAGACTAAGTGCTTCTGTAATAAGGGGAACAACCACTGGAGCAGAATTACCCTAGATACTTGGTAGATGAGAAGGCTGGCAAGGTCGATAGAAGTATATTGGATACACATTGTGTTGATGTGTACTTTACTAGTACTCCTAGTAGCACCAGGGTATTAGATACCGGTTTGGTTGCTAAGTGTTAGTAACTCGAAATAAAAGCTACGGAATAAACGGAGACTAGCTAAAGGTGACCTGACGATATGTGTTGGAAGTGTTTCCAATGTTGATATGATCAAGCATCGCACGCTCCCTCTACCATCGAGATTGGTGTTAAACCTAAATAATTGTTATTTGGTGTTTGCGTTGAGCATAGACATGATTGGATTACGTCTATCGCAATACGGTTATTCATTTAAGGAAAATAATGGTTACTTTGTTTATTTGAATAATACCTTCAATGGTCTTACACCTAAAATGAATGGTTTATTGAATCTCGATCGTAGTGATACACATGTTCATGCCAAAAGATAGTAATGATAGTACCACCTACTTGTGGCACTGCCACGTAAGTCATATTGGTATAAAACGCATGAAGAAACTCCATGTTGATGGATCTTTGGGCTCACTCATTTTTGAAAAGTTTGAGACATGCGAACCATGTCTATTGGTGTATATGCATGAAGAAACTCCATGCAAATGGACCGTTTAGACTCACTTGATTTTGAATCACTTGAGACATGCAAATCATACCACATGGGCAAGATGACTGAAAGCCTCGTTTTCAGTAAAATGGAACTAGAAAGCAACTTGTTGGAAGTAATACATTTTGATGTGTGCAGTCCAATGAGTGCTGAGGCATGTAGTGGATATCGTTATGTTCTTACTTCACAGATGATCTGAGTAGATGTTGAGTATATTTACTTGATGAATCACGAGTCTGAATTATTGAAAGGTTCAAGTAATTTCAGGGTGAAGTTGAAAGATCGTCGTGACAAGAGGATAAAATATCTATGATATGATCATAGAGATGAATATCTGAATTACGAGTTTGGCACAGAATTAAGACATTGTGGAAATTGTTTCACAACTAATACAGCCTAGAACACCATAGTGTGATGGTGTGTCCGAACATCATAACTGCACCCTATTGGATATGATGCATACCATGATGTCTCTTTACCACGATAGTTTATGGGTTAGGCATTAGAGACAACCACATTCACTTTAAATAAGGCACCACGTAATTCCGATGAGATGACACCGTATGAACTATGGTTTAGAGAAACCTAAGCTGTCATTTCTTAAAAGTTTGGGGCTGCGACGCTTATGTGAAAAGGTTTCAGGCTGATAAGCTCGAACCCAGAGCGGATAAATGCATCTTCGTAGGACACCCAAAACAGTTGGGTATACCTCCTGTCTCAGATTCGAAAGCAATAAGGGATTGTTTCTAGAATCGGGTCCTTTCTCGAGGAAAAGTTTCTCTCGAAAGAATTGAGTGGGAGGATGGTGGAGACTTGATGAGGTTATTGAACCGTCTCTTCAACTAGTGTGTGGCAGGGCACAGGAAGTTGTTCCTGTGGCACTTACACCAATTGAAGTGGAAGCTTATGATAGTGATCATGAAACTTCAGATCAAGTCACTACCAAACCTCGTGGGATGACAAGGATGCGTACTACTTCAGAGTGGTATGTAATCCTGTCTTGGAAGTCATGTTGCTAGACAACAATGAACCTACGAGCTATGGAGAAGCGATGGTGGGCCCGGATTCCGATAAATGGCTCGAGGCCATAAAATCCGAGAGAGGATCCATGTATGAAACCAAAGTGTAGACTTTGACAGAACAGCTCGATGGTCGTGAGGCTGTTGAGTGCAGATGGATTTTAAAAGGAAGACGGACAATGATGGTAAATGTCACCATTAAGAAAGCTCGACTTGTCGTTAAGATGTTTTTCGACAAGTTCAAGGAGTTGACTACGATGAGACTTTCTCACTCGTAGCGATGCTAAGAGTCTGTTGGAATTATATTAGCGATTACTGCATTATTTATGAAATCTTGCAAATAGGATGTCAAAACATAGTTTCCTCGATGATTTTTGAGGAAAGGTTGTATGTGATACAACCGGAAGGTTTTGTCAATCCTGAAAGATGCTAATAAGTATGCAAAGCTCCAGCAATCCTTCTAAGGACTGGAGTAAGCATCTCGGAGTTGGAATGTATGCTTTGATGAGATGATCAAAGATTTTGGTGTATACAAAGTTTATGAGAAACTTGTATTTCCAAAGAAGTGAGTGGGAGCACTATAGAATTTCTGATGAGTATATGTTGTTGACATATTGTTGATCAGAAATGACATAGAATTTCTGGAAAGCATATAGGGTTATTTGGAAAGTGTTTTTCAATGGAAAGCCTGGATTAAGCTACTTGAGCATTGAGCATCAAGATCTATAAGGATAGATCAAAATGCTTAATGGTACTTTCAAATGGGCACATACCTTGACATGATATTGAAGGTGTTCAAGATGGATCAGTCAAAGAAGGAGTTCTTGCCTGAGTTGTAAGGTATGAAGTTAAGACTTAAAGCTCGACCACGGCAGAATAGAGAGAAAGGACGAAGGTCGTCCCCTATGCTTAAGACATAGGCTCTACAGTATGCTATGCTGTGTACCGCACCTGAAGTGTGCCTTGCCATGAGTCAGTCAAGGGGTACAAGAGTGATCCAAGAATGGATCACAGGACAGCGGTCAAAGTTATCCTTAGTAACTAGTGGACTAAGGAATTTTCTCGATTATGGAGGTGGTAAAAGAGTTCGTCGTAAAAGGTTACGCCGATGCAAACTTTGACACTAATACAGATTATTCTGAGTAGTAAACTGGATTCGTATAGTAGAACAGTTATTTGGAATAGCTCCAAATAGAACGTGGTAGCTGCACCTAGGAGATGACATAGAGATTTGTAAAGCACACACGGATCTGAAAGGTTCAGACTCGTTGACTATAACCTCTCTCACAAGCATAACATGATCAAACCCAGAACTCATCGAGTGTTAATCACATGGTAAATGTGAACTAGATTATTGAATCTAGTAAACTCTTTGGGTGTTAGTCACATGGGGATGTGACCTTGAGTGTTAATCACATATCGATGTGAACTAGATTATTGACTCTAGTGCAAGTGGGAGACTGTTGGAAATATGCCCTAGAGGCAATAATAAATTGATTATTATTATATTTCCTTGTTCATGATAATCATTTATTATCCATGCTAGAATTGTATAGATAGGAAACTCAGATACATGTGTGGATACATAGACAACACCATGTCCCTAGTAAGCCTCTAGTTGACTAGCTCGTTGATCAATAGATGGTTATGGTTTCCTGACCATGGACATTGGATGTCGTTGATAACGGGATCACATCATTAGGAGAATGATGTGATGGACAAGACCCAATCCTAAGCCTAGCACAAGATCATGTAGTTCGTATGCTAAAGCTTTTCTAATGTCAGGTATCATTTCCTTAGACCATGAGATTGTGCAACTCCCGGATACTGTAGGAGTGCTTTGGGTGTACCAAACGTCACAATGTAACTGGGTGGCTATAAAGGTACACTACGGGTATCTCCGAAAGTGTCTGTTGGGTTGGCACGAATCGAGACTGGGATTTGTCACTCCGTGTAAGCGGAGAGGTATCTCTGGGCCCACTCGTTAGGACATCATCATAATGTGCACAATGTGATCAAGGAGTTGATCACGGGAAGATGTGTTACGGAACGAGTAAAGAGACTTGCCGGTAATGAGATTGAACAAAGTATCGGGATACCGACGATCGAATCTCGGGCAAGTATCGTACCGCTAGACAAAGGGAATTGTATACGGGATTGATTAAGTCCTTGAAATCGTGGTTCATCCGATGAGATCATCGTGGAACATGTGGGAGCCAACATGGGTATCCAGATCCCGCTGTTGGTTATTGACCGAAGAGTCATCTCTGTCATGTCTGCATGTCTCCCGAACCCGTAGGGTCTACACACTTAAGGTTCGGTGACGCTAGGGTTATAGAGATATTAGTATGCGGTAACCCGAAAGTTGTTCGGAGTCCCGGATGAGATCCTGGACGTCACGAGGAGTTCCGGAATAGTTCGGAGGTAAAGAATTATATATAGGAAGTGCTATTTCGGCTACCGGGACAAGTTTCGGGGTCACCGGTATTGTACCGGGACCACCGGAAGGGTCCCGGGGGTCCACCGGGTGGGGCCACCTGCCCCGGGGGGCCACATGGGCTGTAGGGGGTGCGCCTTGGCCTACATGGGCCAAGGGCACCAGCCCCAAGAGGCCCATGCACCAAGAGAAGAGAAAAAGGGGAGAGTCCTAAAAGGGGAAGGCACCTCCGAGGTGCCTTGGGGAGGATGGACTCCTCCCCACCCTTGGCCGCACCCTTCCTTGGAGGAAGGGGCAAGGCTGCGCCCTCCCCTCTCCCTTGGCCCTATATATAGTGGGGGGAAGGGATGGCAACCATACCTAAGGCCTGGCGCCTCCCTCTCCCTCCCGAGACACATCTCCTTCCTCCCGCAGCGCTTAGCGAAGCCCTGTTGGAATCCCGCTACTTCCACCACGCCGTCGTGCTGCTGGATCTCCATCAACCTCTCCTCCCCCTTGCTGGATCAAGAAGGAGGAGACGTCGCTGCTCCGTACGTGTGTTGAACGCGGAGGTGCCGTCCGTTCGGCGCTAGGATCATCGGTGATTTGAATCACGACGAGTACGACTCCATCAACCCCGTTCTCTTGAACGCTTCCACGCGCGATCTACAAGGGTATGTAGATCCACTCCTCCCTCGTTGCTAGATGACTCCATAGATAGATCTTGGTGACACGTAGGAAAATTTTGAATTTCTGCTACGTTCCCCAACAGCCTATATACATGGTCATACCTAGATATTCTCATAATTATTCGCTTTTCTATCAATTGCTCGACAGTAATTTGTTCACCCACCGTATTACTTATGCTATCTTGAGAGAAGCCACTAGTGAAACCTATGGCCCCGGGGTCTATTTTCCATCATACAAGTTTCCAATCTATTTTATTTTGCAATCTTTACTTTCAATCTATATCATAAAAATACCAAAAATATTTATCTTATTATTATTATCTCTATGAGATCTCACTCTTGCAAGTGGCCGTGAAGGGATTGACAACCCCTTTATCGCGTTGGTTGCGAGGTTCTTATTTGTTTGTGTAGGTACAAGGTGACTTGCGCATGGTTTCCTACTGGATTGATACCTTGGTTCTCAAAAACTAAGGGAAATACTTACGCTGCTTTGTTGCATCACCCTTTCCTCTTCAAGGGAAAACCAATGCATGCTCAAGAGGTAGCAAGAAGGATTTCTGGCGCCATTGCCGGGGAGATCTACGCCAAGTCAAGACATACCAAGTACCCATCACAACTCTTATCCTTCGCATTACACTATTTGCCATATGCCTCTCGTTTTCCTCTCCCCCACTTCACCCTTGCCGTTTTATTCGCCCTCTTTTCCCTTCGCCCTCTCTTTCCGTTCACTTTTTCTTCACTTGTTTGCTTGTGTGTTGGATTGCTTGCTTGTCACAATGGCTCAAGATAATACTAAATTGTGTGACTTTGCCAATACCAACAATAATGATTTTTATTAGCATTCCAAAACCCTTCACGCAACATCATGCCAATACCAACCATGTCATCTTGGTTAAGGCGTTACTCTGCATCATGCCAATACCAACCAATAATAGCTCAACGCAACCAACGCACTTAGGGGTTGTCAATCCCTTCACAGTCACTTACGAAAGTGAGATCTGATAGAGATGATAAATAATATTTTTGGTATTTTTGGTATAGAGATGCAAAGTAAAAAGTAAAAGGCATGATAATATCTAGGTATGATCATGTATATAGGCATCACGTCCGAGACAAGTAGACCGACTCCTGCCTGCATCTACTACTATTACTCCACTCATCGCCCACTATCCAGCATGCATCTAGAGTATTAAGTTAAAAGCAGAGTAACGCCTTAAGAAAGATGACATGATGTAGAGGGATAGTTTCATGCAATATGATAAAAACCCCATCTTGTTATCCTCGATGGCAAAGATACAATACGCGCCTTGCTGCCCCTTCTGCCATTGGGAAAGGACATCGCAAGATCGAACCCAAAGTTAAGCACTTCTCCCATGGCAAGAACAACCAATCTAGTAGGCCAAACCAAACTGATAATTCAAAGAGACTTGCAAAGATAACCAATCATACATAAAAGAATTCAGAGAAGATTCAAATATTAATCATAGATAGACTTGATCATAAACCCACAATTCATCGGTCTCAATAAACACACCACAAAAAGAAGGTTACATAGAATAGATCTCCATGAGAGAGGGGGAGAATATTGTATTGAGATCCAAAAAGAGAGAAGAAGCCATCTAGCTACTAACTATGGACCCGTAGGTCTGAAGTAAACTACTCACACTTCATCGGAGGGGCTTGGATGATGATGTAGAAGCCCTACGTGATCGATGCGCCCTCCGGCGAAGCTCCGGAACAGGCCCCAAGATGGGATCTCGTGGATACAGAAAGTTGCAGTGGTGGAATTAGGTTTTTGGCTCTGTATCTGATCGTTTGGGGGCACGTGGATATATATAGGAGGAAGAAGTATGTCGGTGGAGCTCTGAGGGGCCCACGAGGTAGGGGGCGCGCCCTAGGGGGGCGCCCTCCACCCTCGTGGCCGCCTCGTGGCTTTCTTGATGGAGGGTCCAAGTCTCCTGGGTCTTATCTGATGAGAAAATCGCGTTCCCGAAGGTTTCATTCCGTTTGCACTCCGTTTGATATTCTGTTTCTTTGAAACACTGAAATAGGCAAAAAAAACAGCAATTCTGGGCTGGGCCTCCGGTTAATAGGTTAGTCCCAAAAATAATATAAAAGTGGAAAATAAAGCCCAATATAGTCCAAAACAGTAGATAATATAGCATGGAGCAATCAAAAATTATAGATATGTTGGAGATGTATCACGTATCAGCGGAGCAGCGCATAGCAGCAGGAAGCAGCACGCAGCAGGCGAGGCAAGCGGCCAGCGTGGCTGAGGGGGCGGCTGGCAGAAGATGGTCGTGACAGGAGGGGGCGCGAGGTAGGGGTGCAACTGCGGGGCGAGCGAAGGGATAGGCGGCAGCAGACGGGGCGAGCGCAGCTAGCGAGAGTGTGGCGCGTGGCCAGGGTGTGCGTCGTGCAGGTAACAGTGGTGCAGTGGCTGCGGCAGTGGCGGGCGCAATCGACGCGGTGTGGCACAGGTGTCCATATATACTTTAAGGGTGTTGAGGTCATTATAGGAGTATTTAGATTGATCAAGTTTCTATCTGCTCTTTCTTACTGTAAGGATTTCTCAAAATTGTCGATGAGTATTTAAATGATGAAGTTTCTATTTGGTATCACTTCCTGTGAGGATATCCCAAAATTACCAGATCTAATATTATTTTAGCATGGCCTTTGGTAGTTCATGTGCACGTATTTTAGTGTATGACCCAATCTCATATTTTCTTCAAATTTATAGTGAAATGTTGTTTCAATCAAGGTTGTTCCATATTGAGCTACCTTGTGAAAAATATTCATAATGATTATCTGTGTTCCTGATGAGCTAGAGCAGATGCACGATTGTACATGTACTGAATAAATGATGATGCAGGACCACTTGTGGTTGTTTTTAGGGCACATAGTGTTGGCGTGGGGACCTTTTCGTATGTTCTATACTAAGAATTTTTCATCTTATGCTTTGTACTAAGTTGGTTTTATAACTTGTGTGCTTATTTCACTAACGCATGCAGGAGTATCAAACAGTGATGGTGTGTTCTGTATACGATTTTGTTTACTCCAATTCTATATATTCTCACGAGTAGATGAGGTGTAAGCATGTGCAATCTAGTTCCTTTTTCTACATATGGTGATTGATTTCTTCTTTGGTAACCCAACTAACGGATGGTAATCAATCTTCAAATACCAAAACCAATGTCACTTGATATGTATGAGAATATTAAATGTAATATTAACATAACTGATATTGAACTCTTAAAGTTAATGTGGCCCCGTTGCAACGCACGGGCGTTCTTCTAGTTTTATTAGCACTCCGATTGCTCCTCTTACCGATGCTGAATCTTGTGAAATTAATACTGCTTTGCTGAATCTTGTTATGAAATATCCGTTTTCTGGCCTTCATAGTGAAGATGCCACTACCCATCTAAACAACTTTGTTGATTTGTGTGATATGCAAAAGAAGAAATATGTGGATAATGATATTGTTAAACTTAAGCTATTTCCGTTTTCGCTTAGAGATCGTGCTAAAGCTTGGTTTTCGTCTTTGCCTAAAAATAGTATTGATTCATGGAATAAGTGCAAAGATGCTTTTATCTCTAAGTATTTTCCTCCTGCTAAGATCATCTCTCTTAGAAACGATATTATGAATTTTAAGCAACTTGATCATGAGCATGTTGCACAATCTTGGGAGAGGATGAAATTAATGATATGTAATTACCCTACACATGGTTTAAATTTATGGATGATTATACAAAAAAATTATGCCGGATTGAATTTTGCTTCTAGAAATATTTTAGATTCGACCGCGGGAGACACTTTTATGGAAATCACTTTAGGAGTAGCTACCAAACTCCTAGTTAATATTATGGTTAATTATTCTCAATGGCACACTGAAAGATCTACTAGTAAAAAGGTGCATGCAATTGAAGAGATTAATGTTTTGAGTGGAAAGATGGATGAACTTATGAAATTGTTTTCTAATAAGAGTGCTCCTACTGATCCTAATGATATGCCTTTGTCTACTTTGATTGAGAATAATAATGAATCTATGGATGTGAATTTTGTTGGTAGGAACAATTTTGGTAAAAACGTGTATAGAGGTAATTTTAATTCTAGGCCGTTTCCTAGTAATTCCTCTAATAATTATGGTAATTCCTACAACAATTCTTATGGAAATTATAATAAGATGCCATCTGATTTTGAATCTAGTATTAAAGAATTTATTAGTTCGCAAAAGAGTTTCAGTGCTTTGGTTGAAGAAAAATTGCTTAAGATTGATGAGTTGGCTAGGAACGTGGATAGAATTTCTCTTGATGTTGATTCTTTGAAACTTAGATCTATTACTCCTAAGCATGATATCAATGAGTCTCTCAAAGCCATGAGAATTTCCATTGATGAGTGCAAAGAAAGAACTGCTAGGATGCGTGCTAAGAAAGATTGCTTTGTGAAGGCGTGTTCTTCTAGTTTTCATGATAATAAATATGAAGATCTAAAAGTGATTGATGTGTCCCCTATTAAATCCTTATTTTTCAATATGAATCTTGATAATGATGGGACTGGATATGAGTCAACTTTAGTTAGAAGGCGTCCCAAAAATTCGGAGTTTTTAGATCTTGATGATAAAATTGGTAAAAGTGGGATTGAAGAGGTTAAAACTTCAGATAGAAACGAACCCACTATCTTGGATTTCAAGGAATTTAATTATAATAATTTCTCTTTGATAGATTATATTTCCTTATTGCAATCTGTGCTAAATTCTCCTCATGCTTATAGTCAAAATAAAGCTTTTACTAAACATGTCGTTGATGCTTTGATGCAATCTTACGAAGAAAAACTTGAGTTGGAAGTTTCTATCCCTAGAAAACTTTATAATGAGTGGGAACCTACTATTAAATAAAAATTAAATATCATTAATGCTATGCTTTGTGTGATTTGGGTGCTAGTGTTTCCACGATCCCAAAAACTTTGTGTGATTTGCTAGGTTTCTGTGAATTTGATGATTGTTCTTTAAACTTGCACCTTGCGGATTCCACTATTAAGAAACCTACGGGAAATATTAATGATGTTCTTATTGTTGCAAATAGGAATTATGTGCCCATAGATTTCATTGTTCTTGATATAGATTACAATCCTTCATGTCCTATTATTCTTGGTAGACCTTTCCTTAGAACGATTGGTGCAATTATTGATATGAAGGAAGGGAATATTAGATTCCAATTTCCATCAAGGAAAGGAATGGAACACTTCCCTAGAAATAAAATTAAATTACCATATGATCTATTATGAGATCCACTTATGGATTGCCTACCAAAGATGACAATACCTACATATATCTTCGCTTTTATGCCTAGCTATGGGCGTTAAACGATAACGCTTGTTGGGAGGCAACCCAATTTTATTTTTATTCCTGGCTTTTTGTTCCTATTTAGTTATAAGTAATTTATCTATACTCTGTTTTGGTTGTGTTTTTTGTGTTTAATTATTGTTTGTGCCAAGTAGAACCATTGGGAAGACTTGGGGAAAGTCTTTTTGATCTTGCTGTAAAAAACAGAAACTTTAGCGCTCGCGAGAATTGCTGCCATTTTTTATTTGAGAGTGCTATTTAGTTAATTCTTTTTGCATATGATTAATAGATAAATACCTCACGTCAAAAAATTTATTTTAGAATTTTTGGGGTTCCAGAAGTTTGCGTTAGTCACAGATTACTACAGACTATTCTGTTTTTGACAGATTCTGTTTTCGTGTGTTGTTTGTTTATTTTGATGAATCTATGGCTAGTAATGGAGTTTATAAACCATAGAGAAGTTGGAATACAGTAGGTTTAAGACCAATATAAATAAAGAATGAGTTCATTACAGTACCTTGAAGTGGTGTTTTCTTTTGTTTCGCTATAGGAGCTCACGAGATTTTCTGTTAAGTTTTGTATTATGAAGTTTTCAAGTTTTGGGTAAAATTTGATGGAGTATGGAACAAGGAGTGGCAAGAGCCGAAGATTTGGGATTCCCAAGGCATCCCAAGGTAAAATCCAAGGACACCAAAAAGCCTAAGCTTGGGGATGCCTATAACATCCAAAATTTTCAATTTGAAATGTTATACATAGTCATCCATGCATATCATATTCTATTCGCATTTCGTCTCGCGATCCTCAAAATCCTAAGAAACTCAAGGACCCTCGGAGAGAGTTGGGGATTTCCCAGTTTTCACATTTGATTTTATCAAATTTTGAAAGGAGGATTTTTGGTTTTAATTTTTTTTCTCTCCAAAAATATTTCATACTAAAATATGTGAGAGGAGATAATATGACTTCTCCAAGATAATTGAAATATTGGAGGAAAAATATTAAAATCAAATATTTGTTTTATTTGGATTTTATTGCAATTTTGTTTGCATTAGAAAAATTGCACGTTTTACAAAATTGCATTTTAGGGCCAAGAAAATGTTCATCTCGTTCTAAATATTTTATTTAGACGGCGAAAATTTATTTTGGCATTTTTAGGTTTTTATTTATTTATTTAGGATTTTATTTCGGTCGGCGAAATTATTTATAAAAAAAGTTCCCGTGCCCGACAGTGCCTAAGGCCCAGCCGAGCCAGGCCGGCCCAGCCGCCGCCGCCGCCTCCTGCGCGCGCGCGCCGCCGCCGCCGCTACTCGGGCCGGAGTCCGAGTTGGACTCCGCCTCCACCGCGCCTTGCCCCCTCCTCCAAGCCGCCGCCCCGCCCCCTTTATATACGCCGCCACCCCCGCCCCCAACACCACACCGCCACCGCCGCCAGCCC
>NC_041388.1:276136363-276171302 GCF_002162155.2 Triticum dicoccoides
CCGCCGCCACAGCCCCGCGACGCCGCCGCCAAGCGCCGCCGCCCCCGCGAGCCGCCGCCCCGCCGCTGCCCCGCCTTGCCGGAGCCCCCTCGCCGAAGGTAGCCACCGGACTCCGCTGCCGGTTTTTTTAAAACCGTTCGATTCTTTTTCTAAAACCCTAGATCCGTTTTTTTCAGATTCGCTGGTTTTTCTCGGTTCTTCTAGTTAGCTGTCACATCCCTAGCTTCTGGTGTTGCCTAGTGTTTGCAACTTGCTTGCATCATGTTTAAATTTCTGAAACTTGATTTGAGGATTGTTGAAACCTCAGAAATCTGATTAAAAGAAGGGCAAGCACCCTTTAAATTGCATTCTGTGAATCCAAAGTGCCCTAAAAATAGTTTTGTGAATTTTGGCAAGAGTTATATATCAAACCAAAATTCTGGAACATTTTTAAGGAATTATTTGGTCTCTGAATTTAAATCAATAATCTATTTGAATTTGGGGATATATTCATAATATATAATGAATATATTTTCAAATGCTTTGAAATGTTTTATGTACTTTTGGAATAGTCCAGAGAGGTAACATAAAATATCTCAGAAAGTTTTGACACTATTTTCAAATTTGTTTGAATTTGAATTCAGTGGCAATTAAATAAAACAAAACAGAAGAAAAATTAAAAAAGATCAGAAGACCTACCAGGCGCTTACCTGTCCAGCCTGGCCGGCCTGCTACTGTGCGGCCCAGCCCACAGCGCCGTGCCAGTCACCCTCAACCTCCTGCCAGGAGGATGAGAGGAGCGTGGCCACCGCTCGCGAGCACGCTCCCCGCCACCTCCTGCTTCCCACCGCTGCCCCGACGCGCCCAGACGACGCCACGACACCCCTGGCTCCCTCTCTCTCTTCTCCCTCACTCGTCGCCCTCTCTCCCCTCCTCTGCTCTCTCTTCCCGAGCACCACCGAGCGGAGGTCGTCGCCGCCGACACCGCTCACCGCGGCCACAACCACCTCCTCGCCCCTCCCCCGTGTCTGGAAGGTCTGGCGTGACTTCCTCTTCCCCTTCACCGAGCCACGCAAGCCAAGGATCGCCACGCCGTCGTCTTCGCGCTTGTCACCGCCGGTCCTGCTTGACGGACTTCACCGACCGATTCGCCGTCTTCGACGCGTCCCCGACGCTGCTGAACTGCTCTTCGATCTCCCTGTGAGCTCCTGTTGTTTCCCCCTCGCTCTCCCCTCCGTTCCGTTCCCTAGCCCCGTCTTCCGATCGAGCCCGAAGCTCCCCGCCGCCGGCCATGTCACTATCGTAGCTACGGCCGCGCAACTTCGCGTTCGAGCTCACCGTTGCACTCACCGCACTTTCGTGAGTCGAACACGATTAACCACGGCTCCTCCCTTGCTCGGCATCGCCCAAACCATTGCCGGCCGAACTCCGACCACGACCCAACTCGCCGCCGCCGCCGCTACAGGCCACCCCAGCTCCAGTCGCTGCCAACAGTGGATGCGCCACTCCTCCAGCTCCCCGTAGAGCCAAACCCCGTCGCAGACCACCCTTTGTAGCGTCGTCCCGAGCCACTCCGGTGAGCCTCCGCCACGTGTTATGGTCGTCACCGGCCGTGCTCCGGCGAGTGCCGAGATGGCGCGTCATTAGCGCTAACCACCTCCAGCTAGATCACCCACATACCCGGACAAATGGGCCCTAGCGCCCACTAATTTTGTAATTAGGCTAAACACACCCCTGTTTAACCCTGTGACACTGACGTGTGGACCCCACACGTCAGGTTTGACCTGGACCGAGTCGTTGACCTGCTGACGTCACTATGAGCTCATGCTGACGCAATAATTCCTTTCTGGAATTTAAATAAATCTTAAATGATTTATTATTTTGAGAAAATATCCAAAACTTTGAAAAATCATAGAAATTAATCTATAGCTCCAAATGAAATAAATTATATATGAAAAATTATCAGAAAAATTCAAGGAATCAATCTGTACCATTCTCATGCATGTTTGAGCAAGTTAACCTCACTGTTTAGGATGAAACATGATTAGGGTAAATTTCATAATAGGTTTGGAGTTGGAATTTGATATAGTTTTGAATTCCACTTCAATTAAAATGACTTTCTGTTGCGTTAGCCCAAAACACATTCATATTGCCATGTCATAGCATGCATCATATTGTTGCATATCGTCATGTGTTGATTGTGTTCTTTCTCAGTTGCCGGTGTTTGTCCCCCCTCAGTAGACGTTGATCCAGCGATGAATTCGATGACACCGATGAAGAGCTATACTATCTTCAGAAGTGCCAGGCAAGCAAAACCCCCTTGTTCATTCCGATACAATCCCACTCTCTCGTTCCTGCTCTCTTTTACTGCATTAGGACAACAACATTTCAATTGTTACATGCTGCGGTAGCTGAACCCCTTTCCTCTGCATGACCTGTCATTGCCACAGTAATTAGATGAAACCCACTAGCATGAGTAGGAATTGTTTGAGCCCTGATGTGCCTACTCATTCGTGCTTGTATGTCATGCCTGCTACTGCTTAGAGTTGAGTCAGGTCTGATTCATCGGGGATTAATTGGAATGTGGTGAACATGTCCTACCGTTGAGAGCTAAGTGTGTGAACACGATTTGGTAAAGGTAGCGGTGAGAGGCCATGTAGGAGTACATGGTGGGTTGTCTCATTGCAGCCGTCCTCAGGAACTGAGTTCTGTGTTTGTGATCCATGAACAACTACTACCACGCATTGGGATGCTTAAGTGCCCCTCTTGACTTATTAATCAACATGATCTCTGTCCAGGAGTTGCAACTAGTTTCTGGTGTTTGTAGGTAGTGTTAGTAGTCTACCAAGTAGCACCCGATACAGGTGGGCTTGGGACAGACTAGGCACAGTGGCACGGTGTGCCAAGTGGCACCCAGATGGTGGGCTTGGGAACCCTGCTCACATCATTTGGGGCCGTAAACGACACCCCGGCCGGATCTCCTTGCGGATGGAACCCGAATAGGCGATAAACCTGGACTAGAGACTTGTTGGTTAGTCAGGTCGTGGCCGACTCCCTCGCCCGACTTCCGCTTGAAGGTTGCCGAGGTACATGACGTGTACAGGGCGATAAGTGGCGAGAGCGTGTGTGAAGAAGTACACCCCTGCAGGGTTATCATTATCTATTCGAATAGCCGGATTCCTTGGATATGGAAACTTGGACCCCTTGCATAGTTCATAGACAAGTGAAAGTGGATACTCTAAAACTCGCAAGATAAGCGTGAGTGCTATGGATGGCGTTCTCGTAGGGAGACGGGAGCGGATCCGTAGTGGTGTATTGGTATGGTGAATTTGTGGACTCGTGTGCGCCACCTCAAAAGAGTTACTTGCAGTCGTAGTTCAGGATAGCCACTAAGTCAAAGCTGGCTTGCTGCAGTTAAACTCCACCACCCCTTTGTTGATACCGATGCATATGTAGATAGTTCTGATGTAAGTCTTGCTGGGTACATTTGTACTCATGTTTGCGCATTTTATGTTTTTTGCAGAGAGACTTTAGCCTCGCTAGTAGTTCCGCGTGGACTTCGACGTTTAGCTTGTTACCTCAGCTACGTTCTTGTACCCTTGGGAGGGTCTCGTAGATAGTCAGGCTTCTCAGCCTTTTTCAGTTGTAGATGTCTGTACTCAGACATGGTAAGCTTCCGCATGTGTTTTGACTTGTATGCTCTGAATGTTGGGTCATGAGACCCATGTTTGTAATATCTCGCTCTTCGGAGCCTAATGAATAAATACTTTGAGTCGTAGAGTCTTGTTGTGATGCCATGTTGTATTGCACATATTGAGCATATTGTGTGTATGATTGGAATGCTTGGTATGTGTGGGATCCGACAACATAGTTGTTTATCCTTGGTAGCCTCTCTTATGGGGAAATGTAGTCTTGTGCTTCCATGAGCCATAGTAGTCCGCTACAGCCCGGTTCATCGGAGTCCTTCTAGCCCAGCACTACTGCTCCGGAACACTTGACTGGCCGGCATGTGATTCACTTCGTTCCTGTGTCTGTCCCTTCGGGGAAATGTCACGCGGTGACATACGGAGTCCTGCCTAGCCTGCTATAGCCCGGTTCACCGGAGTCCTGTTAGCCCAGTGCTACAGCCCGGATTCGCACGCTGCTGACCGACATGCTTGATGTTGATTCATGTATGCCTGTCCCTGTAAGTTAGTGCCACTTTGGGTTCACGACTAGTCATGTCGGCCCGGGTTCTCTGTCATATGGATGCTAGTGACACTATCATATACGTGAGCCAAAAGACGCAAACGGTCCCGGGCCATAGTAAGGCGACACATGTGGGAATACCGTGCGTGAGGCCGCAAAGCGATATGAGGTGTTACATGCTAGATCGATGTGATCTGGAATCGGGGTCCTGACATTAGCGGACGTTCGTCCGTATGTTCGTTTTAACGAACGGTTTTCGCCCGTTAGTTACAGCTAACAAACGCTCGTTCGTTAGTCTGTTCGTGAGTTTTCTTTTATTGGATTTATTCTGTGATTTTTCTGATCACGATTTCTGATCCGATCTTAGTTTCTGTTTATCTTTTCGCTCGTTAGTCGGAATCAGGCGATTCAAGCGCCTAGAGTTTTGTCCCGAAACCCTCTTTCCGTTTAACCAACTCAAACAAGTTTTTGCTACTGTAAAATTTCACCTAGTTTCAGATTAGTAAACGAAGCTTCTTTCTTTCGCCGTTTGAGTTTCGTTGCTCCGTTTGATTTGATTCTTTTGCGGACTGGAGTTCTTAAGTTGAAACTTCTGTTCAACCCTCTTTTATTTGAGTTTTGCTTGTGCATCATTGCTTGTTACTTATGTATGCTATTGTTTGCTTGTGATAGAACACCCGGAGTGTGAAGCGTGCTATTACGAGTCCCTAGGTTTCGCAGATCGTCAGCAAGGCAAGTAACACTTTGATCATACCCTTTTATCACCCAGTTTTTATGCATTAGTTCCAATCCTCAAACATTGCATGATTAGGATGTCATTAACTTGTGGGTTGGGAAGTATTTGATGAGGTAGAGCCTATTGCCCTGTTACATTCAAAACCCTTGGGAGTTACTCTACGCGTTGCTTATATTACTATCATATACGTGAGCCGAAAGACGCAAACGGTCCCGGGCCATAGTAAGGCGACACCCGTGGGAATACCGTGCGTGAGGCCGCAAAGCGATATGAGGTGTTACATTCTAGATCGATGTGATCTGGAATCGGGGTCCTGACAGCTTCGGTATCAGAGCCTGACTGCCTGTAGGATTACCAAGCCAAACCGGTCGAAGTTGAGTCTAGAAATGCTTTAGTTGTGTAAGGGAATTGATTGTGGAAGGGAACGTAAGGCTCTTTTTACTCCTTATCCTCATGACCTTCTGATCTGAGCCATCTTATCTTTTCTACGGGGTTAAGAACTAGGCTTCTCTTCTATCTTTTAGGATGACGTGTTACTAAACCGTAGTTGCCTAGGATCGTTGAGTTCAAGCCTCGGTTCAGTTCCTACTACCTCCATATGTTCATAGCTGGCCTCAGAACCTTGATATTGTGATGTTGAGTGGTTATGCCACCATTTTGCAGGATGTCTCAAATCATTTTGAGCATTTACAGCCGTTATGTTGTCCGAGTCATCCCAGGTTTCTAGATAGTCTGATGCACTTGCAATCACTCCTCCATGTTACTGATGTCCATTTGGGCCATATTAATCACACTAACCAGTGTGTTGAGGTATTCCATTGCCTCGATATATATGTTGGAGCTATTATTATGACCCTAGGTGTCCTAGAAAACCACCTAGTAATCTAGCAATGCTTTGTGTCCCAAGTGTGATGATTCTGGCCATCATTCTCGAAAGCATCCCGTGATGCTACTTAGTAGTAGGTATTCTACTCTTGGGTTCCTAACCCAAGATTCACTCCACTTACTTCATGTTGATACTATTTGCTTGTTCCTTTAGGTTATTATTAACCTTTGCATTAGTCCTCGAGGTCTGTGGTATTTCCTTCTTCCAAATACTATGAACCACTTATGGCAGAAGTTTGTTGGATCAAAGATCACAATCAGAGTACTCTTGAGGAGTTCTCCATTCATAATTGTGACTCTGCCAGTCCTACCTCTCAGCATGGGTTATCCGAAAGAAATATGTTGAACTTGTTCGACATACTAACCTATGCATCCACAACTCAGAAAGATATATGTTACTTTGAGTTGTCCCTCTGTAGTTGTATTCCGATCCTTGCCTATCAGTTGATAGCCAAGTTTATGTCGTGCATTCGTGTTATCGATGCCTATTATTCTTGTGGTCCATCGAGCCATTCTATTCTGGAATGACTAGGAGAAACAAACTCCAGCACCTCATCCATTTCTTGGACTGGTCAAAGTAGTTGTATTCCACAGATCAAAATGCCAATCCAGCTTTTTTCTGTTCTACCTTGGAGTATTAACCCCTTTATGTCAGGATTGTCATAGGAATTGCAACATCTCTCATGAATTCTTTATGTATTGATACTCTCTCCATCATTATTCATTTCTTGGTTTCCGTGTTGTTGCAACCGGAATGTCGACAAGTGAATCGTGATGTGTGAAATCATTACTCCTAGCAACCCCGTTGCTTGGTAGTTAAAGGACAATAACTTCATTCTTAGCATGTCGGTTATTGAATCATCGTTCTAAGGTAGATTGTGCTACCTAGTCCTTATTTCTGGTGCACTCTTCGATCAATGAGTTAGGAGTGTGTCAATCCATCACTCTCTTGATCACATTGTCTTGCCCTGAAAAGCAAGATTGTTCTCGAGCTTAGTAACATATCGGTGGTTCGTGATGTTCTGAATATCTTCTCGGAAGTATTACCGGGTTGTCACCTGACCGCTATGTTGAGTTCGTGATCATGTTGGTTTTCCTCCAAACCATCCTTTCTCCAAGAATCTGTGTCGGATACCCTGAGCAAGTTGGTTAAGCTAAACAACAACTTGGATAGTTGAAAGATAAAAGCTTGTCCGACTCAGTTCATTCCAAAGGGATATCTTGCGTGTGTGTGCGTGTGTGTTGAAGAAAGATGATATCTTCATCAATTGATCCTCGTGATCAATTGTCGGTGCTATTGTCTTACCTAAACTTTGATATGAGTGTGGGATATTGTCAAATCAAATCAGAACCAACGATATTTGTAATGCTGTCTTACTCGTGGTTGAGTCCTCGAGCATACATCATTATATTCTTTGGGTCTGACCAATGCTATCACCGTGTTCACTTAATTATGGAATTCCATTTATATGGAAACCTGGATGAATTGTTGTTGAGCCCATCGACAACATCCATGTCCTCTCCATGATTTTGTCGAACATTAAGCGAGTGTTGGAAACTTTTGAAAGCATCTCTTCATGCTAGCTCATGAAGCATATGTTGGATGAAAGAAGTGACTTCCTCTGATTCACGTGCACTTGGTGCAAGTTGCCGCCGTGAGTTCGAGGAAGTTAGTTTTGCTTCCTCTGGAATCATCCCAAGTCAGTCATGCACGTGCGAAGTATTCCATGGTCTGATAGACTGATCATCTTCATTCCATATGAATTCCATAGCACACTAAGCCACTGATTGACCTGTTCCAGCAAAAGGAGTTGTTGTGCTATCCTAGGTCATGCACAAGATTTCGATATCCTCAATGATGGTTCCCCACCAGGACTCGGTAGTGTTTTATTATAAGACTACTATGTGGTCATACTTGTCTGGGACAACGTGTTCACATGTTGTAGCAGAACCAGCTCATGTTTTGGAGCTTGCTATCGCAGTTCATTCCCCGAGAATCTCGCAACATCGTCTCGTTGATTTGTGTTGCAAACTTTCATTTTCCTTTCTAGACTCGATGAGTCTGGAATATCCTAACACCAACCAGATCTGAATCTCAGGCAGATATGATGGTTGGAGCATTTTCCAAGAACTATAATATTGGTCTCTCGATAACCGGTAAAGTGGATGTCGTGGCCAACACATCCAGCCGGAAGACCTATTATTGTAGTATCTCGATTGAAGAAAGTTGGCCACCTCTCCATGAGGATTTCGTAGGATTTACCTCCGTAGTTAATCCTTAAGGATTCTTGTGCTCCCGAAGTCCGACCTTTTACTTGATGTTCTATATATCAAACCATATCTATGAGTGGGATACACTAGCACATCAAGGAGAACATTAGAAGTGGAGTGCTATATGTCTCTTGGTCGATCATCCAGATTTTGTTCCCTTGGCCTTGCTAAGGTGAAATATGTGAAAGTGTTATCTTCCTTTGCATCTGCATCATCCATCACCATTCATCATGGTGGTATGTTGTGTTGCCAGGATCCTTGACACGGATATTGGTAAAACCTTGATGAATATGGAGATGCTCAAGTTCTTGAGAGCACGCGCAAGCACTAGGTTTTACCATTGGCGTTAACTGGGATTTGCTTCCAGTTTCCTCGGTTATGTTATAACCTTTTCAAATAGTGGACTCACTCTCGACTGTTGAGTTCTTCCCCAGTTACCAGAATCATTCCCAACATTTGCATTTTGTTCCCAGCTTGCACCTCAGTAGTGGTTGTTCAGGATCATCTTCAAAAGTGGACTTACCATGGGTCCCATCCATTTCCGATGATAAGCAAAATCATCCATTGCGTTGTCTTCAACAAGGGAGTCCACATCATCCATTCTAGTCCAAGTATGTCATTCTTTTGAACTCCTTCAAATGATCGATTGTGATTGCCTTAGGCTGGTATAAAGAGTTTCAATGATCTCCGAATCAAAAGTAATTCTTTTTGCCGTTTAAGGGAATAATTCTATGAGTCACCTTCCCTGAGGTATCACGTTACGAAATCATGGCAAATATCTCCTTGCTACTTTGAAATTCATGCTCCATCTTATTCGAGTATGGAATTGTTGCCTACCTAGCGAACCTTCGCCATCCGTTTCACTCCATCCCTCTAGGTGTATGCTTCGTGTCTCAGCTCGAGAGATGTTACTATGTCTCATTCCATGAGTTGATCTTGTGATCATTAAGATGATCCTAAGTTGCTCGAACCTCAAGAAGGTCGATTCTTCTTAAATTCTCCCTTTCTACTTGTTGTCATGTTGGATGTAGTTCTCAAAGCAAGACGTCGATATAAAGGTGATGCAATGAATCAACATCCTCGAGAAAGACATCTGGATCGTGAAGATTGTGTTAGCTTGTGTCCCTCTGTCTTCTTACCTCACGACTTGAATCTCGGGACGAGATTCTTGTTTAGTAGGGGTGAGCTGTCACATCCCTAGCTTCTGGTGTTGCCTAGTGTTTGCATCTTGCTTGCATCATGTTTAAATTTCTGAAACTTGATTTGAGGATTGTTGAAACCACAGAAATCTGATTAAAAGAAGAGCAAGCACCCTTTAAATTGCATTCTGTGAATCCAAAGTGCCCTAAAAATAGTTTTGTGAATTTTGGCAAGAGTTATATATCAAACCAAAATTCTGGAACATTTTTAAGGAATTATTTGGTCTCTGAATTTAAATCAATAATCTATTTGAATTTCGGGATATATTCATAATATATAATGAATATATTTTCAAATGCTTTGAAATGTTTTATGTACTTCTGGAATAGTCCAGAGAGGTAACATAAAATATCTCAGAAAGTTTTGACACTTTTTCAAATTTGTTTGAATTTGAATTCAGTGGCAATTAAATAAAACAAAATAGAAGAAAAATTAAAAAAGAGCAGAAGACCTACCAGGCGCTTCCCTGTCCAGCCTGGTCGGCCTGCTACTGTGCGGCCCAGCCCACAGCGTCGTGCCAGTCACCCTCAACCTCCTGCCAGGAGGATGAGAGGAGCGTGGCCACCGCGCACGAGCACGTGCCCCGCCACCTCCTGCTTCCCACCGCTGCCCCGACGCGCCTAGACGATGCCACGACACCCCTGGCTCCCTCTCTCTCTTCTCCCTCACTCGTCGCCCTCTCTCCTCTCCTCTGCTCTCTCTTCCCGAGCACCACCGAGCGGAGGTCGTCGCCGCCGACACCGCTCACCGCGGCCACAACCACCTCCTCGCCCCTCCCCCGTGTCTGGAAAGTCCGGCACGACTTCCTCTTCCCCTTCGCCAAGCCACACAAGCCAAGGATCGCCACGCCGTCGTCTTCGAGCTCGTCACCACCGCATCTGCTTGCCGGACTTCACCGACCGATTCGTCGTCTCCGACGTGTCCCCGAGGCCGCTGAACTGCTCTTCGACCTCCCTGTGAGCTCTTGTTGTTTCCCCCTCGCTCTCCCCCTCCATTCCCGTTCCCTAGCCCCATCTTCCGATCGAGCCCGAAGCTCCCCACCGCCCGCCATGTCGCCATCATAGCTACAGCCGCGCAACTTCGCGTTCGAGCTCACCGTTCCACTCACCGCACTTCTGTGAGTCGAACACGACTAACCAAGGCTCCTCCCTTGCTCGGCATCGCCCAAACCATTGCCGGCCGAACTCCGACCGCCGCCCAACTCGCCGCCGCCGCCGCTACAGGCCACCCCAGCTCCAGTCGCTGCCACCAGTGGATGCGCCACTCCTCCAGCTCCCCGTAGAGCCAAACCCCGTCGCAAACCACCCTCTGTAGCGTCGTCCCGAGCCACTCCGGTGAGCCTCCGCCGCGTGTTATGGTCGTCGCCGGCCGTGCTCCGGCGAGTGCCTACATGTCGCGTCATTAGCGCTAACCACCTCCAGCTAGATCACCCACATACGCTGACAAATGGGCCCTAGCGCCCACTAATTTTGTAATTAGGCTAAACACACCCCTGTTTAACCCTGTGACACTGACGTGTGGACCCCACACATCAGGTTTGACCTGGACCGAGTCATTGACCTGCTGACGTCACTGTGAGGTCATGCTGACGCAATAATTCCTTTCTGGAATTTAAATAAATCTTAAATGATTTATTATTTTGAGAAAATATCCAAAACTTTGAAAAATCATAGAAATTAATCTATAGCTCCAAATGAAATAAATTATATATGAAAAATTATCAGAAAAATTCAAGGAATCAATCTGTACCATTTTCATGCATGTTTGAGCAAGTTAACCTCACTGTTTAGGATGAAACATGATTAGGGTAAATTTCATAATAGGTTTGGAGTTGGAATTTGATATAGTTTTGAATTCCACTTCAATTAAAATGACTTTCTGTTGCGTTAGCCCAAAACACATTCATATTGCCATGTCATAGCATGCATCATATTGTTGCGTATCGTCATGTGTTGATTGTGTTCTTTCTCAGTTGCCGGTGTTTGTCCCCCCTCAGTAGACGTTGATCCAGCGATGAATTCGTTGACACCGATGAAGAGCTATACTATCTTCAGAAGTGCCAGGCAAGCAAAACCCCCTTGTTCATTCCGATACAATCCCACTCTCTCGTTCCTGCTCTCTTTTACTGCATTAGGACAACAACATTTCAATTGTTACATGCTGCGGTAGCTGAACCCCTTTCCTCTGCATGACCTGTCATTGCCACAGTAATTAGATGAAACCCACTAGCATGAGTAGGAATTGTTTGAGCCCTGATGTGCCTACTCATTCGTGCTTGTATGTCATGCCTGCTACTGCTTAGAGTTGAGTCAGGTCTGATTCATCGGGGATTAATTGGAATGTGGTGAACATGTCCTACCGTTGAGAGCTAAGTGTGTGAACACGATTTGGTAAAGGTAGCGGTGAGAGGCCATGTAGGAGTACATGGTGGGTTGTCTCATTGCAGCCGTCCTCAGGAACTGAGTTCTGTGTTTGTGATCCATGAACAGCTACTACCACGCATTGGGATGCTTAAGTGCCCCTCTTGACTTATTAATCAACATGATCTCTGTCCAGGAGTTGCAACTAGTTTCTGGTGTTTGTAGGTAGTGTTAGTAGTCTACCAAGTGGCACCCGATACAGGTGGGCTTGGGACAGACTAGGCACAGTGGCACGGTGTGTGCCAAGTGGCACCCAGATGGTGGGCTTGGGAACCCTGCTCACATCATTTGGGGCCGTAAACGACACCCCGGCCGGATCTCCTTGCGGATGGAACCCGAATAGGCGATAAACCTGGACTAGAGACTTGTTGGTTAGTCAAGTCGTGGCCAACTCCCTCGCCCGGCTTCCGCTTGAAGGTTGTCGAGGTACATGACGTGTACAGGGCGATAAGTGGCGAGAGCGTGTGTGAAGAAGTACACCCCTGCAGGGTTATCATTATCTATTCGAATAGCCGGATTCCTTGGATATGGAAACTTGGACCCCTTGCATAGTTCATAGACAAGTGAAAGTGGATACTCTAAAACTCGCAAGATAAGCGTGAGTGCTATGGATGGCATTCTCGTAGGGAGACGGGAGCGGATCCGTAGTGGTGTATTGGTATGGTGAATTTGTGGACTTGTGTGCGCCACCTCAAAAGAGTTACTTGCAGTCGTAGTTCAGGATAGCCATTGAGTCAAAGCTGGCTTGCTGCAGTTAAACTCCACCACCCCTTTGTTGATACCGATGCATATGTAGATAGTTCTGATGTAAGTCTTGCTGGGTACATTTGTACTCACGTTTGCCTATTTTATGTTTTTTGCAGAGAGACTTCAGGCTCGCTAGTAGTTCCGCATGGACTTCGATGTTTAGCTTGTTACCTCAGCTACGTTCTTGTACCCTTGGGAGGGTCTTGTAGATAGTCAGGATTCTCAGCCTTTTTCAGTTGTAGATGTCTGTACTTAGACATGGTAAGCTTCCGCATGTGTTTTGACTTGTATGTTCTGAATGTTGGGTCATGTGTCACACCCTAATTTTCATGCCTCAACACTTAAGCTAACAATCATGATAAAATGTGGTTTGACAAAAACTTTTGAGTGTTTTGGACCTTGCCTTGATTGGATTTTTGTCGGTTGTTTGCATGTGCTCTAAAAATCAAATAAACCCTCCAACTCCTATACTTCATCTCCTTGCTCCAAACTCTTGAACCAATGATCATGCCATGTGTATAGGACATAAAAATAATTTCTTGCAAAAATAATTTGGCCAAATAGTATTTTCTAAAATTAGTTTTCCAAAACCCCTGAATTGAGGTTTGCACTGCAAGTACTTGATTTGGGGTGTGAAAAATCTTTCAAAAGGTATATTTGAATCCTATTAGATATAGGACTCCCATAGACCACAAAAATATAATTTTGAAAGTTATTTTCCTATTTTATTTAAAAGCTTTTTCTTAAGGCCAGAAATGGTCTTTAATAGGGAAAAATTATTTTATTGTTTCGAAAATATTTGACAAAAATCAGGGAAACTCAATGGACATATATTGTCCATATATAAGAGTTTCAACACATGGTCATGTTCAAAATATTGGTCAAATCCCTCAAAAATCATTTCTGCCCATATCAAGGATTTGAAATATTTCTACAGGAAATATTCCCCAACAATTCCAAGAAAATTCTAGCATGTCACATATGACATGTTTGATGATCTTGCCAAGTATCATGTCATGGAGAATAGTATAACCCCATGAAATATCGCAAAACCATTTCTGTCCATTTTGAAGTTTGAGCAACTTTACATTGCCAAACATGTCCAAATGCTCTCAAACTTGGTGCACATGCTCAAATGGTGTAATAATGCATCTAGACCAAATGGCACAAGTTGGAGAGAATGTTATCTTGATCAAAGTACCCCAAAACCCTTTTTGTCCAGAACCAAATTTGAACAACTCTACATTGGCAACTTTCTCCTTTTGATCTCAACTTTTGTGGACATGTTAATAACCTCAAATGATGACACTACACCAAGTGGTGCATCAAGGAGAATAGATTTGCATGACTAAATCTTGGTAAAGCCATTTCTGTTGATTTCTAGGGTTTACCAAAGTTACATTGGCTACTTTGCCCAAATAAGCTCAAACTTGGTGGAACATCCTACTTCTATGTGCCATTCCATCCTGTTAATTCTCATGGCAAGTGGAATTAATTTTCTTGCCCAAACCAACAACAAACACCTTCTGCCATTTTCCCAAAATCATCATTTTGACCTCTTCCACTAATCTCCTTGAGCTCAAATTTTTACCACAGCTCCTCCTAGTCTTCTCCTACCTGCAGTAACTCTCCCCTGGTCATTGCTCAATTATTGGAGGGGTAAAACCCCATTTTCTCTCTCTGGACAGCCCATTTCCCTCTCTCCCTCAACCTCTCTCCTCTCCTACTGGCTGTCCAGGGCATCCAAGGCCCTCTCCCCTTTGTTTACTCCTCCCTAAACAACCTCGACACAAGTGGCCACGCCCTACAAGCGAAAGGCATGCCCTGGCATGCAATTGGCGTGCTCCAGAATGCGCTACAGTGCACACGCGCACTATAGCCGCCCCCTTCCAACCGCCTCCGGCCACCTAGGGCCTCCCCCTCGTGTCCCCGGAGGTCACCTCGACGTCCGCAACACGCTACACTGTCGTCCCCCTCCTCTCTCTCCCTCTCCGGCTCTCCTCGCGTGCGGACAGAGCGCCGCCCGAGCGCGCCAGTCGCTGGCCGCGGTGGGGACCCGCTTTGCCGCATTCCCCGCTCCCTCTCTTCTCCCCCTGGGCGTAGTCCACCTCCACGAACTCCCTAGACTCGGCGCAGCACCTTCCCGAGGCCCGTAGCGACGAGCACGAGCTCGCCGGCGGATGAGCCCACGGTGCACCATCGCCCCGCCATAAAAGGCCACCCCGGGCCCTCTCTGGCCTCCGTTCGCTCTCTCTCCCTCCCAGCGACCCCCTGGACCAACCCACTCCCCTCCTCGCGCTCTCCATCCGCCACCATGGCCGGAGCCTTGCCGTCGGCCTCCGCCTAAATTCGCACCCACCACTCCTCCTCCTCCCCTCTAGACTGCACTAGAGCACATCCACAGTCACCACAAGCCCCTCCCGTGCTTCTCCCCCTCCTCCCCGTGGCTGTTCCGTCGAGTTCCACCACCACCGTCAGCCTCGTCCACCGCGGTCGATGCCCTGCTCGACCTGGTGCCCCTGGGCGACTGTGCCACCCACGGTTGGACGCGGCCGGGTCCCCTGAGCACGCCGGTGGGCAGAACATCGCCGGAGACGCCCTGTAGCGCCGGCGACCGGCGTCGAGCGCCTCCTCTGTCTCCTGTCGCACCCACGCGGGAGGTGGAGGGCGAACCTGATAGGAGGGCCCCGCCTCGTTTAACTGGACACGGGCTCTGCCTGCTGACGCCTTCGCTCGGGGAAGGCGTATTTCCCCGAGTATGCCTCCTGCGTCGACAGCCCGCGCGCGGCCGAGCAGCTGGGCCGGCCTGCTGCCTATCTCTCGCCTTGCGCGCATGATAAGGGTAAAGCCCCCTTTCCCTTTTTCTTTTTCCCAGTAGACTTCAAAAGCACTTAAAAAAATCAAATCAACTCCAAATTTGATGATTCAAATTTCTAGGGGATCCACAAATCATGATCTATCACATAGTGCTATTTGCACATTTTTCCAGAAACTTTCTCTTCAGAAATATTTATTAAAACCCCATTTTCCATTTCTGTGATGAACTTTAGAAAATCACAGAGAGCCCATTTTTTATCCAAATTCCATGATTCAAAATCCTAGATGTCTATAAGTTCAAAACTTAGTTTTTGAACATTTTTACTAATACTTTCTGTATCACCTCAAATAATGGTCTATTTCTTCATATATAGCCAACTTTGCAAATTCATAGAGAAATCATTTGAACTCCAAATCCAGTGAAACCAACTCCTAGATGGTTCTAAAATCATGATTTGTTAAATGGGTGCCTTTGCTCATTTTTCAAAAATATGTTTCTCTACACTTCTTGCAATTACATAAACCCCTTGATTCCATCATATCAAAATGTTTAGAAATATCCATTGAGCCACTTCTAATGAAATCACTTTGGTCATTCCTCATATGACCAGAGGTATCCAATAAAAGTCAACTTCATATTTTTAGAGCACATTTATTCTTGCCTTGTTGTGTTGCTTATTGTGATTGTTTCTGACGTTAGTTGCCGAAGTAGACGAAGTACTTGGAGAAGGACCAGAAGATCTCAAGACTTTGATGAACTAGGCAAGCAGCCCTTTGACCATGTCTAAGAAACCCCTTTTATGCATGTCATATGGCACTTTTATTGCTTGCATCAAAGTCATGATAAAATGGTGACCACTTGAGGTGGTTTGCCTCCGTTGCTTTTCTCATTGACACTTGCATGATGCATGACCCTACCTTTCTATGAGGGTTATGCCAGTGGAGTAGATAGGATGCTAAAGTAGTTGCTACGCAAAAAGGGACGGGAATATGCATGGTGATGGAGACAAAGTATTTTGGAAGGACTTTTCGAAAACCCCGTCGGGTGCCACTTATGCCCGAGGGATATGATGAGTTGGGTAACCACTTGATGACGAAGTGGTGTACCGAGGCAAATGTGTGTGTTTTTTTTCAAAACGGATTGGTTTAAGTTGCGACCGTTATTCCAACCTTACATGCGCAACCACTCTACCCTTGTATGGGAAAGGGCATTATTGATTACCTAGGCCGATACTAGCTTGGAGCCCGCATTACTAGTGACGGGGGAGAGTTGGTGCTCTCTCTCGGGACGGGGTCGTGCCAGGTAGGGCGGGCATGACTGTCTTCACAGGGCACCGGACACACCGTTGGTACCCCGTGCTTGTGGTATGTGATGAAAATGGGAGCGAGGCTCCACAATTTTAAGATGTGAAATGTTGGGCATGGGGGTTACTGCCAATCGAGTGGACTCTATGTTAGTGTCGTCTAGGGAAAGATAGTGATCAGGTGCTTACCCCGGGTACTTGAGGTACCGCGGGTCGTGGATGACACGGAAGTTCCCCGGATCTTGTGGGTAAAGTGTGCAACCTCTGCAGTGTGTAAAACTATTCGAATAGCCGTGTCCACGGTCAAGGACAGTTGGGTAACCGCTCTTGGGCTACATCCACTTGTTTACAAACCAGTGTGTGTGGGAAGAACTACTTGGGTCAAGTCAAAGGACTTGACATGGATGAGTTGGGTTGGAGCCCACTCCCTTTGTGTTGATATCTGTAACCTGTCCTCTTGGTTATTTGAATTCTCCTGATGCATGTCTTACAAGTTGTTGATCATGTCATTGCACTCAAAACTAGCTTTCCGCAAAAATTTACCTATATCATGCATTATTGTATCTTGAACCAAAACATGGGTTGCTTGCGAGTACATTCAAAGTACTCATTGGCTTGCCACTGGTTATTTTATTGGCCAGGCATGAAAGAACAGGATATAATGAAGGATACCTTGGTGACGAACATGCGAGCTAGGACGCTTCCCAGTCAAAATGCCTGTAGGGTTAAGGCAGATGGCATGGGTCCAAGTTATCGACGAAGATTTCCGCTGCGATGTTATAATGGAGACTCGACCATAATGGTCCTACTTGTGTAATACGGTATGTATGGATGTAAGACTCTTGTTATTCAGCTTCTGTGTGTTCAGTGAGCATTGATCTCTGGGATCACTGTACACGTGCATTCGGTGATCACGACTTATGAGTCGGGGTCCCCACATCATGAGACCCATGTTTGTAATATCTCGCTCTTCGGATCCTAATGAATAAATACTTTGAGTCATAGAGTCTTGTTGTGATGCCATGTTGTATTGCACATATTGAGCATATTGTGTGTATGATTGGAATGCTTGGTATGTGTGGGATCCGACAACCTAGTTGTTTATCCTTGGTAGCCTCTCTTATGGGGAAATGTAGTCTTGTGCTTCCATGAGCCATAGTAGTCTGCTACAGCCCGGTTCACCGGAGTCCTTCTAGCCCAGCACTACTGCTCCGGAACACTTGACTGGCCGGCATGTGATTCACTTTGTTCTTGTGTCTGTCCCTTCGGGGAAATGTCACGCCTGACTGTTGGGGAACGTAGTAATTTCAAAAAAATTCCTACGCACACGTAAGATCATGGTGATGCATAGCAACGAGGGGAGAGTGTGATCTACGTACCCTTGGTAGATCGACAACGGAAGCGTTTGGTTGATGTAGTCGTACGTCTTCACGGCCCGACCGATCAAGCACCGAAACTACGGCACCTCTGAGTTTTAGCACACGTTCAGCTCGATGATGATCCCCGGACTCCGATCCAGCAAAGTTTCGGGGAAGAGTTCCGTCAGCACGACGGCGTGGTGACGATCTTGATGTACTACTGTCGCAGGGCTTCGCCTAAGCACCTTTACAGTATTATCAAGGACTATGGTGGCTGGGGGCGCCGCACACGGCTAAGAATAAGATCACGTGGATCAACTTGTGTGTTTCTGGGGTGCCCCTGCCTCCGTATATAAAGGACTAAAGGGGGGGTGCGGCCGGCCTAGGAGAGGCGCGCCAGGAGAGTCCTACTCCCTCTAGGAGTAGGATTCCCCCACCCCCCCAATCCTAGTTGGAATAGGGTTCGCGGAGGGGGGAAAAGAGAGAGAGGGGCCGACCCCCTCTCCTTGTCCTATTCGGACCAAGGGAGGGGAGGGGCGCGCGGCCCATGTTGGGCTGCCTCTTCTCTTTTCCACTAAGGCCCACTATGGCCCATATAGCTCCCGGGGGGTTCCGGTAACCTCCCGGTACTCCGGTAAAATCCCGATTACACCCGGAACACTTCCGATATCCAAACATAGGCTTCCAATATATCAATCTTTATGTCTCGACCATTTCGAGACTCCTCGTCATGTCCGTGATCACATCCGGGACTCCGAACAAACTTCGGTACATCAAAATGCATAAACTCATAATATAACTGTCATCGTAACCTTAAGCGTGCGGACCCTACGGGTTCGAGAACAATGTAGACATGACCGAGACATGTCTCTGGTCAATAACCAATAGCGGGACCTGGATGCCCATATTGGCTCCTACATATTCTACGAAGATCTTTATCGGTCAGACCGCATAACAACATACGTTGTTCCCTTTGTCATCGGTATGTTACTTGCCCGAGATTCGATCGTCGGTATTCCAATACCTAGTTTAATCTCGTTACCGGCAAGTCTCTTTACTCGTTCTGTAATACATCATCCCGCAACTAACTCATTAGTTGCAATGCTTGCAAGGCTTAAGTGATGTGCATTACCGAGAGGGCCCAGAGATACCTCTCCGACAATCGGAGTGACAAATCCTAATCTCGAAATACGCCAACCCAACATGTACCTTTGGAGACACCTGTAGAGCTCCTTTATAATCACCTAGTTACGTTGTGATGTTTGGTAGCACACAAAGTGTTCCTCCGGCAAACGAGAGTTGCATAATCTCATAGTTATAGGAACATGTATAAGTCATGAAGAAAGCAATAACAACATACTAAACGATCGGGTGCTAAGCTAATGGAATGGGTCATGTCAATCAGATCATTCACTTAATGATGTGATCCCGTTAATCAAATAACAACTCCTTGTTCAGGGTTAGGAAACATAACCATCTTTGATTAACGAGCTAGTCAAGTAGAGGCATACTAGTGACACTCTGTTTGTCTATGTATTCACACATGTATTATGTTTCCGGTTAATACAATTCTAGCATGAATAATAAACATTTATCATGATATAAGGAAATAAATAATAACTTTATTATTGCCTCTAGGGCATATTTCCTTCAGTTCCCACTTGCACTAGAGTTAATAATCTAGATTACACAGTAATGATTCTAACACCCATGGAGCCTTGGTGCTGATCATGTTTTGCTCGTGGAAGAGGCTTAGTCAATGGGTCTGCAACATTCAGATCCGTATGTATCTTGCAAATCTCTATGTCTCCCACCTGGACTAGATCCCGGATGGAATTGAAGCGTCTCTTGACGTGCTTGGTTCTCTTGTGAAATCTGGATTCCTTTGCCAAGGCAATTGCACCAGTATTGTCACAAAAGATTTTCATTGGACCCGATGCACTAGGTATGACACCTAGATCGGATATGAACTCCTTCATCTAGACTCCTTCATTTGCTACTTCCGAAGCAGCTATGTACTCCGCTTCACATGTAGATCCCGCCACGACGCTTTGTTTAGAACTGCACCAACTGACAGCTCCACCGTTTAATGTAAACACATATCCGGTTTGCGATTTAGAATCGTCCGGATTAGTGTCAAAGCTTGCATCAACGTAACCGTTTACGATGAGCTCTTTGTCACCTCCATATACGAGAAACATATCCTTAGTCCTTTTCAGGTACTTCAGGATGTTCTTGACAGCTGTCCAGTGATCCACTCCTGGATTACTTTGGTACCTCCCTGCTAGACTTATAGTAAGGCACACATCAGGTCTGGTACACAGCATTGCATACATGATAGAGCCTATGGCTGAAGCATAGGGAACATCTTTCATATTCTCTCTATCTTCTGCAGTGGTCGGGCATTGAGTCTTACTCAACTTCACACCTTGTAACACAGGCAAGAACCCTTTCTTTGCTTGATCCATTTTGAACTTCTTCAAAACTTTGTCAAGGTATGTGCTTTGTGAAAGTCCAATTAAGCGTCTTGATCTATCTCTATAGATCTTAATGCCTAATATGTAAGCAGCTTCACCGAGGTCTTTCATTGAAAAACTTTTATTCAAGTATCCCTTTATGCTATCCAGAAATTCTATATTATTTCCAATTAGTAATATGTCATCTACATATAATATCAGAAATGCTATAGAGCTCCCACTCACTTTCTTGTAAATACAGGCTTCTCCAAAAGTCTGTATAAAACCAAATGCTTTGATCACACTATCAAAATGTTTATTCCAACTCCGAGAGGCTTGCACCAGTCCATAAATGGATCGCTGGAGCTTGCACACTTTGTTAGCTCCCTTTGGATTGACAAAACCTTCTGGTTGCATCATATACAACTCTTCTTCCAGAAATCCATTCAGGAATGCAGTTTTGACATCCATCTGCCAAATTTCATAATCATAAAATGCGGCAATTGCTAATATGATTCGGACAGACTTAAGCATCGCTACGGGTGAGAAGGTCTCATCATAGTCAATCCCTTGAACTTGCCGAAAACCTTTTGTGACAAGTCGAGCTTTGTAGACAGTATTATTACCGTCAGCGTCAGTCTTCTTCTTGAAGATCCATTTATTCTCAATTGCTTGCCGATGATCGGGCAAGTCAACCAAAGTCCATACTTTGTTCTCATACATGGATCCCATCTCAGATTTCATGGCTTCAAGCCACTTTGCGGAATCTGGGCTCACCATTGCTTCTTCATAGTTCGTAGGTTCATCATGATCTAGTAGCATGACTTGCAGAACAGGATTACCGTACCACTCTGGCGCGGATCTTACTCTGGTTGATCTACGAGGTTCAGTAGTATCTTGTTCTGAAGTTTCATGATCATCATCATTAGCTTCCTCACTCACTGGTGTAGGTGTCACAGAAACAGTTTTCTGTGATGCACTACTTTCCAATAAGGGAGCAGGTACAGCTACCTTGTCAAGTTCTACTTTCCTCCCACTCACTTCTTTCGAGAGAAACTCCTTCTCTAGAAAGTTTCCGAACTTAGCAACAAAAGTCTTGCCTTCGGATCTGTGATAGAAGGTGTATCCAATAGTCTCCTTTGGATATCCTATGAAGACACATTTCTCCGATTTGGGTTCGAGCTTATCAGGTTGAAGCTTTTTCACATAAGCATCGCAGCCCCAAACTTTCAGAAACGACAACTTTGGTTCCTTGCCAAACCACAGTTCATAAGGCGTCGTTTCAATGTATTTTGATGGTGCCCTATTTAACGTGAATGCGGCCGTCTCTAGAGCGTATCCCCAAAACGATAGCGGTAAATCAGTAAGAGACATCATAGATCGCACCATATCTAGTAAAGTACGATCACGACGTTCGGACACACCATTGCGATGTGGTGTTCCGGGTGGCGTGAGTTGCGAAACTATTCCACAATTTTTCAAATGTACACCAAACTCGTAACTCAAATCTTCTCCTCCACGATCAGATTGTAGAAACTTTATTTTCTTGTTACGATGATTTTCAACTTCACTCTGAAATTCTTTGAACTTTTCAAACGTTTCAGACTTATGTTTCATTAAGTAGATATACCCATATCTGCTTAAGTTATCTGTGAAGATGAGAAAATAACGATATCCGCCACGAGCCTCAATATTCATCGGACCACATACATCTGTATGTATGATTTCCAACAAATTTGTTGCTCTCTCCATAGTATCGGAGAACGGTGTTTTTGTCATCTTGCCCATGAGGCACGCTTCGCAAGTACCAAGTGATTCATAATCAAGTGGTTCAAAAAGTCCATCAGTATGGAGTTTCTTCATGCGCTTTACACCGATATGACCTAAACGGCAGTGCCACAAATATGTTGCACTATCATTATCAACTTTGCATCTTTTGGCTTCAACATTATGAATATGTGTGTTACTACTATCGAGATTCAACAATAATAGACCACTCTTCAAGGGTGCATGACCATAAAAGATATTACTCATATAAATAGAAAAACCATTATTCTCTGATTTAAATGAATAACCGTATCGCATCAAACAAGATCCAGATATAATGTTCATGCTTAACGTTGGCACCAAATAACAATTATTTAGGTCTAATATTAATCCCGAAGGTAGATGTAGAGGTAACGTGCCGACTGCGATCACATCGACTTTGGAACCGTTTCCCACGCGCATCGTCACCTTGTCCTTAGCCAATCTTCGCTTAATCCGTAGTCCCTGTTTCGAGTTGCAAATATTAGCAACAGAACCAGTATCAAATACCCAGGTGCTACTGCGAGCATTAGTAAGGTACACATCAATAACATGTATATCACATATACCTTTGTTCACCTTGCCATCCTTCTTATCCGCCAAATACTTGGGGCAGTTCCGCTTCCAGTGACCAGTTTGCTTGCAGTAGAAGCACTCAGTTTCAGGCTTAGGTCCAGGTTTGGGTTTCTTGTCTTGAGTAGCAACTTGCTTGCCGTTCTTTTTGAAGTTCCCCTTCTTCTTCCCTTTGCCCTTTTTCTTGAAACTAGTGGTCTTGTTGACCATCAACACTTGATGCTCCTTCTTGATTTCTACCTCCGCAGCTTTCAGCATTGCGAAGAGCTCGGGAATAGTCTTATTCATCCCTTGCATATTATAGTTCATCACGAAGCTCTTGTAGCTTGGTGGCAGTGATTGGAGAATTCTGTCAATGACGCAATCATATGGAAGATTAACTCCCAATTGAATCAAGTGATTATTATACCCAGACATTTTGAGTATATGCTCACTGACAGAACTGTTCTCCTCCATCTTGCAGCTATAGAACTTATTGGAGACTTCATATCTTTCAATCCGGGCATTTGCTTGAAATATTAACTTCAACTCCTGGAACATCTCATATGCTCCATGACGTCCAAAACATCGTTGAAGTCCCGATTCTAAGCCGTAAAGCATGGCACACTGAACTATTGAGTAGTCATCAGCTTTGCTCTGCCAGACGTTCATAACATCCGGCGTTGCTCCTGCAGCAGGCCTGGCACCCAGCGGTGCTTCCAGGACGTAATTCTTCTGTGCAGCAATGAGGATAATCCTCAAGTTACGGACCCAGTCCGTGTAATTGCTGCCATCATCTTTCAACTTTGCTTTCTCAAGGAACGCATTAAAATTCAACGGAACAACAGCACGAGCCATCTATCTACAATCAAACATAAGCAAGCGAGATACTTATCAGGTACTAAGTTTCATGATAAATTTAAGTTCAGTTAATTTACTTAAAGAACTCCCACTTAGATAGACATCCCTCTAATCCTCTAAGTGATTACGTGATCCAAATCAACTAAACCATGTCCGATCATCACGTGAGATGGAGTAGTTTCATTGGTGAACATCACTATGTTGATCATATCTACTATATGATTCATGCTCGACCATTCGTTCTCCGTGTTCCGAGGCCATATCTGTATATGCTTGGCTCATCAAGTATAACCTGAGTATTCCGCGTGTGCAACTGTTTTGCACCCGTTGTATTTGAATGTAGAGCCTATCACACCCGATCATCACGTGGTGTCTCAGCACGAAGAACTTTCGCAACGGTGCATACTCAGGGAGAACACTTCTTGATAATTAGTGAGAGATCATCTTATAATGCTACCGTCAATCAAAGCAAGATAAGATGCATAAAAGATAAACATCACATGCAATCAATATAAGTGATATGATATGGCCATCATCATCTTGTGCTTGTGATCTCCATCTCCGAAGCACCGTCGTGATCACCATCATCATCGGCGCAACACCTTGATCTCCATCGTAGCATCGTTGTCGTCTCGCCAAGCTTGTGCTTCCACGACTATCGCTACCGCTTAGTGATAAAGTAAAGCATTACATCGTGATTGCATTGCATACAATAAAACGACAACCATATGGCTCCTGCCAGTTGCCGATAACTCGGTTACAAAACATGACCATCTCATACAATAAAAATCAGCATCATGTCTTGACCATATCACATCACAACATGCCCTGCAAAAACAAGTTAGACGTCCTCTACTTTGTTGTTGCAAGTTTTACGTGGCTGCTACGGGCTTAAGCAAGAACTAATCTTACCTACGCATCAAAACCACAACGATGGTTTGTCAAGTTGGTGCTATTTTAACCTTCGCAAGGACCGGGCGTAGCCACACTCGATTCAACTAAAGTTGGAGAAACTGTCACCCGCAAGCCACCTCTGTGCAAAGCACGTCGGGAGAACCGGTCTCGCGTAAGCGTACGCGTAATGTTGGTCCGGGCCGCTTCATCCAACAATACCGCCGAACCAAAGTATGACATGCTGGTAAGCAGTATGACTTATATCGCCCACAATTCACTTGTGTTCTACTCGTGCATATAACATCAACATATAAAACCTAGGCTCGGATGCCACTGTTGGGGAACGTAGTAATTTCAAAAAATTTCCTACGCACATGCAAGATCATGGTGATGCATAGCAACGAGGGGAGAGTGTGATCTACGTACCCTTGGTAGATCGACAACGGAAGCATTTGGTTGATGTAGTCGTACGTCTTCACGGCTCGACCGATCAAGCACCGAAACTACGGCACCTCCGAGTTTTAGCACACGTTCAGCTCGATGACGATCCCCGGACTCCGATCCAGCAAAGTTTCGGGGAACAGTTCCATCAGCACGAAGGCGTGGTGACGATCTTGATGTACTACTGTCGCAGGGCTTCGCCTAAGCACCACTACAGTATTATCGAGGACTATGGTGGCTGGGGGCGCCGCACACGGCTAAGAATAAGATCACGTGGACCAACTTGTGTGTTTCTGGGGTGCCCATGCCTCCGTATATAAAGGACTAAAGGGGGGTGCGGCCGGCCTAGGAGAGGCGCGCCAGGAGAGTCCTACTCCCTCTGGGAGTAGGATTCCCCCACCCCCCAATCCTAGTTGGAATAGGATTCGCGGAGGGGGGAAAAGAGAGAGAGGGGCCGGCCCTCTCTCCTTGTCCTATTCGGACCAAGGGAGGGGAGGGGCGCGCGGCCCATGTTGGGCTGCCTCTTCTCTTTTCCACTAAGGCCCACTATGGCCCATATAGCTCCCGGGGGGTTCCGGTAACCTCCCGGTACTCCGGTAAAATCCCGATTACACCCGGAACACTTCCGATATCCAAACATAGGCTTCCAATATATCAATATTTATGTCTCGACCATTTAGAGACTCCTCGTCATGTCCATGATCACATCCGGGACTCCGAACAAACTTCGGTACATAAAAATGCATAAACTCATAATATAACTGTCATCGTAACCTTAAGCGTGCGGACCCTACGGGTTCGAGAACAATGTAGACATGACCGAGACATGTCTCTGGTCAATAACCAATAGCGGGACCTGGATGCCCATATTGGCTCCTACATATTCTACGAAGATCTTTATCGGTCAGACCGCATAACAACATACGTTGTTCCCTTTGTCATCGGTATGTTACTTGCCCGAGATTCGATCGTCGGTATTCCAATACCTAGTTCAATCTCGTTACCGGCAAGTCTCTTTACTTGTTCTGTAATACATCATCCCGCAACTAACTCATTAGTTGCAATGCTTGCAAGGCTTAAGTGATGTGCATTACTGAGAGGGCCCAGAGATACCTCTCCGACAATCGGAGTGACAAATCCTAATCTCGAAATACGCCAACCCAACATGTACCTTTGGAGACACCTGTAGAGCTCCTTTATAATCACCCAGTTACGTTGTGACGTTTGGTAGCACACAAAGTGTTCCTCCGGCAAACGGGAGTTGCATAATCTCATAGTTATAGGAACATGTATAAGTCATGAAGAAAGCAATAGCAACATACTAAACGATCGGGTGCTAAGCTAATGGAATGGGTCATGTCAATCAGATCATTCACTTAATGATGTGATCCCGTTAATCAAATAACAACTCCTTGTTCATGGTTAGGAAACATAACCATCTTTGATTAACGAGCTAGTCAAGTAGAGGCATACTAGTGACAGTCTGTTTGTCTATGTATTCACACATGTATTATGTTTCCGGTTAATACAATTCTAGCATGAATAATAAACATTTATCATGATATAAGGAAATAAATAATAAATTTATTATTGCCTCTAGGGCATATTTCCTTCAGTGACATCCGGACTCCTGCCTAGCCTGCTATAGCCCGGTTCACCGGAGTCCTGTTAGCCCAGTGCTACAGCCCGGATTCGCACGCTGCTGACTGACACGCTCGATGTTGATTCATGTATGCCTGTCCCTGTAAGTTAGTGCCACTTTGGGTTCACGACTAGTCATGTCGGCCCGGGTTCTCTGTCATATGGATGCTAGCGACACTATCTTATACGTGAGCCAAAAGACGCAAACGGTCCTGGGCCATAGTAAGGCGACACCCGTGGGAATACCGTGCGTGAGGCCGCAAAGTGATATGAGGTGTTACATGCTAGATCGATGTGATCTGGAATCGGGGTCCTGACATTAGCGGACGTTCGTCAATACGTTCGTTTTAATGAATGGTTTTCACCCGTTAGTTACAGCTAACGAACGCTCGTTCGTTAGTCTGTTCGTGAGTTTTCTTTTATCGGATTTATTCCGCGATTTTTCTGATCGCGATTTCTGATCCGATCTTAGTTTCTATTTATCTTTTCGCTCGTTAGTCGGAATCAGGCGATTCAAGCGCCTAGAGTTTTGTCCCGAAACCCTCTTTCCGTTTAACCAACTCAAACAAGTTTTTGCTACTGTAAACTTTGACCTAGTTTCAGATTAGTAAATGAAGCTTCTTTCTTTCGCCGTTTGAGTTTCGTTGCTCCGTTTGATTTGATTCTTTTGCGGACCGGAGTTCTTAAGTTGAAACTTCTGGTCAACCCTCTTTTATTTGAGTTTTTCTTGTGCATCATTGCTTCTTACTTATATATGCTATTGTTTGCTTGTGATAGAACACCCGGAGTGCGAAGCATGCTACTACGAGTCCCTAGGTTTCGCAGATCGTCAGCAAGGCAAGTAACACTTTGATCATACCCTTTTATCACCCATTTTTTATGCATTAGTTCCAATCCTCAAACATTGCATGATTAGGATGTCATTAACTTGTGGGTTGGGAAGTATTTGATGAGGTAGAACCTATTGCCCTGTTACATTCAAAACCCTTGGGAGTTACTCTACGCGTTGCTTATATTACTATGCTATTCTATGCTCGTAGACGTGGTTTGGGTTTGAGTGAAATCCATGACAGATGTGAGTTTGGTAAATTAATGGTTCGACTTAAGGTGGCAACTTAATCAAACAACTGGGTGGATTGAGGCACCTGGAGTACCCAGTGTTGCCTGTATTTTTTTGGAAATACCAGAGTACCCGTGTGATCTTCCTATGGACCGCCACCCAGGCTCAAAGGGAACTGAGATGATTCATGCTAGAAACTTCCGTCTGTGGCCATAAGCTATTATGGGCTCTAGCATAGTTGAGTAAGTTACATGAAGCTCTTGAAGAGGCAGATCAGCAGGTAGTGGGATGTAGGTTTGGTATGGTCTGTCCGGAGTAGAGAGTTAATGTTTCTGAAAGACTGTGTCTCGGTCATCCGTTTCTCAAACACCCTGTAGTGCGAGAAATCCAATGGAGGCGATCGAGTCTTGTGGGGAAAAGTGCGCAAACCTCTGCAGAGTGTACAATCTAATCATGGTTAGCCGTGTCCCCGGTTATGGACAATTCTTGAGTATCTAGTACTTGGGTTATCACAAGTATCTCATCATGTTTAACTAATATTGTTGGGTTGTTAATCACTTTAATTGGGATTGGGTTGGAGGAACCTTCTCAATGTCGTTCAACCACCATGATAGTTAAATTAAAAATCTATTCCTTGTTGTAGGGAAAAATTGGCTTTTCGCAAAACTGTAACCATAGTGCTTTCCACCAGCCAAATATGCATGTAGTGATAGCATTATTCTGTTCTTGCTCTACTGTGTTACTTTGCCAGCATATTCCATGTGCTGACCCGTTTTCGGGCTGCAACGTATTATGTTGCAGACTTTTCAGACGAGGAGTAAGGTTTGTTAGGTCGTTGTCGTGCAGCTCAGCTATGCCGTTGGAGTTGATGGACTCACTTTATCTTCCAAGCCTTCCGTTGTTATCGTATTAGATGGCCTTAAGCCATATTACTGTAATAAGTTCTCTCTTGAGACATTCGATGTAATAAGTGTGTGATTGCTACTCTGTTATAAGTCCTTCGAGTACTGTGTGTGTCAGCATTACCGATCCAGGGATGACACTGAAGCACAGAGACTTGACCATCTGCGGTCGGGTCGCTACAAGATGGTATCAGAGCACACGCTGAGTGTAGGACACGACCACTAAGATAAACCCTAGGTCACCCTTCTCTTCTCATTTCTGACTCCTCTCCATTTTCTACTCTTTAGGATGGCGGAGATGAAGAACAAGTTTGCACAACCGGATGAAGACACACCTTTTGGACGTCACTTGAAGGAAGTCACTAGGTACTTGAACATTGGAATACTAGGTTTCACCGGGACGTACAACGCCACTTTACCTGAAGAGGAGCGCTGGATGATTCAAGTACAAGTTCCAGGAAGGACGTTCTCGCCAACTTCTAAACCCATAGAGTTTTCTTTCGAAGCACCCACCTGGTGTCTAGGCAAGAGCATGGCAGCCCACATTACCATGGGAAGCATTGGAAAAGTTTACAACAGGGAGCTTAAGGACACTATTTACCAAATATGTGGGCGCCAAGACGAGCAATGGGAAGTAATCAACACCAGGAAGGATAGATCCATTGCAGCTTTCATCCAGGAGTTAAACCAGCACAGCCGACATCAGGAAAACCAGATGTGCGCGGACATGATGGATTTGAAGAAGGAGAAGACTAGGATCATTGAGCGGGAGGAAGAACTCAAGTTTACACGCGATGGATATGAGGAGGAAATCAAGATATTACTGGAGAAGAATGATGACTTAGTCAAGAAGATCGGAGTATTCATGGGAGGACCAGCACCAATAGAAGAAGAAGAAGAACCCAAGGAGATACGCCCTGAGGACTACATCATCATCGACGACACCGATTCCGATCCTAGTGATGATGACTTTGAAGACGAAGCTGGAGCAGACATCATGGAGTCTTCCACCGATCAAAATTTCTAGATGACTACCATATATCACTAGTATCCCCCCATGTATTTAGTAGTAGTTGAGCACTTGTGCGATAGTTCTAGATCGTTTGTATGCCCTTGCTTGATTGATTGAGTGAAATGATTGTGTTTGTCTCATGTGCATATGGGTACTATTTTCTCATTAGACCTCTTTTCTATTCTAAATCTCTTCCATCTAAACCCCTCAGATGCCTCCGAGACGTGACACCGGTTTTGTTTTCCCACCGGAGCTCACCCAGTTGATCCAGCAGCAGAATACTTTGATGCAATTGCTAGTTCAGAACCAGGGCAACAACAACAACAATAACAACAACAACAACAACAACAACAACAACAACAACAACAACAACAACAACAACAACCCGCCGCCCGTGGACAGCCTAGCCCGTTTTCTAAGGTTACAACCGCCAGTGTTTTCCAGTAGCACCGAGCCCATAGTTGCGGACGATTGGCTACGCCGTATTGGAAGGGAGTTGACCACCGCAGGTTGCACAGATGCTGAGAGAGTGCGCTTTGCCGCACATCAATTGGATGGACCAGCAGCCTCATGGTGGGAGAATTACACATCCACTTTTCCTATAGCCAATGTCACTTGGGACTAGTTTCAGCAAGCTTTCCGCACAGCCCATGTCTCCACTGGATCTATGCAAATGAAGAAGCGGGAGTTCCACAACTTACGCCAGGGGAACCGTACTGTGGCTCAGTACGTGGATGAGTTTAGCAAGTTATCTCGCTATGCCCCTGATGATGTGGCCACAGATGCCGCGAAGCAGGAGAAGTTTATGGAAGGGCTGAATGATGAGATGAGCATTCAGTTGATGGTAGCAACCTTCAACAACTACCAGGAGTTGGTAGATAAGGCTCTTATGATTGAAGGGAAGCAGCAGCAGATTGAGAGCCGCAAGAGGAAGTATGGATAGGGGAAGTATAACTCAGGAGCTCAGCAGAAACCTCGCCTAACCCCGAACCCGGGAGGACTTGTTCATAACCATAGAGGTCACAACCACACTGGAGGAGGATTGCATAACCACAATGGTTCTAAGAATGGGAATGGGAACGGAACCAACAATAATGATAACCGCCCCAACCCAGCCACACCCGCCAAAAGGGACTTAAGTCATGTTACATGTTTCAAGTGCAGGAAGACTGGACACTACGCCACGGAGTGCCCTGAAGGAAAGAATGGAAATGGAAATGGGAGCGCTGGGAAGAAGCCAAATCCATTCAACAAAGGCCAAGTGAACCACGTTAACATGGAGGAGGTTGAAGAGCAGCCGGACGCGGTAATAGGTAAGTTTTTGGTTAAGTCATTTATCGCTCTTGTTCTTTTCGATACTGGTGCATCGCATTCATAGATATCAAGGGGATTCGTGGATAAGTTTAAACTACCAACCCAAACCCTTAGGACCCCTCTTTTAGTGAGTTCACCCGGAGCAGAGTATATGGCTATCCGATGGTGTGACCAAATACCCTTGACCATTGGTACACATATTTTTCCATCCGACCAAATTATCTTGGAATCATAAGGATTGGATGTGATATTGGGTATGGACTGGATGTCAAAATTTGGAGGAAGCATTGACTGTGCTAGTAAGTCGATTTATCTCACCACCCCGGAAGGAAAAAGGATTAAGTATGTATATAGGCATGTGCCTAGGAGGAGTCAAGTGAATGCCCTTACGGGAGTTGTTCAGGAGGAAGTGCCTGTAGTGAAGGATTACCCAGATGTTTTTCTAGAGGAGTTACCAGGCATGCCACCGGATAGAGACATTGAGTTTTTGATAGAGCTATTGCCAGGTACAGGACCAATATCCAAGAGACCCTATCGGATGCCCGCAAATGATCTGGAAGAAATTAAGAAACAGATCAAGGAGTTATTGGAGAAAGGATACATCCGAAGAAGTTCATCACCTTGGGGAGCCCCGGTACTTTTGGTTGAGAAGAAGGATAAATCCCTGAGGATGGTAGTTGATTATCGAGCATTAAATGAAGTGACTATTAAGAACAAGTACCCACTACCGATGATCAACGATCTGTTTGATTAGTTGCAAGGAGCTAAAGTGTTTTCGAAGATCGATTTGCGATCGGGGTATCATCAGTTGAAGATACGAGAGAAGGATATACCGAAGACAGCGTTCACAACATGATATGGATTATACGAGTACACGGTCATGTCATTTGTACTGACTAACGCCCTTGCCTATTTCATGAGCATGATGAACAAGGTGTTCATGGAGTATTTGGACAAGTTTGTTGCAGTATTTATTGATGATATTATGGTATACTCGAAGAACGAGGAGGAGCACAAGGAGCATTTGCGCTTAGTTCTCGAGAAACTCAGGGAACACCAGTTGTATGCTAAGTTTAGCAAATGCGAGTTTTGGTTGAAGGAAGTCCGGTTCCTTGGACATGTTATATCGGGAGAAGGTATAGCAGTAGACCCCAGCAAAATTCAGTCAGTCACTGAATGGTTGGCACCCACTTCAGTTAGCGAGATCCGCAATTTTCTTGGACTCGCAGGTTACTATCAGAGGTTCATTGAGAACTTTTCCAAGATTGCAAAGCCAATGACTGAACTGTTAAAGAAGGATACTAAGTTTAAATGGACAGAAGATTGCGAGGCAAGTTTCCAGGAGTTGAAGAAACGTTTGACTACAGCGCCAGTGCTAACACTGCCAGATATACATAAGGAGTTCCAAGTGTACTGCGATGCCTCACACTTAGGACTTGGATGTGTGCTTATGCAGGATGGGAGAGCTGTTTCGTATGCCTCACGACAACTAAAACCTCATGAGTTGAACTATGCCACGCATGATTTGGAGTTAGCAACCGTAGTGCATGCATTGAAGACCTGGAGACATTACCTTATTGGAAACCATTGTGATGTGTACACGGACCATAAGTGTTTGAAGTACATTTTCACCCAGAAGGAGTTGAACCTTCGACAGAGGAGATGGTTGGAGCTTATAAAGGATTATGACATGAAGCTACACTATCATCCAGGAAAGGCCAATGTCGTAGCAGACGCTTTGAGCCGGAAGAGTTATGCTAATATCCTTGAAAGCAAGGGACTGCCGAAGCAATTAGCAGAGGACATCATGGAACTTAGATTGGAGATTGTTCCTAGAGGATTCATTGCAACAATGGAGATCCAGTCGACATTGCTGGACAAAATTCGGGAAGCTCAGAAGGATGACAAAGAGATTGCCAAGATAAAGGAGAAGATGAGCAAAGGAAAGGCTAAAGGTTTTCATGAGGATGAGCATGATACCTTGTGGTTTGAGGACCGAGTTTATGTGCCCAATAACCAGGAGATCAGGAAGTTAATACTTCAAGAGGCCCATGACTCACCATACTCGATACACCCCGGAAACACCAAGATGTATTTGGATTTGAAGGAACGTTTCTGGTGGACCGGTATGAAGAAGGATATTGTCGAGTATGTAGCCGTACGTGATGTATGTCAGTGCGTGAAGGCAGAGCATCAAAAGCCAGCAGGACTGTTACAGCCTATGCCGATACCCGAATGGAAGTGGGATAAAATGGGCATGGACTTTATCACCGGATTGCCCAGGACCAAAGCGGGATATGATTCCATATGGGTAGTAGTTGATCGCTTGACCAAAGTAGCTCACTTCATCCCAGTGAAAACCACCTATACAAGTGCAAAGTTCACCAAGATATATATGTCCAGGATCGTATGTCTGCATGGAGTTCCGAGGACCATCGTATCAGATCGAGGAACACAGTTTACCTCAAAGTTTTGGCACCAGTTGCACCAGACTTTGGGAACGAGATTGGAGTTTAGTACAGCATTTCACCCGCAGACGGATGGACAAACAGAGAGAGTCAAGCAAATTCTGGAGGACATGTTGAGAGCCTGTGCGCTAGATTATGGATCTAGTTGGGATGACAATTTGCCATACGCAGAGTTTTCATACAACAATAGCTATCAAGCTAGTTTGAAGATGGCACCATTTGAAGCCCTGTATGGATGAAGGTGCAGAACACCGTTAATGTGGGATGAGGTAGGAGACCGACAGTTGTTTGGACCATACTTGATCAAGGAGTCTGAGGAGAAGGTTAAATTGATTCGTGACAGACTGAAGATTGCTCAGTCCAGGCAGAAGAGTTATGCTGACTCAAAACGCAAGGAGGTAACCTATGAAATTGGAGATCGAGCATATCTGCGAATATCACCCGTGCGAGGAGTGAAACGTTTTGGAGTTAAGGGAAAGTTAGCCCCGAGATTTGTAGGACCATATCGTATTTTGGAACGGATGGGAGAAGTTGCCTACAAGTTGGAGTTACCTGAGGGATTGTCAGGAGTTCATGACGTGTTTCACGTTTCACAGCTAAAGAAATGTCATGCTGAGATGGAAGACATACCGCTAAGAGATACAGTACCCTTGGAGGCAATTCAGTTGGACAGTGATTTGACCTACGAGGAAAAACCAGTTAAGATTCTTGAGTTTGCCAGCAGAGTCACCCGCAGTAAGGTTATCAAGTTTTGTAAAGTTCAGTGGAGCCACCATACCGAGGATGAAGCCACATGGGAACGAGAGGATGATCTCCGCAAAGACCACCCACACCTATTTTCTAGCCAGCCCGAATCTCGAGGGCGAGATTCATCTTAAGGGGGGTAGGTTTGTAACATCCCAAATTTTCAATTTGGAATGTTATACATAGTCATCCATGCATATCATATTTTATTCGCATTTCATCTCGCGATCCTCAAAATCCTAAGCAACTCAAGGACCCTCAGAGAGAGTTGGGGTTTTCCCGCTTTTCAAATTTGATTTTATCAAATTTTGAAACGAGGATTTTTGGTTTTAATTTTTTTTCTCTCCAAAAATATTTCATACTAAAATATATGAGAGGAGATAATATGAATTCTCCAAGATAATTGAAATATTGGAGGAAAAATATTAAAAATCAAATATTTGTTTTATTTGGATTTTATTGCAATTTTGTTTGCATTAGAAAAATTGCACGTTTTTCAAAATTGCATTTTAGGGCCAAGAAAATGTTCATCTCGTTCTAAATATTTTATTTAGACGGTGAAAATTTATTTTGGCATTTTTAGATTTTTATTTATTTTTTTTAGGATTTTATTTCGGTCGGCGAAATTATTTAAAAAAAAAGTTCCCGCGCCCGACTGGGCCTAAGGCCCAGCCGAGCCAGGCCGGCCCAGCCACCGCCGCCACCGCCACTCGGACCAGAGTCCGAGTTGGACTCCGCCTCCGCTGCGCCTTGCCCCCTCCTCCAAGCCGCCGCCCCGCCCCCTTTATATACGCCGCCACCCCCACCCCCAACACCACATCGCCACCGCCACCAGCCCCGCCACCGCCGCCGCCGCCGCCCGCGCTAGCCGTCGCCGCCGCTT
>NC_041388.1:276171603-276348681 GCF_002162155.2 Triticum dicoccoides
CCCCCGTGAGCCGCCGCCCCGCCGCTGCCCCGCCTCGCCGGAGGTAGCCACCGGACTCCGCCGCCGGGTTTTTTTTAAAATTCGTTCGGTTCTTTTTTTTTAAACCCTAGATCCGGTTTTTTCGGATTCGCCGGTTTTTCTCGGTTCTTCTAGTTAGCGGACGTTCGTCCATACGTTCATTTTAACGAACAGTTTTCGCCCGTTAGTTACAGCTAATGAACGCTCGTTCGTTAGTCTGTTCGTGAGTTTTCTTTTATCGGATTTATTCCGCGATTTTTTCTGATCGCGATTTCTGATCCGATCTTAGTTTATGTTTATCTTTTCGCTCGTTAGTCAAAATCAGGCGATTCAAGCGCCTAGAGTTTCGTCCCGAAACCCTCTTTCCATTTAACCAACTCAAACAAGTTTTTACTACTGTAAACTTTGACCTAGTTTAAAATTAGTAAACGAAGCTTCTTTCTTTCGCCGTTTGAATTTCGTTGCTCCGTTTGATTTGATTCTTTTGCGGACCGGAGTTCTTAAGTTGAAACTTCTGGTCAACCCTCTTTTATTTGATTTTTGCTTGTGCATCGTTGCTTGTTACTTATGTATGCTATTGTTTGCTTGCGATAGAACACCCGGAGTGCGAAGCGTGCTACTACGAGTCCCTAGGTTTCGCAGATCGTCAGCAAGGCAAGTAACACTTTGATCATGCCCTTTTATCACCCAGTTTTTATGCATTAGTTCCAATCCTCAAACATTGCATGATTAGGATGTCATTAACTTGTGGGTTGGGAATTAGTTGATGAGGTAGAACCTATTGCCCTGTTACATTCAAAACCCTTGGGAGTTACTCTACGCGTTGCTTATATTACTATGCTATGCTATGTTATGCTCGTAGACGTGGTTTGAGTTTGAGTGAGATCCATGACAGATGTGAGTTTGTTAAATTAACGGTTCAACTTAAGGTGGCAACTTAATCAAACAACTGGGTGGGTTAAGGCACCTGGAGTACCAAGTGTTGCCTGTATGTTTTTGGAAATCCCGGAGTACCCGTGTGATCTTCCTATGGACCGCCACCCAGGCTCAAAGGTAAGTGAGATGATTCATGCTAGAAACTTCCGTATGCAGCCACAAGCTGTTATGGGCTCTAGCATAGTTGAGTAAGTTACGTGAAGCTCTTGAAGAGGCAGATCAGCAGGTAGTGGGATGTAGGTTTGGTATGGTCTGTCCGGAGTAGAGAGTTAATGTTTCTGAAAGACTGTGTCTCAGTCATCCGTTTCTCAAACACCCTGTAGTGCGAGAAATCCAACGGAGGCGATCGAGTCTTGTGGGGAAAAGTGCGCAAACCTCTGCAGACTGTACAATCTAATCATGGTTAGCCGTGTCCCCGATTATGGACAATTCTTGAGTATCTAGTACTTGCGTTATCACAAGTATCTCATCATGTTTAAGTAACTAATATTGTTGGGTTGTTAATCACTTTAATTGGGATTGAGTTGGAGGAACCTTCTCAATGTTGTTCAACCACCATGATAGTTAAATTAAAAATCTCTTCCTTGTTGTAGGGAAAAATTGGCTTTCTGCAAAATTGTAACCATAGAGCTTTCCACCAGCCAAATATGCATGTAGTGATACCATTATTTTGTTCTTGCTCTACTGTGTTACTTTGCCAGCATATTCCATGTGCTGACCCGTTTTTGGGCTACAACGTATTATATTGCAGCCTTTTCAGACGAGGAGTAAGGTTCGTTAGGTCGTTGTCGTGCAGCTCAGCTATGTCGTTGGAGTTGATGGACTCATTTTATCTTCCAAGCCTTCCGCTGTTATCGTATTAGATGGCCTTAAGTCATATTACTGTAATAAGTTCTCTCTTGAGACATCCGATGTAATAAGTGTGTGGTTGCTACTCTGTTATAAGTCCTTCGAGTACTGTGTGTGTCAGCATTACCGATCCAGGGATGACACTGAAGCACAGAGACTTGACCATCTGAGGTCGGGTCGCTACAATGCCCCGGAAGGCATCCCCTCTTTTGTCTTCGTTTATCGGTAACTTTACTTGGAGCTATATTTTTATTCACCACATGATATGTGTTTTGCTTGGAGCGTCTTGTATGATTTGAGTCTTTGCTTTTTAGTTTACCACAATCATCCTTGCTGTACACACCTTTTGAGAGAGACACACATGAATTGGAATTTATTAGAATAATCTATGTGCTTCACTTATATCTTTTGAGTTGGATAGTTTTTGCTCTAGTGCTTCACTTATGTCTTTTAGAGCACGGTGGTGGTTTCATTTTATAGAAATAATTGATCTCTCATGCTTCACTTATATTATTTTGAGAGTCCTTTATAACAACATGTCAATTTTCTTTTAGGCATAATAAAAAGCTTTCATATAAGTGCATTGAATACTAAGAGAAGTTTGATACTTGATGATTGTTTTGAGATATGGAGATAGTGATATGAAAGTTGTGCTAGTTGAGTAGTTGTGAATTTGAGAAATACTTGTGTTGAAGTTTGCAAGTCCCGTAGCATGCACGTATGGTAAACGTTGTGTAACAAATTTGAAACATGAGGTGTTATTTGATTGTCTTCCTTATGAGTGGCCGTCGGGGATAGTTTGAGAACACTAAAGTATGAGACTATTGCTTGGCTTGTCATCGGGGTTGTGCATGATGAGAGCATTCTTGTGTGACGAAAATGGAGCATGACCAAACTATATGATTTTGTAGGGATGAACTTTCTTTGGCCATGTTATTTTGAGAAGACATGATTGCTTAGTTAGTATGCTTGAAGTATTATTATTTTTATGTCAATATTAAACTTTTATCTTGAATCTTTCGGATCTGAACATTCAAGCCACAATAAATAAAATTACATTGAGAAATATGTTAGGAAGCATTCCACATAAAAAAAAATCTGTTTTTATCATTTACCTACTCGAGGATGAGCAGGAATTAAGCTTGGGGATGCTTGATACGTCTCCAACGTATCTATAATTTTTGATTGCTCCATGCTATTATATATTCTGTTTTGGATGTTTAATGGGCTTATTTATACACTTTTATATTATTTTTGGGACTAACCTATTAACTGGAGGCCCAACCCAAATTGTTGTTTTTTGCCTATTTTAGTGTTTCGCAAAAAAAGAATATCAAACGCAGTCCAGATGGAATGAAACCTTCGGGAGCATGATTTTGGGAACAAACGTGATCCAGAGGACTTTGAGTGGATGTCAAGCAACCAACGAGGCGGCCACGAGGCAGGGGGCCCGCCTACCCCCCTGGGCACGCCCTCCACCCTCGTGGGCCCCTCGTGGCTCCACCGACCTACTTCTTCCTCCTATATATATTCACATACCCTGAAAACACCCAGGAGCACCACAAAACCCTATTTCCACCGCCGCAACCTTCTGTACCCAAGAGATCCCATCTTGGGGACTTTTCCGGAGCTCCGCCGGAGGGGGCATTGATCACAGAGGGCCTCTACATCAACTCCATGGCCCCTCCGATGATGTGTGAGTAGTTTACCTCAGACCTTCGGGTCCATAGTTATTAGCTAGATGGCTTCTTCTCTCTCTTTGGATCTCAATACAAAGTTCTCCTCGATTCTCTTGGAGATCTATTCGATGTAATCTTCTTTTGCAGTGTGTTTGTCGAGATCCTATGAATTGTGGGTTTATGATCAAGTTTATCTATGAACAATATTTGAATTTTCTCAGAATTCTTTTATGTATGATTGGATATATTTGCAAGTCTCTTCGAGTTATCAGTTTGGTTTGGCCTACTAGATTGATCTTTCTTGCAATGAGAGAAGTGCTTAGCTTTCGGTTCAATCTTGTGGTGCTCGATCCCAGTGACAGAAAGGGAAATGACACGTATTGTATTGTTGCCATCGAGGATAAAAAGATGGGGTTTATATCATATTGCATGAGTTTATCCCTCTACATCATGTCATCTTGCTTAAAGCATTACTCCGTTCTTATGAACTTAATACTCTATATGCATGCTGGATAGCGGTTGATGTGTGGAGTAATAGTAGTAGATGCAGGCAGGAGTCGGTCTACTTGTCACGGACGTGATGCCTATATACATGATCATACCTAGATATTCTCATAATTATTTGCTTTTCTATCAATTTCTCGACAGTAATTTGTTCACCCATCGTATTACTTATGCTATCTTGAGAGAAGCCACTAGTGAAACCTATGGCCCCTGGGTCTATTTTCCATCATACAAGTTTCCAATCTATTTTATTTTGCAATCTTTACTTTCAATCTATATCATAAAAATACCAAAAATGTTTATCTTATTATTATATATATATATATATCAGATCTCACTCTTTCAAGTGACCGTGAAGGGATTGGCAACCCCTTTATCGCATTGGTTGCGAGGTTCTTATTTGTTTGTGTAGGTACGAGGTGACTCGCACATGGTCTCCTACTGGATTGATACCTTGGTTCTCAAAAACCGGGGAAATACTTATGCTGCTTTGCTGCATCACCCTTCCCTCTTCAAGGGAAAACAAACGCATGCTCAAGAGGTAGCAAGCAATTACATGGCGATTGCATTTCATACAATAAAGCGACAACCATATGGCTCGTGCCAGTTGCCGATAACTGTGCTACAAAACATGATCATCTCATACAATTAAATTTCGTATCATGTCTTGACCATATCACATCACAACATGCAAATAAGTTAGACGTCCTCTACTTTATTGTTGCAAGTTTTATATGGCTACTATGGGCTGAGCAAGAATCGTTCTTACCTATGCAACAAAAACCACAACGCGGTATAGTGATTGCTTTTTGATCTTCAGAAAGAACCTTGTTCATTGAATCCAATTCAACTAAAGTTGGAGAAACTGACACCCACTAGCCACCTGTGTGCGAAGCATGTCGGTAGAACCAGTCTCCCGTAAGTGTACGCGTAATGTCGGTCTGGGCCGCTTCATCCAACAATACCGACGAATCAAGAAACAACTAGTGACGGCAAGCAATATGTATACAACCACGCCCACAACTCCTTTGTGTTCTACTCGTGCATATAACATCTACGCATAGACCTGGCTCGGATGCCACTATTGTGGAATGCAGTAATTTCAAAAAAAATCCTACGCACACGCAAGATCATGGTGATGCATAGCAACGAGAGGGGAAAGTATCGTCTACGTATCCTCGTAGACTGTAAGCGGAAGCATTATGACAATATGTAGGATCGAAAGTATTTCTAGAGGGGGTGATTAGACTACTTGACCAATTAAAAATCTATCCTTTTCCCAATTTTAGTCTTTCGCAGATTTTAGCTATCTTAGCACAAGTCAAGCAATCTTAACACAATTCAAGCAAGCATGCGAAGAGTCTATGAGCAGCGGAAAGTAAAGCATGCAACTTGCAAGAATGTAAAGGGAAGGGTTTGGAGAATTCAAACGCAATTGGAGACACGGATGTTTTTGTCGTGGTTCCGATAGGTGGTGCTATCGTACATCCACGTTGATGGAGACTTCAACCCACGAAGGGTAATGGTTGCGCGAGTCCACAGAGGGCTCCACCCACGAAGGGTCCACGAAGAAGCAACATTGTCTATCCCATCATGGCCATCGCCCACGAAGGACTTGCCTCACTAGCGGTATATCTTCACGAAGTAGGCGATCTCCTTGCCCTTACAAACTCCTTGGTTCAACTCCACAATCTTTGTCGGAGGCTCCCAAGTGACACCTAGCCAATCTAGGAGACACCACTCTCCAAGAAGTAACAAATGGTGTGTTGATGATGAACTCCTTGCTCTTGTGCTTCAAATGATAGTCTCCCCAACCCTCAACTCTCTCTCACACAGGATATGGATTTGGTGGAAAGAAGATTTGAGTGGAAAGCAACTTGGGAAGGCTAGAGATCAAGATTCATATGGTGGGAATGGAATATCTTGGCCTCAACACATGAGTAGGTGGTTCTCTCTCAGAAAATGTGTATTGGAAGTGTAGGTATGTTCTAATGGCTCTCTCCATGAATGAAGAGTGGGTGGAGGGGTATATATAGCCTCCACACAAAAACTAACCGTTACACACAATTTACCAATCTCGGTGAGACCGAATTGAGAAACTCGGTCGGACCAATTTTACCAAACCTAGTGACCGTTAGGTTTTTCGGTGGGACTGAGATGCAACTCGGTGGGACCGATATGGTTAGGGTTAGGGCATAATGTAATCTCGATGTGACCGATTACACAAACTCGGTGGGACCAATTTTGGTCATTAGCTAACCAGAGAGTTGGTCAGGTAAACTCGGTGGGACCGATCGCTCATTTCGGTGGGACTGAAATGTTATAAAAGGGAAACAGAGAGTTTACATTGCAATCTCGATGGGACCGATCGCTCGTCTCGGTAGGACCGAAACGTTACGAAGGGAAACAGAGAGATTACAACCCCATCTCGGTGTGACCGAGATCCCTATCGGTGAGACCGATTTGCCTAGGATTTGTGGCGGTGGCTATGACATCTGAACTCGGTGGCACCGGATAGAAAGAATCGATGGGGCCGAGTTTGACTTTTGGTTTAGGTCATATGTGGATGTGGGAAGGTAGTTGAGGGTTTTGGAGCATATCACTAAGCACTATGAAGCAAGAACCTCATCAAGCAACACCTCATCCCTCCTTGATAGTATTGGCTTTTCCTATAGACTCAATGTGATCTTGGATCACTAATATATAAAATGTAGAGTCTTGAGCTTTGAGATTGAGCCAATCTTTTTGTCCTTAGTATTTTGAGGGGTCCACTTTCCTCATCCATGCCATGCCATTCATTGAGCTTTTCCTGAAATATTAATCTTGGAATAGCATTAGCTCAATGAGCTATATGTTGTTAGGAATTACCAAAACCACCTAGGGATAGTTGCACTTTCAATCTCCCCCTTTTTGGAAATTGATGACAACATATAGATCAAAGCTTCGACGAATGATAATAAGAGTGAAAAACATTGTCGCTTTGAGAAGTATGTGAAAAGCAAGAGCTCCCCCTAAATTTGTGCATAGTTTATGATTTGCTTTGGACTGCAAATGCACAAAGAATTAGGCTCATGGGTTACTCTTCCATGTCACATACATCTTGGTGGAGTGCTCAAAATGATAATAATTAAATACATGCACTCATCACCAAGAAAAGTGAATGATCATATAGGGATAAAATGATAGTGTCATCCAACAAGCATTAATGTAGCATATGATCAAACACACATGATCATCCAAGTATCACACAGATGGAAAGGATATCAATCAAGCAAAGCAAATAAAGTTCAACCACCAAAGCAAGAGAGAATAAAAAAAGCAACACACTCTCTCGAAGCCTATGATCTATACATTTTTCTCCCCCTTTGGCAACAAGTTACCAAAAAGTTCCTAGAAAATGCATAGCACTAAATCGTCTCTCAGGCTTGGTTTTCAGGTGGAGGTGTCCGGATAACTCCAAGAACGAAGGCTTCAGTCGAAGTAGATGGAGCTGATGGAGTAGGTGCTGGAGCTGGTGGCACTGAAGCTATAGCTGGTGCAAATGAAGTGGCTCTGGTGTCTGGAACAGGCACTGCAGCAGATCTCTGAGCTCTAGGCACTCTGGCAAATGCATCAGTGGTTGTCTTGCTCTTCCTCTCCTGCATATCATCCTGAAGTTGCTCCACAACAGACTGGATCTCAGTTACCTTCACATCCATGTCATAGAACTTCTGCTCTATGATCCTTTCCAAGCTCTCCTGGTTTTGAGTCAGGGTGGCCATCCCTTTCTCAATCCTTAGAGTGGATGCAATCAAGTAGCCGAGCTGATCTTGCTTGCTCTTCAGAAGATACTGAGATGCCTCTTCCATGGTTGGCATCTTTGCAGCTTTCTCAGCCTTTGCCTTCTCCCTTTTTGCTTGAACATGCACAGAAGATGGTTCATCCTCATTCATGATCACTTGGTTGTCCTCAAAGTCTGGATAGATAGGCATGTGCTCGTTGTCCAACAAGTATGTGCCAGTGCCCATCTTGGAGTTAATCAGCTCCTGAATCTGTGGGGCATATCCACAACTCCTCTTCTGATCTGCAGCTGTCCTCTTTATGGTTTCCACTATTAGGCTCATGACTTTGAACTTCTGTGGGACATCAAAGATGTGAAGCAAGTTAATTGCATGGCCTCTGATCATCTTGTGATCACCTGACTTTGGCAAGAGAGTGTGCCTGAGGATCCAGTTGATAGTTGGCAAGCCTAACAGAAGGTAATGTACAGATCCAAACTTGTGTGTCTCAAGAGCAGCATCTGGGATCTCCTTGTACATGTGTGCCATGGTGTTGTGATCCTTCTTCTTGTTGACATAGACATCCAAGTCATCTTCACTCTCTTTTGGGGCATTGATCAACTTAGCCCATTCTACAACTATGGACTGGTATCTAGTGCCTTCAGACATCCAGACTATCTTGCCATCTGGGTAGAAGTGAGCTGTGGAGTAGAACTGCATGATAAGCTCATCATTCCACTTTGTGAACTTCTGAGCCACAAACTCATCAACTCCACAAGCCTTGAAACTATCATATACTCCTGGATAATGTTCTTCATTTTCCTTGATGTACTCCCAATTGACCCATCTCATGTCACATACTATTGGTTTCTTGTCAAGCAACACTGTCTCATAAAAATCCTGTTGTTCTTTGGTATGGAACATGTAGTCCACAGCAGTTCTCCTTCTGGTGGCATATGGATCTGACTCTCTCCATAGCCTCAATCCTGAGTCCTTCCTGATCTTCATGTTTTCTGCTACAGGATGAGCATCATTATGATCTGGAATTTTTGGCTTTAGCTTCCTCAAAACATGTGTCTCATCATCTTCTTCTTCAGCAACATTTTCAGGCACTGGGGCCTTGTTTTTCTCAGCAGCTGGAATGTTCCTGGTACTCCTCTTTGGTGCAGATTTGGTTTTTGGAGCAGCTGGCTTAGAAGCTTCTTTGGGCTTAGATGAAGCAGCCCCTGACCTTGTGACATCTCCCATAAGTTTATGTGCCTTAGGTGCTGGTGCAGCATCTTCTTCCTCTTCCTCTTCCTCTTCAGAGTCTCTCATGATTGAGGATCTCCGACGCACTCTGGCAGTGGTCTTCTTGACCCTCTCTTTCCTCTTCTTCCCTTCTGCAGCAGCCTCTTTGGGTTCAGATTCCAAAGGTACTTGAGTAGAGGCTCTGGCTTTGGACATGGGAATTCTCTTTGCAGGTAATTTGGTCTTCATACCAGGCTTAGTTGCAGCTGCAGTGCTATATTCCTTCTTAACCACTTTCTTTTTGGAAGTGGCCTCATCCTCAACTGCCACATAGTCTTCATCCTCAGATTCAGAAGTTTTCTTCTTTCTGGTCCTGGTGGCAGCCTTTGGCAGATTGTTTGGTGTGCTCATGCTGCCATCATCTGAGCTGCTAGAGGGACTAGTGCCCTCACTCAAGTGACCCTGCTCCTCTGACTTGTTCTGGCTGTCACTTTGATCACACATATTGCAATCTCTGACAACTGACCCTGTGAATAGATTATAGATGAGGTAGAGTGGATGAGCATCACAAAATACAGAGGTTTTTGCAAAAGAATGAATCAAAAACTTAGTTTTAGTTTTCCTCACAAAGCATTTCGGATCAACCGATTTGTAAACTCGGTGATACCGATGCAGCTTTTGGAACCTAAACTAGTGAACCTGGTCAGAACGAGTCACAGTTCAGTGGCACCGAGACTGCTAGGGTTTCACAAAGTCCTGAACTCGGTCACACCGATTTGCAATTCTCGGTCAGACCGAGAATCGCATGTGCAATGGCCTGAGCCGAATCGGTGGTACCGAGTTCCACAACTCGGTTGGTCCGAGATGGTTTCGGCGGAAACCTAACCCTAAATTTTCAAATCATCTCTAATCTATGGAGTGTTTTGACTGGATAAGATAGTTTCAATCGTGGCAAGATTCATGGTGAACACAATGTTCTAGGAATCAGATAAGGATAGCATAGTGATCAAGTTCATACCCTAGTTCAGTGATGAACTCGCTACGGCGGCAACGGTGGGGATGATTCCCATTGACGGCGGCGGAGACCAGCGGCAGGAGGCAATTGGCGACGAGGAGGACGATCCGGACACCCTGGAGGCAGAGCGGGCTAAGCGCGGGCGAAAGAGTTCGGAGAAAAATTTCCAAAAAAAAATCCCGTGGGTATATATAGCCCTACCCTGTCGATGTGACCGAGTGGAACAACTTGGTGGCAACGAGATGCATAGCTGCAAGCAGTTGCTGCAACTCGGTGTGACCGAAAAGTTCAAATTGGTTGCACCGAGATTGAAAACCTAGATCGACTTGGTGATCTCGGAATGACCGAAATGGGTGAATCGGTCAGACCGAAACGCACAAAGAAGTTTTGGAAGTTTAAGTCTATGACGAATCAGGGACTCCGAGTGCTCCTCACACAGAGTGGTTCGAATCTGACTTGATCAAATTTTGTGATGTAGCATGAATAGAGTTTGAGACGAGAAAAGCATAGATAGCTAGAGAAGGTTCTTAGGCATTCTTGTCCATCCACTTGGCCAAAAGAAAAGGAAACCAATCAATCAAAACAACAAGGATGTCCTTGAATGAGTAAATTATGCGACCAACATTCTCACACAATAAAATGACAAATGAAATATGTGGCAAAGCATGCACAAACAATTCTAGCATCTATCAAGCAATTGGCGATGACTAGGTCATCTATATATGAGTATATTGACTTAGGAGTCAAATGAGAACATTTGATCATAAGTCATACTCATCGTTTAAGCACAAGTGGGGTTACCACTTTTACATAAAGCGTTGTTGTGTTCACACCATTAGAGTTGCTTTAACTCAATTGTTAGAGTAAAGCTCCCCCTAGATGTGAGATCCCCCCTAAGAGGGATGAACTAACCTTGGGTTTTGTCGATGATGACTTCATGTACATGTTGAAGATGTGGATGCTCAATGTTGATGTAGATCATTTGGATCTATCCTTTGGAGTGAGTTGCACTTTCAATACCTACACGGGTTAGTCCCACAAGGAACAAACAAGGATATCCATAGACATAGAGTGATGTACACACAAGATGATGTCTATGAAAGCTTTAGGTTACCTTGTCCCTTGTCTTACCAACAAGAGGGTTTGTGACTCCTTGAACTAGTGCAAGATGTGGAAGTTGATTGCACTTGTTCTTGCCAAAATGATAAGAGTGAAGTATGTTGGCGGAGTCACCCTCAAGAACTCTATAGTTCTTCTTCTTCGGGATCCACACCATCTTGATGGGAATCCTCGGAGTTGTAGTTGTACTTGATGAAGTGGAACTTATGTAGTCTTGGGAACCCACTTGACCAAGGCCTTAGGAGCTTCTTCAAATGCATCAATTTCCTCTTGAAGCTTGTCCTTGCCTTTTTGCTTGTGGTCTTGTGGTGTAAGATCATCTTGAGCTTGTGTCCCTTTGAAAGAAGTAGGATCATACTTCTCTTGTTGAGGAACAAACTTCGTCTTGGGATATTGATCTTCTTCCCACTCAACTCCATTGGCATTGAACTTTCGTTCAGAACCAATACCTTGATTCTTCCGGTGCCTTCCTTGCTTGTGTACAATTTCCTCGAATTGCTTACTCCCGGCAAGGCTCTTGTAAACACCTTTCTCTATAATTCCCTTCAATAAGCTATTTTCTTTATCAAGTGTAACTTGGCTAAGAGAATCATTAGTGGAATCAAGAGAACTACTAGAAGCAACAACATTGGATTTAGCATGATTATTGTTACTACTAGAGGAAGAATCTTTCTTGTTCTTGTTACTAGTCTTGACTTGAGGCATGTAAGTGGATAAGAGTAAACGCTTGGCAATGTAAGAATAACTTTTCTTGCGAAGATCATCATTGATTGCCTTCAAGAACTCATTCTCTTGCTCAAGGTTGAGATTTTCAAAACGTAATTTCTCATGAGTCCTTAAAAGTTCTCGATGATCTCCTAAGATAGTTTCATGAGCTAACTTAAGATTGTTTAGTTCTTTAGTTAGAGACTCAATCTTCTCCTTATCATTGTCATTCGTTTCATCATAGTATTCATCACTATAGTTGTCAACAAGTAAATCATCATCACCTAACAAGTCATCTTCATCACTATTGAAATCAACATACTCGGGGTGTGATACCTTTGGACCTTTGGCCATGAAGCATCTTCCAATTCCTTCATTTGGTGAATCAAATATGTCGTAGGAGTTGGTTGACACAAGTGCTAGACCGGCAACACCTTCATCTTGAGTATATTCGGAGTCGGAGTGATAGCTTCTCTTGGAGTCATTGTCAGAGTCGGAGCCGGATACCCATTCACCAACATGAGCTTGATGTCTTCGTTTTGTGTAGCTCCTTGATGACTTGTCCTTCCTTTCCGAATCCTTGCTTCTCCGAGAGGGTCTTCATTCATAATGATCATCCCTACTCCTTCTCTCCCTCGATGGTGATTCTTCTCTTCCACTCCTTCTTTTGGGAGAATCTTCTCTTCTCTTGTAGGGGGTCGTACACTCATTGGAGTAGTGTCTGGGTCTTCTACAATTGTAGCCGTTTCGCTCTCGACTAGAAGATATTTTGTCATTGTAGGACCTTGACTTGGAACTTCTCTCTTTGCTTCTACTCTTGTAGAACTTGTTGAAGTTCTTCGCCATTAGGCTCAATTCTTCATTGAAGGTTTGTTTCTCACTTGATGATGTGGGAGCTTCACATGAGGCTTTGTAAGCACCACTTGACTTGTTATGGAGCTCCTCCTTATCCTTGAGTGACATCTCATGAGCAACAATTCTTCTAATGACTTCCGTTCGCTTGAGATCTTTGTAATTTGGCATCATTTGGATCAATGTGCATACGGTATCATATTTTCCATCCAAGGCTCTTAGGATCTTCTTGATGATGAATTTGTCGGTCATCTCTTCACTTCCTAAGCCGGCAATCTCATTTGTGATAAGAGAAAGCCTACAGTTCATTTCAGCGACATCTTCACCATCCTTCATTTTGAACTTGTCAAGTTGACTTTGAAGCACATCCAACTTGGATTCCTTGACGGAGTCAGTACCTTCGTGCATATCAAGCAACGTATCCCAAATTTCCTTTGCATTCTCAAGACGGCTGATTTTGTTGAATTCTTCGGGGCACAATCCGTTGAAGAGGATATCACAAGCTTGAGCATTGTATTGTAGCATCTTCAACTCTTCTGTGGTAGCTTCATGGTTCGGTTCTCTCCCATCAAAGAATTCACCTTGCAAGCCAATACGCACAATAGCCCAAACGGCGGGGTTATGTCCAAGAATATGCATTTTCATCTTATGCTTCCAACTAGCAAAATTAGTGCCATCAAAGTAAGGACCTCTATGGTGGTAATTTCCCTCGCTAGACGCGATACTCTCCTAGGTTGTGAAACCAAGGCTATGACCACCAAAACCTATGGAAATCAAAGCAAATGGAGACCAAAGCTCTGATACCACTTGTAGGATCGAAAGTATGTCTAGAGGGGGGTGATTAGACTACTTGACCAAATAAAAATCTAGCCTTTTCCCAATTTTAGTTCTTGGCAGATTTTAGCATCTTTGGACAAGTCAAGCAATCTTAATACAATTCAAGCAAGCATGCAAAGAGTATATGAGCAGCGGAAAGTAAAGCATGCAACTTGCAAGAATGTAAAGGGAAGGGTTTGGAGGATTCAAACGCAATTGGAGACACGGATGTTTTTGTCGTGGTTCTGATAGGTGGTGCCATCGTACATCCACGTCGATGGAGACTTCAACCCACGAAGGGTAACGGTTGCGCGAGTCCACGGAGGGCTCCACCCACGAAGGGTCCATGAAGAAGCAACCTTGTCTATCCCACCATGGCCATCGCCCACGAAGGACTTGCCTCACTAGCGGTAGATCTTCACGAAGTAGGCGATCTCCTTGCCCTTAACAACTCCTTGGTTTAACTCCACAATCTTGTCGGAGGCTCCCAAGTGACACCTAGCCAATCTAGGAGACACCACTCTCCAAGAAGTAACAAATGGTGTGTTGATGATGAACTCCTTGCTCTTGTGCTTCAAATGATAGTCTCCCCAACACTCAACTCTCTCTCACAGGATTTGGATTTGGTGGAAAGAAGATTGGAGTGGAAAGCAACTTGGGAAGGCTAGAGATCAAGATTCATATGGTAGGAATGGAATATCTTGGTCTCAACACAAGTGTAGGTGGTTCTCTCTCAGAAAAAGTAAGTTGGAAGTGTAGGTTCATTCTGATGGCTCTCTCCGCGAATGAAGAGGAGGTGGAGCGGTATATATAGCCTCCACACAAAATATAACCGTTGCACATAACTTACCAAACTTGGTGGGACCGAATGGTTAAACTCGGTCGGACCGATTCAGCAAAGCTAGTGACCGTTAGGGTTTTCGGTGGGACCGACATGCAACTCGGTAGGACCGATATGATTAGGGTTAGGGCATAACGTAATCTCGGTGAGACCAATTTTGGTAATAAGCTAACTAGAGAGTTGGTCAGGTAAACTCGGTGGGACCAATTGCTCATTTCGGTGAGACTGAAACGTTACGAAGGGAAAACAGAGAGTTTACATTGCAATCTCGGTGGGACCGACCGCTTATCTCGGTGAGACCGAAATGTTACGAAGGGAAACAAAGAGATTACAACCCCATCTCGGTGAGACTGATTTGCCTAGGGTTTGTGGCAGTGGCTATGACATTTGAAACTCGGTGGCGCCGGATAGGAAGAATCGGTGGGGCCGAGTTTGACTTTTGGTTTAGGTCATATGTGGATGTGAGAAAGTAGTTGAGGGTTTTGGAGCATATCACTAAGCATTTTGAGCAAGAACCTCATTAAGCAACACCTCATCCCTCCTTGATAGTATTGGCTTTTCCTATAGACTCAATGTGATCTTGGATCACTAAAATGGAAAATGTAGAGTCTTGAGCTTTAAGATTGAGCCAATCCTTTGTCCTTAGAATTTTGAGGGGTCTACTTTTCTCACCCATGCCATGCCAATCATTGAGCTTTCCCGAGATATTAATCTTGAAATAGCATTAGCTCAATGAGCTATATGTTGTTAGGAATTACCAAAACCACCTAGGGATAGTTGCACTTTCACCGGATCCAGGGCAGAGCAAGGCGGCCGTGTGGGGCTCCTCTTCACGACCAAGGCAGAGAGCTCCTAGTCATCCATGGCAAACACCTGCATGGGGATGGACATGGGAGGGCGAGTCAAACCAGAGGGGAGAGGCAAAAAGATAAACAAGGGATAGAGGAAGGAGATGGAGGGAGCACCAACGATAGTCGCCGGTGGTGAGGTTTCTTCGTTCTAGTGGCATGGAGGCAAGGGGGAAGACCGACGAACTCCTGGACGCCAGCGACGTGAGGCGGCGGCCTTGTTGGGCGCCATGGAGGAGTAGGCTGAAGGAAATATGCCCTAGAGGCAATAATAATGTTATTATTTATTTCCTTATTTCATGATAAATGTTTAATATTCATGCTAGAATTGTATTAACCGGAAACATAATACATGTGTGAATACATAGACAAACAAAGTGTCACTAGTATGCCTCTACTTGACTAGATCGTTGATCAAAGATGGTTATGTTTCTTAACCATGGATAATAGCAAAGCTCGCGATACATCAAGATCGTATCACCTCAAGAACACGAGAGAGATCGAGAGATCAAACACATAGCTACTGGTACATACCCTCAGCCCCGAGGGAGAACTACTCCCTCCTCGTCATGGAGAGCACCGGGATGATGAAGATGGCCACCGGAGAAGGATTCCCACTCCGGCAGGGTGCCGGAACGGGTCTAGATTGGCTTTCGGTGGCTATGTAGGCTTCTGGCGGCGGAACTCTCGATCTATTGTGCTCTCGGATGTTTTTAGGGTATATGGAGATATATAGGCAGAAGAAGTACGTCAGGGGGGGCACAAGGGGCCCACAAGGGTGGAGGGCGCGCCCAGGGGGGTGGGTGCGCCCCCCTACCTCGTGGCCTCCTCGAAGCTTCCCTTACGTGGACACCAAGTATTCTGGGTTTCTTCTGGTCCAAAAATAAGTTCCGTGAAGTTTCAGGTCAATTGGACTACGTTTGATTTTTGATTTTCCTTTTCTTTGAAACCTTAAAATAGGCAAAAAAAAACAGAAACTGGCACTGGGCTTTGGGTTAATAGGTTAGTCCCAAAAAATAATATAAAAGTGTATAATAATGCCCATAAACATCCAAAACAGTAGACAATATAGCATGGATCAATCAAAAATTATAGATACGTTCGAGATGTATCAGCATCCCCAAGCTTAATTCCTGCTCGTCCTCGAGTAGGTAAATGATAAAAACAGAATTTTTGATGTGGAATGCTACTTGGCATAATGTCAATGTAATTCTTCTTAATTGTGGCATGAATATTCAGATCCGAAAGATTCAAGACAAAAGTTCATATTGACATAAAAATAATAATAATTCAAGCATACTAACTAAGCAATCATGTCTTCTCAAAATAACATGGCCAAAGAAAGTTGTCCCTACAAAATCATATAGTCTGGCTATGCTCCATCTTCACCACACAAAGTATTTAAATCATGCACAACCCCGATGACAAGCCAAGCAATTGTTTCATACTTTTGATGTTCTCAAACTTTTTCAATCTTCACGCAATACATGAGCGTGAGCCATGGACATAGCACTTTAGGTGGAATAGAATGGTGGTTGTGGAGAAGACAAAAAGGAGAAGATAGTCTCACATCAACTAGGCGTATCAACGGGCTATGGATATGCCCATCAATAGATATCAATGTGAGTGAGTAGGGATTGCCATGCAACGGATGCACTAGAGCTATAAGTATATGAAAGATCAGCAAAAGAAACTAGTGGGTGTGCATCCAACTCGCTTGCTCACGAAGACCTAGGGCATTTTGAGGAAGCCCATCAATGGAATATACAAGCCAAGTTCTATAATGAAAGATTCCCACTAGTATATGAAAGTGACAACATAGGAGACTCTCTATCATGAAGATCATGGTGCTACTTTGAAGCACAAGTGTGGTAAAGGGATAGTAGCATTGCCCCTTCTCTCTTTTTCTCTCATTTTTTATTTTTTTATTTGGGCCTTTTCTCTTTTTTATGGCCTCTTTTCTCTTTTTTTTATTTGGGCTTCTTTGGCCTCTTTTATTTTATTTTATTTTTTGGCCGGAGTCTCATCCCGACTTGTGGGGAAATCATAGTCTCCATCATCCTTTCCTCACTGGGACAATGCTCTAATAATGATGATCATCACACTTCTATTTACTTACAACTCAAGAATTACAACTCAATTCTTAGAACAAAATATGACTCTATATGAATGCCTCCAGCGGTGTACCGGGATGTGCAACGACTCATGAGTGACATGTATGGAAGAATTATGAACGGTGGCTTTGCCACAAATACGATGTCAACTACATGATCATGCAAAGCAATATGACAATGATGGAGCGTGTCATAATAAACGGAACGGTGGAAAGTTGCATGGCAATATATCTTGAAATGGCTATGGAAATGCCATAATAGGTAGGTATGGTGGCTGTTTTTAGGAAGGTATATGGTGGGTTTTGAAGGAAATATGCCCTAGAGGCAATAATAAAGTTATTATTTATTTCCTTATATCATGATAAATGTTTATTATTCATGCTAGAATTGTATTAACCGGAAACATAATACTTGTGTGAATACATAGACAAACAAAGTGTCACTAGTATGCCTCTACTTGACTAGCTCGTTAATCGAAGATGGTTATGTTTCCTAACCATAAACAAAAGAGTTGTTATTTGATTAACGAGGTCACATCATTAGTTGAATGATCTGATTGACATGACTCATTCCATTAGCTTAGCATCCGATCGTTTAGTATGTTGCTATTGCTTTCTTCATGACTTATACATGTTCCTATGACTATGAGATTATGCAACTCCCGTTTGCCGGAGGAACACTTTGGGTGCTACCAAACGTCACTACGTAACTGGGTGATTATAAAGGAGCATTACAGGTGTCTCCAAAGGTACATGTTGGGTTGGCGTATTTCGAGATTAGGATTTGTCACTCCGATTGTCAGAGAGGTATCTCTGGGCCCTCTCGGTAATGCACATCACATAAGCCTTGCAAGCATTACAACTAATATGTTAGTTGTGAGATGATGTATTACGGAACGAGTAAAGAGACTTTCCGGTAACGAGATTGAACGAGGTATTGGATACCGACGATCGAATCTCGGGCAAGTAACATACCGATGACAAAAGGAACAACGTATGTTGTTATGCGGTCTGACCGATAAAGATCTTCGTAGAATATGTAGGAGCCAATATGGGCATCCAGGTCCCGCTATTGGTTATTGACCGGAGACGTGTCTTGGTCATGTCTACATTGTTCTCGAACCCGTAGGGTCCGCACGCTTAAGGTTTCGATGACAGTTATATTATGAGTTTATGAGTTTTGATGTACCGAAGGAGTTCGGAGTCCCGGATGAGATCGGGGACATGACGAGGAGTCTCGAAATGGTCGAGACGTAAAGATTGATATATTGGACGACTATATTCGGACATCGGAAAGGTTCCGAGTGATTCGGGTATTTTTTGGAGTACCGGGTAGTTACGAGAGAAGCAATGGGACTTGATGGGCTTTAGTGGGAAGAGAAGAAAGGGCCAAGGGGCTGCTGCGCCCCCCCCCCCCTCCCCTCTAGTCCGAATTGGACTAGGGAAAAGGGGGCCGGCCACCTCTCCCTCTCCTCCACTTCCTTCTCCCTTCCTCCCCTCTTGGTGGACTCCTACTAGGACTTGGAGTCCTAGTAGGACTCCACATCCTGGCCGCACCAACCTTGGCCGGCCTCCTCCTCCTCCATCCTTTATATACTGAGGCAACGGGCACCCCAAAGACACAAGTTGATCCACGTGATCTATTCCTTAGCCGTGTGCGGCGCCCCCAGCCACCATAGTCCTCAATAATATTGTAGCGGTGCTTAGGCGAAGCCCTGCAGCAGTAGTACATCAAGATCGTCACCACGCCGTCGTGCTGACTGAACTCTTCCCTGACACTTTGCTGGATCGGAGTCCGGGGATCGTCATCAAGCTTAACGTGTGCTAGAACTCGGAGGTGCCGTAGTTTCGGTGCTTGATCGGTCGGGCCGTGAAGACGTACGACTGCATCAACCAAACGCTTCCGTTGTCGATCTACTAGGTATGTAAGATCACACTCTCCCCTCTCGTTGCTATACATCACCATGATCTTGCGTGTGCGTAGGAATTTTTTTGAAATTACTACGTTCCCCAACAGTGGCATCCGAGCCTAGGTTTTATATGTTGATGTTATATGCACGAGTAGAACACAAGTGAGTTGTGGGCGATATAAGTCATACTGCCTACCAGCATGTCATACTTTGGTTCAGCGGCATTGTTGGACGAGACGACCCGGACCGACATTACGCGTACGCTTATGCGAGACCGGTTCCCCCGACGTGCTTTGCACATAGGTGGCTTGCGGGCGGCAGTCTCTCCAACTTTAGTTGAACCGACTGTGGCTACGCCCGGTCCTTGCGAAGGTTAAAACGGAGTCAAATTGACAAACTATCATTGTGGTTTTGATGCGTAGGTGAGATTGGTTCTTACTTAAGCCCGTAGCAGCCACGTAAAACTTGCAACAACAAAGTAGAGGACGTCTAACTTGTTTTTGCAGGGCATGTTGTGATATGATATGGTCAAGACATGATGCTGATTTTATTGTATGAGATGATCATGTTTTGTAACCGAGTTATCGGCAACTGGCAGGAGCCTTATGGTTGTCGTTTTATTGTATGCAATGCAATCGTGATGTAATGCTTTACTTTATCACTAAGCGGTAGCGATAGTCATAGAAGCACAGGCTTGGCGAGACGACAACGATGCTACGATGGAGATCAAGGTGTCACGCCGGTGACGATGGTGATCACGACGGTGCTTCGGAGATGGAGATCACAAGCACAAGATGATGATGGCCATATCATATCACTTATATTGATTGCATGTGATGTTTATCCTTTTATGCATCTTATCTTGCTTTGATTGACGGTAGCATTATAAGATGATCTCTCACTAAATTATCAAGAAGTGTTCTCCCTGAGTATGCACCGTTGCAAAAGTTCTTCGTGCTGAGACACCACGTGATGATCGGGTGTGATAGGTTCTACGTTCAAATACAACGGGTGCAAAACAGTTGCACACGTGGAATACTCAGGTTATACTTGACAAGCCAAGCATATACAGATATGGCCTCGGAACACGGAGACCGAAAGGTCGAGCGTGAATCATATAGTAGATATGATCAACATAATGATGTTCACCATTGAAGACTAATCCATTTCACGTGATGATCGGTTATGGTTTAGTTGATTTGGATCACGTGATCACTTAGAAGATTAGAGGGATGTCTATCTAAGTGGGAGTTCTTAAGTAATATGATTAATTGAACTTAAATTTATCATGAACTTAGTCCTGGTAGTATTTTGCAAATTATGTTGTAGATCAATAGCTCGCGTTGTTGTTTCCCGTGTTTATTTTGATATGTTCCTAGAGAAAATTGTGTTGAAAGATGTTAGTAGCGATGATGCGGATTGGATCCGTAGTCTGAGGTTTATCCTCATTGCTGCACAGAAGAATTATGTCCTTGATGCACCGCTAGGTGACGGACCTATTGCAGGAGCAGATGCAGACGTTATGAACGTTTGGCTAGCTCAATATGATGACTACTTGATAGTTTAGTGCACCATGCTTAATGGCTTAGAATCGGGACTTCAAAGACGTTTTGAACGTCATGGAGCATATGAGATGTTCCAGGAGTTGAAGTTAATATTTCAAGCAAATACCTAAGTTGAGAGATATGAAGTCTCCAACAAGTTCTATAGCTAAAAGATGGAGGAGAATCGCTCAACTAGTGAGCATGTGCTCAGATTGTCTGAGTACTACAATCGCTTGAATCAAGTGGGAGTTAATCTTCCAGATAAGATAGTGACTGACAGAATTCTCTAGTCACCATCACCAAGTTAGTAGAACTTCGTGATGAACTATAATATGCAAGGGATGACAAAAATAATTCCCAAGCTCTTCGTGATGCTGAAATCGACGAAGGTAGAAATCAAGAAAAACATCAAGTGTTGATGGTTAACAAGACCACTAGTTTCAAGAAAAGGGCAAAGGGAAGAAGGGGAACTTCAAGAAGAACGGCAAGCAAGTTGCTGCTCAAGTGAAGAAGCCCAAGTCTGGTCCTAAGCCTGAGACTAAGTGCTTCTACTGCAAAGGGACTGGTCACTAGAAGCGGAACTACCCCAAGTGATTGGCGGATAAGAAGGATGGCAAAGTGAACATAAGTATATTTGATATAAATCTTATTGATGTGTACTTTACTAGTGTTTATAGCAACCCCTCAGTGTTTGATACTAGTTCAGTTGCTAGGATTAGTAACTCGAAACGGGAGTTGCGGAATAAACAGAGACTAGTTAAGGGTGAAGTGACGATGTGTGTTGGAAGTCGTTCCAAGATTGATATGATCATCATCGCACAATCCCTATAATTTCGGCATTAGTGTTGAACCTAAATAAGTGTTATTTGGTGTTTACGTTCAGCATGAATATGATTTGATCATGTTTATTGCAATACGGTTATTCATTTAAGTAAGAGAATAAATTGTTGTTCTGTTTACATGAATAAAACCTTATATGGTTACACACCCAATGAAAATAGTTCGTTGGATCTCGATCGTAGTGATACACATAATCATAATATTGAAACCAAAAGATGCGAAGTTAATAATGATAGTGCAACTTATTTGTGGCACTGCCGTTTAGGTCATATTGGTGTAAAGCGCATGAAGAAACTCCATGCTGATGGGCTTTTGGAATCACTTGATTATGAATCAGTTGATGCTTGCGAACCATGCCTCATGGGCAAGATGACTAAGACTCCGTTCTTTGGAACAATGGAGCAAGCAACAGATTTGTTGGAAATCATACATACTGATGTATGTGGTCCGATGAATATTGAGGCTCGCGACAGGTATCATTATTTTCTGATCTTCACAGATGATTTGAGCAGATATGAGTATATCTAGTTGATGAAACATAAGTCTGAAACATTTGAAAAGTTCAAAGAATTTCAGAGTGAAGTGAAAAATCATCGTAACAAGAAAATAAAGTTTCTATGATCTGATCGTAGAGAAGAGTATTTGAGTTACGAGTTTGGCTTTCAGTTAAAAACAATGTGAAATAGTTTCACTACTCACGCCATCTGGAACACCACAATGTAATGGTGTGTCCGAACGTCATAACCGTACTTTATTAGATATGGTGCGATCTATGATGTCTCTTACCGATCTACCACTATCGTTTTGGGGTTATGCATTAGAGACAGCTGCATTCACGTTAAATAGGGCACCATATAAATCCGTTGAGACGACACCGTATGAACTATGGTTTGGCAAGAAACCTAAGCTGTTGTTTCTTAAAGTTTGAGGTTGCAATGCTTATGTGAAAAGTTTCAACCTGATAAGCTCAAACCCAAATCAGAGAAATGTGTCTTCATAGGATATCCAAAGGGAACTATTGGATACACCGTCTATCATAGATCCGAAGGCAAGACTTTTGTTGCTAAATTCGGAAACTTTCTAGAGAAGGAGTTTCTCTCGAAAGAAGTGAGTGGGAGGAAAGTAGAAAACTTGATAAGGTAATTGTACCTTCTCCCTTATTGGAAAGTAGTTCATCACAGAAATCTGTTCTTGTGACTACTACACCAATTAGTGAGGAAGATAATGATGATGATCATGTAACTTCAGATCAAGTTACTACCAAATCTCGTAGGTAAACCAGAGTGAAATCCGCACCAGAGTGGTACAGTAATCCTGTTCTGGAAGTCATGTTACTAGACCATGACGAACTTACGAACTATGAGGAAGCGATGATGAGCCCAGATTCCGCGAAATGGTTTGAGGCCATGAAATCTGAGATATGATCCATGTATGAGAACAAAGTATGGACTTTGATGGATTTGCCCGATGATCGGCAAGCCATAGAAAATAAATGGATCTTCAAGAGGAAGACGGACACTGATAGTAGTGTTACTATCTACAAAGCTAGAATTGTCGCAAAAGGTTTTCGACAAAGTTCAAGGTGTTGACTATGATGAGATTTTCTCACTCGTATCTATGCTTAAGTCTGTCCGAATCATGTTAACAATTGCCGCATTTTATGAAATCTGGCAAATGGATAAACAAAACTGCATTCCTTAATGGATTTACTAAAGAAGAGTTGTATACGATGCAACTAGAAGGTTTTGTCGATCCTAAAGGTGTTAACTAAATATGCAAGCTCCAGCGATCCATCTATGGGCTGGTGCAAGAATCTCGGAGTTGGAATATACGCTTTGATAAGTTGATCAAAGCATATAGTTTTATACAGACTTGCGGTGAATCCTGTACTTGCAAGAAAGTGAGTGGGAGCACTACGGGATTTCTGATAAGTATATGTGTATGACATATTGTTGATCGGAAATAATGTAGAATTATTCTGCAAAGCATAAAGGAGTGTTTAAAAGGATTTTTTCAAAGAAAACCTCAGTAAAGCTACTTACATATTGAGCATCAAGATCTATAGAGATAGATCAAGACGCTTGATAAGTTTTTCAATGAGTACATACCTTGACAAGATTTTGAAGTAGTTCAAAATGGAACAGTCAAAGAAAGAGTTCTTGCCTGTGTTGCAAGGTGTGAAATTGAGTAAGACTCAAAGCCCGACCACGGCAGAAGATAGAAATAGAATGAAAGTCATTCCCTATGCCTCAGCCATAGGTTCTATAAAGTATGCCATGCTGTGTACCAGATCTATTGTATACCCTACACTGTGTTGAGCAAGGGAGTACAATAGTGATCCAGGAGTAGATCACTGGACAGCGGTCAAAATTATCCTTAGTGGAATAAGGAAATATTTCTCAATTATGGAGGTGACAAAAAGGTTCGTCGTAAAAGGTTACATCGATGCAAGTTTTGACACAGATCTGGATGACTCTAAGTCTCGATCTAGATACATATTGAAAGTAGGAGCAATTAGCTAGAGTAGCTCCGTGCAGAGCATTGTTGACATAAATATTTGCAAAATACTTACGGATCTAAATGTGACAGACCCATTGACTAAAATTCTCTCACAAGCAAAACATGATCACACCTTAGTACTCCTTGGGTGTTAATCACATAGCGATGTGAACTAGATTACTGAATCTAGTAAACCCTTTGGGTGTTGATCACATATCGATGTGAACTATGGGTGTTAATCACATGGTGATGTGAACTATTGCTGTTAAATCACATGGCGATGTGAACTAGATTATTGACTCTAGTGCAAGTGGGAGACTGAAGGAAATATGCCCTAGAGGCAATAATAAAGTTATTATTTATTTCCTTATATCATGATAAATGTTTATTATTCATGCTAGAATTGTATTAACCGGAAACGTAATACTTGTGTGAATACATAGACAAACAAAGTGTCACTAGTATGCCTCTACTTGACTAGCTAATTAATCGAGGATGGTTATGTTTCCTAACCATAAACAAAAGAGTTGTTATTTGATTAACGAGGTCACATCATTAGTTGAATGATCTGATTGACATGACCCATTCCATTAGCTTAGCATCCGATTGTTTAGTATGTTGCTATTGCTTTCTTCATGACTTATACATGTTCCTATGACTATGAGATTATGCAACTCCCGTTTGCCGGAGGAACACTTTGGGTGCTACCAAACGTCACTACGTAACTGGGTGATTATAAAGGAGCATTACAGGTGTCTCCAAAGGTACATGTTGGGTTGGTGTATTTCGAGATTAGGATTTGTCACTCCGATTGTCGGAGAGGTATCTCTGGGCCCTCTCGGTAATGCACATCACTTAAGCCTTGCAAGCATTACAACTAATATGTTAGTTGTGAGATGATGTATTACGGAACGAGTAAAAAGACTTGCCGGTAACGAGATTGAACTAGGTATTGGATACCGACGATCGAATCTCGGGCAAGTAACATACCGATGACAAAAGGAACAACGTATGTTGTTATGCGGTCTGACCGATAAAGATCTTCGTAGAATATGTAGGAGCCAATATGGGCATCCAGGTCCCGCTATTGGTTATTGACCGGAGACATGTCTCAATCATGTCTACATTGTTCTCGAACCTGTAGGGTCCGCACGCTTAAGGTTTCGATGACAGTTATATTATGAGTTTATGAGTTTTGATGTACCGAAGGAGTTCGGAGTCCCGGATGAGATCGGGGACATGACGAGGAGTCTCGAAATGGTCGAGACGTAAAGATTGATATATTGGACGACTATATTTGGACATCGGAAAGGTTCCGAGTGATTCGGGTATTTTTCGGAGTACCGGGTAGTTACGGGAGAAGCAATGGGCCTTGATGGGCTTTAGTGGGAAGAGGAGAAAGGGCCGAGGGGCTGCTGCGCCCCCCCCCCCCTCCCCTCTAGTCCGAATTGGACTAGGGAAAAGGGGGCCGGCCACCTCTCCCTCTCCTCCACTTCCTTCTCCCTTCCTCACCTCTTGGTGGACTCCTACTAGGACTTGGAGTCCTAGTAGGACTCCACATCCTGGCCGCACCAACCTTGGCCAGCCTCCTCCTCCTCCATCCTTTATATACTGAGGCAAGGGGCACCCCAAAGACACAAGTTGATCCACGTGATCTATTCCTTAGCCGTGTGTGGCGCCCCCAGCCACCATAGTCCTCAATAATATTGTAGCGGTGCTTAGGCGAAGCCCTGCAGCAGTAGTACATGAAGATCATCACCACGCCGTCGTGCTGACTGAACTCTTCCCCGACACTTTGTTGGATCGGAGTCCGGGGATCGTCATCAAGCTGAACGTGTGCTAGAACTCGGAGGTGCCGTAGTTTCGGTGCTTGATCGGTCGGGCCGTGAAGACGTACGACTACATCAACCAAACGCTTCCGTTGTCGATCTACTAGGTATGTAAGATCACACTCTCCCCTCTCGTTGCTATACATCACCATGATCTTGCGTGTGCGTAGGAATTTTTTTGAAATTACTATGTTCCCCAACAGGTTTATGATACCGGCGAAAGGTGCGCGGTATTAGAGAGGCTAGCAATGGTGGAAGGGTGAGAGTGCGTATAATCCATGGACTCAACATTAGTCATAAAGAACTCACATACTTATTGCAAAAATCTATTAGTTATCGAAACAAAGTACTACGTGCATGCTCCTAGGGGGATAGATTGGTAGGAAAAGACCATCGCTCGTCCCCGACCGCCACTCATAAGTAAGACAATCAATAAATAAATCATGCTCCGACTTCGTCACATAACGGTTCACCATACGTGCATGCTACGGGAATCACAAACTTCAACACAAGTATTTCTAAAATTCACAACTACTCAACTAGCATGACTCTAATATCACCATCTTCATATCTCAAAACAATCATCAAGTATCAAACTTCTCATAGTATTCAATGCACTTTATATGAAAGTTTTTATTATATCCCTCTTGGATGCCCATCATATTAGGACTAAATTCATAACCAAAGCAAATTACCATGCTGTTTAGGACTCTCAAAATAATATAAGTGACGCATGATAGTTCATCTATTTCTATAAAATAAAACCACCACCGTGCTCTAAAAGGATATAAGTGAAGTACTAGAGCAAATGACAAATTACTCCAAAAGATATAAGTGAAGCTCAATGAGTAGTCAAATAATTATGCAACTATGTGAAGACTCTCTAACATTTAATAATTTCAGATCTTGGTATTTTATTCAAACAGCAAGCAAAACAAAATGAAATAAAATGACGCTCCAAGCAAAGCACATATCATGTGGCGAATAAAAATATAGCTCCAAGTAAAGTTACCGATGAACGAAGACGAAAGAGGGGATGCCATCCGGGGCATCCCCAAGCTTAGGCTCTTGGTTATTCTTGAATATTACCTTGGGGTGCCTTGGGCATCCCCAAGCTTAGGCTCTTGCCACTCCTTATTCCATAGTCCATCGAATCTTTACCCAAAACTTGAAAACTTCACAACACAAAACTTAACAGAAAACTCGTAAGCTTCGTTAGTATAAGAAAATAAATCACCACTTCAAGGTACTGTAATTAACTCATTCTTTATTTATATTGGTGTTAAACCTACTGTATTCCAACTTCTCTATGGTTTATAAACTCTTTTACTAGCCATAGATTCATCAAAATAAGTAAACAACACAATGAAAACAGAATCTGTCAAAAACAGAACAGTCTGTAGTACTCTGGATCAAACGTATACTTCTGGAACTCATAAAATTCTCAAATAAATTTCTGGACCTGAGGAATTTATCTATTAATCATCTTCAAAAATAATTAACTAAATATCACTCTTAAATAAAAAATGGCAGCAATTCTCGTGAGCGCTAAAGTTTCTGTTTTTTACAGCAAGATCAACAAGACTTTCCCCAAGTCTTCCCAACGGTTCTACTTGGCACAAACACTAATTAAAACATAAAAACTCAATAATAAAAGAGGCTAGATAAATTATTTATTGCTAAACCGGAGCAAAAATCAAGGAACAAAAATAAAATTGGGTTGCCTCCCAACAAGCGTTGTCATTTAACGCCCCTAGCTAGGCATGATGATTTCAATGATGCTCACATAAAAGATAAGAATTGTAACATAAAGAGAGCATCATGAAGAATATGACTAGAACATTTATGTCTAACCCATTTCCTATGCATAGGGATTTTGTGAGCAAACAACTTGTGAGAACAAGAATCAACTTGCATAGGAAGGTAAAACAAACATAACTTCAAAAATTTAAGCACATAGAGAGGAAACTTGATATTATTGCAATTCCTACAAGCATATATTCCTCCCTCATAATAATTTTCAGTAGCATCATGAATTAATTCAATAGTATAACCAGCACCTAAAGCATTCTTTTCATGATATACAAGCATAGAAATTTTATTACTCTCCACACAAGCAAAATTCTTCTCATTCGGGATAGTGGGAGTATCATAAGAGACTTGAATACTACAAATTGTTTCCACATTAAAAGAGTAATGTTCAGAAAAAGGGTAATCATAATCATGATAAGTTTTATAAATATAATCACTACTTTTTATAGCATAAGTATCATCACAATAATCATCATAGGTAGGAGGCATGCTATCATCATTATAAATTTGCATATCAAAACTTGGGAGACTAAAAATATCATCTTCATTAAACGTAGCATCCCCAAGCTTGGGACAAACATTAATTGCAGCAAATATATTCTCAAAAACATCATCTTCATCAAACATAGCATCCCCAAGCTTGGGCCTTTTCATATCATAAGCATAATCACTCTCATAATTAATAGTATGGATGGCACCAATAGTATAGCAATTATCATATTCTTCCAAGCAAGTGCCAAAAAGATTTTCAAGATCATAAGAAGTACCATTATCTTCCACAATTATATTTTCATGAGGCACAATAGTAATAGGAGCAGCATTATTTGGGAGAGATATCTTTTTACCTCTCTTCCTTTTTCTTTTCTTCTTCTTCACCACATCATGTGTGGGTTCAATCCTCTTTTTGGAGCTCCTTATTAATGAGATTGGTTGAATAGGAGGCTCCTCCTCGTTACCTGATTCATCATAAGAAATAATAGGAGGATATTGGGAAGTCTCTTCCCTTTCATTAGTATTCTCTTCATCTTCTATTTTTTTTTCTTTTCTTTATGTAGTTGGCAATATAAGGATTTTCAATACAATTCACCGCACAATACATATAAATTTCCTCTAGATCAAAATGAAGAACTCTATCAAGGGAAAATTTTGGAATATCCTTAGTTATACGTTTCATTTCTTCATAACCCAAGAGCAAACTAAGTTCATTATGATGTGCAAGGGAAATCAAGTCATCACAATTTTTGGACACAATACGATCATGAAACAATTTGCATTGGGTATTGAAATGATCATGTTCATTGCAAAGCTCACAAGTATGGCCAAGATAATTTAAATTTTCAGCACATTCATCTAGCCTTTCTTGCAACAGTTTAGTTTCTAAGTACTTATGCCTCTTGCAATATCTATCTTCCCTATTTGGTGTGTACTTACAAACCCAATGTACTCCACAAAAATTGACATGTTTATAGGAGACATCATAACTAGTGCAATCATCATTAGTATCATGGATATAAAAGAATTCGTACTAACAACATTGCAATCATGCTCATCATTCAAAGATTTAGTGCCAAACATTTTATAGACTTCTTCCTCTAGCACTTGAGCACAATTTTCCTTTCCATCATACCCACGAAAGATATTAAAAAGATGAAGCGTATGAGACAAACTCAATTCCATATTTTTGTAGTTTTCTTTTATAAACTAAACTAGTGATAAAACAAGAAACTAAAAGACTCGATTGCAAGATCTAAAGATATACCTTCAAGCGCTAACCTCCCCGGCAACGGCGCCAGAAAAGAGCTTGATGTCTACTACACAACCTTCTTCTTGTAGACGTTGTTGGGCCTCCAAGTGCAGAGGTTTGTAGGACAGTAGCAAATTTCCCTCAAGTGGATGACCTAAGGTATATCAATCAGTAGGAGGCGTAGGATGAAGATGGTCTCTCTCCAGCAACCCTGCAACCAAATAACAAAGAGTCTTGTGTCCCCAACACACCCAATACAATGTTAAATTGTATAGGTGCACTAGTTCGGCAAAGAGATGGTGATACAAGTGGTATATGGATAGTAGATGAAGGTTTTGTAATCTGAAATTATAAAAACAGCCAGGTAACTAATGATAAAAGTGAGCATAAACGGTATTGCAATGATAGGAAATAAGTCCTAGGGTTCATACTTTCGCTAGTGCAAGTTCCCTCAACAATAATAGCATAATTGGATCACATAACTATCCCTCAACATGCAAAAAAGAGTCACTCCAAAGTCACTAATAGCGGAGAACGAACGAAGAGATTATGGTAGGGTACGAAACCACCTCGAAGTTATTCTTTCCAATCAATCTGTTAGGCTATTCCTATAAGTGTCACAAACAGCCCTAGAGTTCGTACTAGAATAACACCTTAAGACACAAATCAACCAAAACCCTAATGTCACCAGTCACCTAGATACTCCAATGTCACCTCAAGTATCCGTGGGCATGATTATATGATATGCATCACACAATCTCAGATTCATCTATTCAACCAACACATAGGACCTCAAAGAGTGCCCCAAAGTTTCTACCGGAGAATCACGACGAAAACGTGTGTCAACCCTTATGCATAGGTTCATGGGCGGAACCCGCAAGTTGATCACCAAAACATACATCAAGTGAATCACGTGATATCCCATTGTCACCACAGATATGCACGGCAAGACATACATCAAGTGTTCTCAAATCTTTAAAGACTCAATCCGATAAGATAACTTCAAAGGGAAAACTCAATCCATTACAAGAGAGTAGAGGGGGAAGAAACATCATAGGATCCAAATATAATAGCAAAGCTCGCGATACATCAAGATCGTATCACCTCAAGAACATGAGAGAGAGAGAGAGATCAAACACATAGCTACTGGTACATACCCTCAGCCCCGAGGGAGAACCACTCCCTCCTCGTCATGGAGAGCACCGGGATGATGAAGATGGCCACCGGAGAAGGATTTCCCCTCTGGCAGGGTGCCGAAACGGGTCTAGATTGGCTTTCAGTGGCTACGGAGGCTTCTTGCGGCGGAACGCCCGATCTATTGTGCTCTCGGATGTTTTTAGGGTATATGGAGATATATAGGTGGAAGAAGTACGTCAGGGGGGCCCACGAGGGTAGAGGGCGCGCCCAGGGGGTGGGCGCGCCCCCTACCTCGTGGCCTCCTCAAAGCTTCCCTTACGTGGACTCCAAGTACTCTGGGTTTCTTCTGGTCCAAAAATAAGTTCCGTGAAGTTTTAGGTCAATTGGACTCCGTTTGATTTTCCTTTTCTTCGAAACCCTAAAATAGGCAAAAAAAAATAGAAACCGGCACTGGGCTCTGGGTTAATAGGTTAGTCCCAAAAAATAATATAAAAGTGTATAATAAATCCCATAAACATCCAAAACAGTAGGTAATATAGCATGGAGCAATCAAAAATTATAGATACGTTGGAGACATATCAGTCGTCCAATATATCAATCTTTATGTAACGACCATTTTGAGACTCCTCGTCATGTCCGTGATCACATCCGGGCTCCGAACTATCTTCGGTACATCAAAACACATAAACTTATAATATCAATCGTCACCGAACGTTAAGCGTGTGGACCCTACGGGTTCGAGAACTATGTAGACATGACCGAGACACGTCTCCGGTCAATAACCAATAGTGGAACCTGGATGTTCATATTGTCTCCCACATATTATACGAAGATCTTTATCGGTCAAACCGCATAACGATATACGTTGTTCCCCTTGTCATCGGTATGTTACTTGCCTGAGATTCGATCGTCGGTATCTCAATACCTAGTTCAATCTCGTTACCGGCAAGTCTCCTTACTCATTCTGTAATGCTACATCCCGTAACTAACTCATTAGCTACATTGCTTGCAAGGCTTATAGTGATGTGCATTACCGAGAGGGCCCAGAGATACCTCTCCAACAATCGGAGTGATAAATCCTAATCTCGATGTATGCCAACTCAACAAACACCATCGGAGACACCTGTAGAGCACCTTTATAATCACCCAGCTATGTTGTGACGTTTGGTAGCACACAAAGTGTTCCTCCGGTATTCGGCAGTTGCATGATCTCATAGTCATAGGAACATGTATAAGTTATGGAGAAAGCAATACCAACAAACTAAATGATCATCGTGCTAAGCTAATGGATGGGTCAAGTCAATCACATCATTCTCTAATGGTGTGATCCCATTAATCAAATGGCAACTCATGTCTATGGTTAGGAAACATAACCGTCATTGATTCAACGAGCTAGTCAAGTAGAGGCGTACTAGTGACATTCTGTTTGTCTATGTATTCACACATGTACTAAGTTTCCGATTAATACAGTTCTAGCATGAATAATAAACATTTATCATGATATAAGGATATATAAATAACAACTTTATTATTGCCTCTAGGGCATATTTCCTTCAACCGGAACCCCCTCTGGGAAGTTATTCGGCCTCATGGTCCTAATGGTGGAAGAGAGGAGGCACGCCAAGGAGTGGCACACGCCCCCTAGCCCAAACCGAATTGGACTAGGGCTAGGGGGGCAGGCCCCCTTTCCTTCTCTTCTCCTATTCTTTCCCCCCTTCTCCTTGTGGAAGTAGGAAGGGGGGCGAACCATACTTGGAGTAGGACTCCCCCCCTTGGGCGCGCCACCCTTGGCCGGCCTCCTCCTCCCGCCCCCTTTTATATACGTGGGAGGGGGCACCCCATAAACACACAAGTTGATCTTTAGCCGTGTGTGGTGCCCCCCTCCATAGTTTTACACCTCAGTCATATTGTTGTAGTGCTTAGGCGAAGCTCTGCATCGGTAACTTCATCATCACCGTCACCACGCCGTCGTGCTGAAGGAACTCTCCCTCGGCCTCAACTGGATCAAGAGTTCTAGGGACGTCACCGAGCTGAACATGTGCAAATCACGGAGGTGTCGTGCATTCGGTACTTGGATCGGTTGGATCGCGAAGACGTTCAACTACATCAATCGCGTTACTAAACGCTTCCGCTTTCGGTCTATGAGGGTATGTAGAAACACTCTCCCCTCCCGTTGCGATGCATCTCCTAGATAGATCTTGCGTGATCGTAGGTAGAATTTTGAAATACTGCATTCCCCAACAGTGGCATCCGAGCTAGGTCTATGCGTAGATGTTATATGCACGAGTAGAACACAAAGAGTTGTGGGCGATAATAGTCATACTGCTTACCAGCATGTCATACTTTGATTCGGCGGTATTGTTGGATGAAGCGGCCCAGACCAACATTACATGACCGCGTTCATGAGACTGGTTCTACCGCCGTGCTTCGCACACAGGTGGCTAGTGGGTGTCTGCTTCTCCAGCTTTAGTTGAATCGAGTTTGACTATTCCTGGTCCTTGTTGAAGGTTAAAATATCACACTTGACAAAAATCATTGTGGTATTGATGCGTAGGTAAGAGCGGTTCTTGTTAGAAGCCTGTAGCAGCCATGTAAAACTTGCAACAACAAAGTAGAGGATGTCTAACTTGTTTTTGCAGGGCTTGTTGTGATGTGATATGGTCAAGACGTGATGAGGTATAAATTGTTGTATGAGATGATCATGTTTTGTTAAAGTTATCGGCAACTGGCAGGAGCCTTATGATTGTCTCTTTATTGCATAAGATGCAAGCGCCATATAATTGCTTTACTTTATTGCTATGTGATAGCAATAGTTGCAAAAGCAATAGTTGGAGAGACGACCATGTGACGACATGTTGATAGAGATCAAGATGATGGATATCATGGTGTCATGCCGGTGACGATGGAGATCATGACAGTCTTTGGAGATGGGATCAAAGGCACAAGATGATGATGGCCATATCATGTCACATATTTTGATTGCATGTTTTGTTTATCTTTTATGCTTATTTTGCTTAGTACAGCGGTAGCATTATAAGATGATCCATCAAGGTATAAGTGTTCTCCCTGAGTATGCACCATTGCGACAGTTCGTCGTGTCGAGACACCATGTGATGATCGGGTGTGATAAGCTCTATGTTCACATACAACGGGTGCAAGCCAGTTTTGCACATGCAGAATACTCGGGTTAAACTTGACGAGCCTAGCATACGCAGATATGGCCTCGGAACACTGAGACCAAAAGGTCGTACATGAATCATATAGTAGATATGATCAGCATAGTGATGTTCACCATTGAAAGCTACTCCATCTCACGTGATGATCGGACATGGTTTAGTTGATATGGATCCGTGATCATTTAGATGACTAGAGGGATGTCTATCTAAGTGGGAGTTCTTAAGTAATATGATTAATTGAACTTAAAATTATCATGAACTTAGTCTAGATAGTATTTGCATATCTATTGTAGATCAATTGCTCACGTATAGCTTCCTCGTTTTATCTATGATATGTTCCTAGAGAAACTAAGTTGAAAGTTGATAGTAGCAATGATGCAGACTAGGTCCGTGATCTAAGGATTATCCTCATTGCTGCACAGAAGAATTATGTCCTTGATGCACCGCTAGGTGACAGAACTATTGCAGGAGCAAATGCAGACATTATGAACGTTTGACAAGCTCGGTATGATGACTACTTGATAGTTTAGTGCACCATGCTTTACGGCTTAGAACCGGGACTTCAAAAATGTTTTGAAATGCCATGGAGCATATGAGATGTTCCAAGAGTTGAAATTGGTATTTCAGACTCATGCCCGAGTCGAGAGGTATGAGACCTCTGAAAAGTATTTTTGCCTACAAGATGGAGGAGAATAGCTCAACCAGTGAGCATGTGCTCAGAATGTCTGAGTACTACATTCGCTTGAGTCAAGTGGGAGTTAATCTTCCAGATAATATAGTGATTGACAGAGTTCTCTAGTCACTATCACCAAGTTACCGGAACTTCGTGATGAACTATAATATGCAAGGGAGGACAAAAATGATTCCCCGAGCTCTTCGCGATGCTGAAATCGGCGAGGGTAGAAATCAAGAAAAGCATCAAGTGTTGATGGTTGACAATACCACTAGTTTCAAGTAAAAGGGCAAGGGAAAGAAAGGGAACTTCAAGAAGAATGACAAGCAAGTTGCCACTCCCATGAAGAAGCCCAAAGCTAGACCCAAGCTTGAAACTGAGTGCTTCTACTTCAAAGGAAATGGTCACTAGAAGCGGAACTGCCCCAAATACTTGACGGATAAGAAGGATGGTAAAGTGAACAAAAGTATATATGATATACATGTTATTGATGTGTACTTTACTAGTATTCATAGTAGCCCCTGGGTATTTGATACTGGTTCAGTTGCTATGATTAGTGACTTGAAACAGGAGTTATAAAATGAACATAGACTAGTTGAGGGCAAGGTGACGATGTGTGTTGGAAGTGATTCCAAGGTTGATAAGATCACCATCGCACACTCCCTTTTACCTTCGGGATTAGTGTTGAACCTAAAATAAATGTTGTTTGGTGTTTGCGTTGAGCATAATATGATTGGATCATGTTTATTGTGATACGGTTATTCATTGAAGTCAAAGAATAATTGATATTCTGTTTACATGAATAAAACCTTCTGTGGTCATACACCCAAGGTGAATGGTTTATTGAATCTCGATTGTAGTGATACACATATTCATAATATTGAAGCCAAAATATGAAAGGTTAATAATGATAGTGCAACTTATTTGTGGCACTGTCGTTTAGGTCATATTGGTGTAAACCGCATGAAGAAACTCCATGCTGGTGGGCTTTTGAAATCACTTGATTATGAATCACTTAATGCTTGCGAACCATGCCTCATGGGCAAGATGACTAAGACTCTGTTCTCCAGAACAATGGAGCGAGGCACTAACTTATTGGAAATAATACATACTAATGTATGCGGTCCGATGAGTGTTGAGGCTCGCGGCGGGTATCATTATTTTCTGACCTTCACAAATGATTTGAGCAAATATGGGTATATCTGAAGGAAATATGCCCTAGAGGCAATAATAAAGTTGTTATTTATATTTCCTTATATCATGATAAATGTTTATTATTCATGCTAGAATTGTATTAACCAAAAACTTAGTACATGTGTGAATACATAGACGAATAGAGTGTCACTAGTATGCCTCTACTTGACTAGCTCATTGAATCAATGATGGTTATGTTTCCTAACCATAGACATGAGTTGCCATTTGATTAACGAGATCACGTCATTATAGAATGATGTGATTGACTTGACCCACCCGTTAGCTTAGCACGATGATCGTTTAGTTTGTTGCTATTGCTTTCTCCATAACTTATACATGTTCCTATGACTATGAGATCATGCAACTCCCGAATACCAGAGGAACACTTAGTGTGCTATCAAACATCACAACGTAACTGGGTGACTATAAAGATGCTCTACAGGTGTCTCCAATGGTGTTTGTTGAGTTGGCATAGATCGAGATTAGGATTTGTCACTCCAAGTATCGGAGAGGTATCTCTGGGCCCTCTCGGTAATGCACATCACTATAAGCCTTGCAAGCAATGTGAATAATGAGTTAGTTACGGGATGATGCATTACGGAATGAGTAAAGAGACTTGTCATTAACGAGATTGAACTAGGTATTGAGATACCGACGATCGAATCTCGGGTAAGTAACATACCAATGACAAAGGGAACAACGTATATCGCTATGCGGTTTGATCGATAAAGATCTTCGTAGAATATGTGGGAGCCAATATGAACATCCAGGTTCCAGTATTGGTTATTGACCGGAGACGTGTCCTGGTCATGTCTACATAGTTCTAAAACTCATAGGGTCCGCACGCTTAACATTCGGTGACGATCGGTATTATGAGTTTATGTGTTTTGATGTACCGAAGATACTTTGGAGTCCCGGATATGATCACGGACATGACGAGGAGTCTCGAAATGGTCAAGACATAAAGATTGATATATTGGATGACTATATTCGGACACCCGATGAGTTCCGAAGGTCATCGAATAATTATCGGAGTGCCGAGGGGTTATTGGAACCCCCGGGGGGAACTAATGAGCCACATGGGCCTTAGTGGAGAGAGAGAGGGACGACCAAGGCAGGGCCACGCGCCCCCTCCCCTCTAGTCAGAATTGGACTAGGGAAGGGGGGCGGCGCCCCCCTTTCCTTCTCTTCTCTCCCTCTCCTTCCTCCCCCCTTCCTCGTCCTAGTAGGACTAGGAAAGGGGAGTCATACTCCTACTAGGAGGAGGACTCCTCCTCTCCTGGCGCGCCCCAAGGGTCGGCCGGCCTCCCCCTTGCTCCTTTGTATATGGGGTCAAGGGGGCACCCTAGAACACACAAGTTGACCATTGATCCCTTAGTCGTGTGCGGTGCCCCCTTCCACCATAATCCACCTCGGTCATATCATTGTAGTGCTTAGGCGAAGCCCTGCGATGGTAGCATCATCATCACCGTCATCACGCCGTCGTGCTGACAAAGCTCTCTCTCGACACTCAGCCGGATCAAGAGTTCGCGGGACGTCACCGAGCCGAACGCGTGTAGATCGCGGAGGTGCCGTACTTCCGGTACTAGGATCGGTCGGATCGTGAAGACATACGACTACATCAACCGTGTTATCATAACACTTCTGCTTACGATCTACGAGGGTACATGGACAACACTCTTCTCCTCTCGTTGCTATGCATCACCATGATAGATCTTGCGTGTGGGTAGGAATTTTTTGAAATTACTGCGTTCCCCAACAGTGCCATCCGAGCCAGGTATACGCGTAGATGTTATATGCACGAGTAGAACACAAAGGAGTTATGGAGTAGGTATATACATATTGCTTGAAGTCACTAGTTGATTCTTGATTCGGCGATTTGTTGGATGAAGCGGCCCAGACCGGCATTACGCATACGCGAGACTGGTTCTACCGATATGCTTCGCACACAGGTGGCTGGTGGGTGTCAGTTCCTCCAACTTTACTTGAATTGGATTCAATGAACATGGTTCTTTCTGAAGATCAAAAAGCAATCACTATACCGCGTTGTGGTTTTTGATGCGTAGGTAAGAACGGTTCTTGCTCACCCCGTAGCAGCCACGTAAAACTTGCAACAACAAAGTAGAGGATGTCTAACTTGTTTTTGCAAGGCATGTTGTGATGTGATATGGTCAAGACATGATGCTAAATTTTATTGTATGAGATGATCATGTTTTGTAACATAGTTATCGGCAACTGGCAGGAGCCATATGGTTGTCGCTTTATTATATGAAATGCTATCGCCATGTAATTTCTTTACTTCATCACTAAGAGGTAGTGATAGTCATAGAAGCAATAGTTGGCGAGATGACAACGATGCTTCGATGGAGATCAAGGTGCCAAGCCGGTGACAACGGTGATCATGACGGTGCTTTGGACATGGAGATCAAAGGCACAAGATGATGATGGCCATATCATATCACTTATATTGATTGCATGTGATGTTTATCCTTTATGCATCTTATTTTGCTTAGTTCGGCGGTAGCATTATAAGATGATCTCTCACTAAATTTCAAGTTATAAGTGTTCTCGCTGAGTATGCACCGTTGCTACAGTTCGTCGTGCCGAGACACCACGTGATGATCGGGTGTGATAAGCTCTATGTTCACATACAACGGGTGCAAGCCAGTTTTACACACGCAGAATACTCGGGTTAAACTTGACGAGCCTAGCATATGCAGATATGGCCATGGAACACTGAGACCGAAAGGTCGAGTGTGAATCATATAGTAGATATGATCAACATAGTGATGTTCACCATTGAAAACTACTCCATCTCACGTGATGATTGGACATGGTTTAGTTGATATGGATCACGTGATTACTTATATGATTAGAGAGACATCTATCTAAGTGGGAGTTCTTAAGTAATTTGATTAATTGAACTTCAATTTATCATGAACTTAGTACCTGATAGTATTTTGCATGTCCATGTTGTTGTAGAAAGATGGCCCGTGCTGTTGTTCTGTTAAATTTTAATGCGTTCCTAGAGAAAGCTAAGTTGAAAGATGATGGTAGCAACTACATGGACTGGGTCCGTAACTTGAGGATTATCCTCATTGCTGCACAGAAGAATTACGTCCTGGAAGCACCACTAGGTGACAAACCTGCTGCAGGAGCAACGCCACACCTAGCAGAGCAAAGCTAATGACTAATTGATAGTTCAGGGTGCCATGCTTTACGGCTTAGAATCGAGACTTCAAAGACGTTTTGAACGTCATGGAGCATATGAGATGTTCTAGGAGTTGAAGTTAATATTTCAAGCAAATGCCCGGATTGAGAGATATGAAGTCTCCAATAAATTCTATAGCTGCAAAATGGAGGAGAATAGTTTTGTCAGTGAACATATACTCAGAATGTCTGGGTACCACAACCACTTGACTCAGCTGGGAGTTAATCTTCCTGATGATAGTGTCATTGACAGAGTTCTTCAATCACTGCCACCAATCTACAAGAGCTTCGTGATGAACTATAATATGCAAGGGGTGGATAAGACGATTCCTGAGCTCTTCGCAATGCTAAAGGCTACAGAGGTAGAAATCAAGAAGGAGCAGCAAGTGTTGATGGTCAACAAGACCACCAGTTTGAAGAAAAAGGGTAAAGGGAAGAAGGGGAACTTCAAGAAGAATAGCAAGCCAGTTGCTGCTCAAGTGAAGAAACCCAAGTCTGGACCTAAGCCTGAGACTGAGTGCTTCTACTGCAAAGGGATTGGTCACTGGAAGCGGAATTGCCCCAAGTATTTGGCGGAGAAGAAGGATGGCAAAGTGAAAGGTATATTTGATATACATGTTATTGATGTGTACCTTACTAATGCTCGTAGTAGTGCCTCGGTATTTGATACTGGTTCAGTTGCTAACATTTGCAACTCGAAACAGGGGCTACGGATTAAGGGAAGATTGGCTAAGGACGAGGTGATGATGCGCATGGGAAATGGTTCCAAACTCGATGTGATCGCTGTCGACACGCTACCTCTACATCTACCTTCGGGATTAGTTTTAGACCTAAATAATTGTTATTTGGTGCTAGCATTGAGCATGACCATTATATCTGGATCTTGTTTGATGCGAGATGGTTATCCATTTAAATTGGAGAATAATGGTTGTTCTATTTATATGAGTAATATCTTTTATGGTCATGCACCCTTGATGAGTGGTCTATTTTTACTAAATCTTGATAGTAGTGATACACATGTTCATAGTATTGAAGCCAAAAGATGCATAGTTGATAATGATAGTGAAACTTATTTGTGGCACTGCCATTTGGCTCATATTGGTGTAAAGCGCATTAAGAAACTCCATTCTGATGGACTTCTGGAATCACTTGATTATGAATCACTTGGTACTTGCGAACCATGCGTCATGGGGAAGATGACTAAAACTTCGTTCTCCGGAACAATGAAGCGAGCAACAGAGTTATTGGAAATCATACATACTGATGTATGTGGTCCAATGAACATTGAGGCTCGCGGCGGATATCGTTATTTTCTCACCTTCACAGATGATTTGAGCAGATATGGGTATATCTACTTATTGAAACATAAGTCTGAAACATTTGAAAAGTTCAAAGAATTTTAGAGTGAAGTGGAAAATCATCATAACAAGAAAATAAAGTTTCTATGATCCGATCGAGGAGGAGAATATTTGAGTTATGAGTTTGATCTTCATTTGAAACAATGCGGAATAGTTTCGCAACTCACGCCACCCGAAACACCATAGTGTAATTGTGTGTCCGAACATCGTAATCGTACTTTACTAGATATGGTGCAATCTATGATGTCTCTTACTGATTTACCGCTGTCGTTTTGGGGTTATGCTTTAGAGACGGTTGCATTCACGTTAAATAGGGCACCATCTAAATTCGGTTAGATGACACCTTACGAACTGTGGTTTGGCAAGAAACCCAAGTTGTCGTTTCTTAAAGTTTGGGGCTGCGATGCTTATGTGAAAAAGCTTCAACCTGATAAGCTCAAACCCAAATCGGGGAAATATGTCTTCATAGGATACCCAAAGGAGACTGTTGGGTACACCTTCTATCACAGATCCGAAGGCAAGAAATTTGTTGCTAAGAATGGATCTTTTCTAGAGAAGGAGTTTCTCACGAAAGAAGTGAGTGGGAGGAAAGTAGTGAAGGAAATATGCCCTAGAGGCAATAATAAAGTTATTATTTATTTCCTTATATCATGATGAATGTTTACTATTCATGCTAGAATTGTATTAACTGGAAACATAATACATGTGTGAATACATAGACAAACAGAGTATCACTAGTATGCCTCTACTTGACTAGCTCGTTAGTCAAAGATGGTTATGTTTCCTAACCATAGACATGAGTTGTCAATTGATAAACGGGATCACATCATTAGGAGAATGATGTGATTGACTTGACCCATTCCGTTAGCTTAGCACTTGATCGTTTTAGTTTATTGCTATTGCTTTCTTCATGACTTATACATGTCTCTATGACTATGATATTATGCAACTCCCGATTACCGGAGGAACACTTTGTGTGCTACCAAACGTCACAACGTTGTTGGGTGATTATAAAGGTGCTCTACATGTGTCTTCGATGGCACTTGTTGAGTTGGCATAGATCGAGATTAGGATTTGTCACTCCGATTGTCGGAGAGGTATCTTTGGGCCCTCTCGGTAATGCACATCACTATAAGCCTTGCAAGCATTGTGACTAATGAGTTAGTTGCGGGATGATGCATTACGGAACGAGTAAAGAGACTTGCCGGTAACGAGATTGAACTAGGTATGAGGATACCGACGATCGAATCTTGGGCAAGTAACATACCGATGACAAAGGGAACAACATATGTTGTTATGCGGTTTGAGTTTGACCTATAAAGATCTTCGTAGAATATGTAGGAGCTAATATGAGCATCCAGGTTCCGCTATTGGTTATTTACCGGAGATGAGTCTCGGTCATGTCTACATAGTTCTCGAACCCGTAGGATCCACATGCTTAACGTTCGGTGACGATCAGTATTATGAGTTTATGTGTTTTGATGTACCGAAGGTAGTTCGGAGTCCCGGATGAGATAGGGGACATGAGGAGAAGTCTTGAAATGGTTGAGACGTAAAGATCGATATATTGGACGACTATAGTCGGACATCGGAAAGGTTCCAAGTGATTCGGGTATTCCGGGAGGGTCAATGGGCCATCGTGGGTTTTAGTGGAAATAGAGGACAGCAAGGAAGTGTGGGGTGCGCCCCCCTAGGCCCAAACCGAATTGGTTTAGGGCTTTGGGGGCGGGCCCCTCTTTCCTTCTCCTCTCCTCCTCTTTCCTTCCCCTCCTAGTTGGACTAGGAAAGGGGGAACCTACTCCTAGTAGGAGTAGGATTCCCCCCTTGGGGCACACCCTATGAGGCCGCCGGCCCCCTCCCCTTGCTCCTTTATATATGGGGGCAGGGGGCACCCTAGGACACACAAGTTGATTGTTCCAAGCCGTGTGCGGTGCACCCCTCCACCATAATCCAAGTCGATCATATCGTAGCGGTGCTTAGGCGAAGCCCTGCGTCGGTACCAACATCATCACCGTCATCACGCCGTCATGCTGACGGAACTCTCTCGCGAAGCTCTGCTGGATCAGAGTTCGTGGGACGTCATCAAGCTGAATGTGTGCTGAACTCGGAGGTGCCGTGCGTTCGGTACTTGGATCGGTCAGATCGTGAAGACGTACGACTACATCAACCGCGTTGTCATAACGCTTCCGCTTATGGTCTACGAGGGTACATGGACGATACTCTCCCCTCTCGTTGCTATGCATCACCATGATCTTGCATGTGCGTAGGAATTTTTTGAAATTACTTCGTTCCCTAACAGTGGTATTAGAGCCAGGTTTATGCGTAGATGTTTTATGCACGAGTAGAACACAAGTGAGTTGTGGGCGATACAAGTCATACTGCTTACCAGTATGTCATACTTTGGTTCAGCGGTATTGTTGGATGAAGCGGCCCGGACCGACATTACGCGTACGCTTACACGAGACTGGTTCTACCGACGTGCTTTGCACACAGGTGGTTGGCGGGTGTCAGTTTCTCCAACTTTAGTTGAACCGAGTGTGGCTAGCCCGGCCCTTGATAAGGTTAAAATAGCACCAACTTGACAAACTATCGTTGTTGTTTTGATGTGTAGGTAAGAACGGTTCTTTCTCAGCCCGTAGCAGCCACGTAAAGCTTGCAACAACAAAGTAGAGGACGTCTAACTTGTTTTTGCAGGGCATGTTGTGATGTGATATGGTCAAGACGTGATGCTATATTTTATTGTATGAGACGGTCATGTTTTGTAGCAAAGTTACCGGCAACTGGCAGAAGCCTTATGGTTGTCTCTTTATTGCATAAGATGCAAGCACCATACAATTGCTTTACTTTATCGCTATGCGATAGCAATAGTTGCAAAAGCAATAGTTGGCGAGACGACCATGTGACGACACGTTGATAGAGATCAAGATGATGGAGATCATGGTGTCATGCCGGTGACGATGGAGATCATGACGGTACTTTGGAGATGGATATCTGATGACCCACAAGTATAGGGGATCTATAGTAGTCCTTTCGATAAGTAAGAGTGTCGAACCCAACGAGGAGCAGAAGGAAATGATAAACGGTTTTCAGCAAGGTATTCTCTGCAAGTACTGAAATAAGTGGTAACAGATAGTTTTGTAATGAGATAATTTGTAACGAGCAACAATTAACAAAAGTAAATAGAGTGCAGCAAGGTGGCCCAATCCTTTTTGTAGCAAAGGACAAGCCTGGACAAACTCTTATATAAGGAAAATCGCTCCCGAGGACACATGGGAATATCGTCAAGCTAGTTTTCATCACGTTCATATGATTGCGTTCGGTACTTTGATAATTTGATATGTGGGTGGACCGGTGCTTGGGTGCTGTTCTTACTTGAACAAGCATCCCACTTATGATTAACGTCTATTGCAAGCATCCGCAACTACAACAAAAGTATTAAGGTAAACCTAACCATAGCATGAAACATATGGATCCAAATCAGCCCCTTACAAAGCAACGCATAAACTAGGGTTTAAGCTTCTGTCACTCTAGCAACCCATCATCTACTTATTACTTTCCAATGCCTTCCTCTAGGCCTAAATAATGGTGAAGTGTTATGTAGTCGACGTTCACATAACACCACTAGAGGCTAGACAACATACATCTCATCAAAATATCGAACGAATACCAAATTCACATGACTACTAATAGCAAGACTTCTCCCTTGTCCTCAGGAACAAACGTAACTACTCACAAAGCATAAACATGTTCATAATTAGAGGGGTATTAATATGCATAAAGGATCTGAACATATGATCTTCCACCAATTAAACCAACTAGCATCAACTACAAGGAGTAATTAACACTACTAGCAACCTACTAGCACCAATCCCGGACTTGAAGACAAGAATCAGATACAAGAGATGAACTAGGGTTTTGAGATGAGACGGTGCTGATGAAGATGTTGATGGAGATTGCCCTCTCCCGATGAGAGGAGCGTTGGTGATGACGATGGCGATGATTCCCTCTCCGGGAGGGAAGTTTCCCCGGCAGAACAGCTCTGCCGGAGCTCTAGATTGGATCCGCCAAGGTTCCGTCTCGTGGCAGCGGAGTTTCGTCCCGAAAGGTTGCTTCTATTTTTTTCTCAATGAAAGACTTCATATAGGAGAAGATGGTCATCGGAGAGCCACCAGGGGCCCACGAGGCAGGGGGCGCGCCCCCCACCCTCGTGAGAAGGGTGTGGGCCCCCTGGTCTTCATCTTTGGCAAGGATTTTTCATTATTTATTATAAGGTGTTCTGTGGAGTTTCAGGACTTTTGGAGTTGTGCAGAATAGGTATCTAATATTTGCTCCTTTTCCAGCCCAGAATTCCAGCTACCGGCATTCTCCCTCCTTATGTAAACCTTGTAAAATAAGAGAGAATAGCCATAAGTATTGTGACATAATGTGAAATAACAGCCCATAATGCAATAAATATCGATATAAAAGCATGATGCAAAATGGACGTATCAACTCCCCCAAGCTTAGACCTCACTTGTCCTCAAGCGAAAAGCCGAAATCGAAAAATATGTCCACATGTTTAGAGATGAAGGTGTCGATAAAAATAAAATACGGACATGAGGGCATCATGATCATTCATGGCAAAATAATCAAGCCCTTGACTCAACACTAATCTTAATTATATAGCTCACGGACTCGATTACATAGAAGGATAATAAAGCAAAACTCACAACTAGATCATGCCACAAACTTTATTCTACTAGATCAAAATACTACTAATAAGATCGAACTAAGGAAAACTATTGAGGATATAACCATTAAGGGTAAACCGCCCAGGAGGGGCTGGTTCACCCTCACCTATGCTGAAGCCCAAGGAAACCCAGAAGATGGCGCTTTACGAATAAGGCTTAGAGGCCCAGAGCCCACATGCAATTTAGGGCCCATGGTAGTAAACCGCCATGATTGTATAAACTAATATTATAAGATAGGAAAGAGGAGACCGTGGCGGACACTTGTATGAGCCAGCCTCGGGACTCTGTAGACCGACCGGGGTCCTCCTAAGTATATAAAGGGGTGACCCGGCGGCGGTTCAAGGAACAACAACTCGAGAGCCAGACAAAGCGGATTCGCTCCCTGGCCTTCGAAAACCTAGCAATACCAATCACAACTAGACGTAGGCTTTTACCTTCATCGAAGGGGCCGAACTAGTATAAACTCCCATGTCCCCTTGTCCGGTTTAACCCCTTCAAGCTAACCCGTAGCGATGGCTCCGCGACTAAGTCCTTTCACGAGGAGATCTGCCGTGACAATTCCACGACAGTTGGCGCCCACCGTGGGGCTGTCGCACGGTGGTTTTGAGTTCTTGAAGGGCAGCTTCGATGGACTCAAGGGATACGCCATGGGCCGAATGACGAAGAGTCGCCATGGAAAGCTCTACATCGACAACGCAGGATGGGGTCCCGAGGCTGGTTCAATCGAATACGGGTACCGGGTCCCCTTTGGTGGGATTCATGTCTTCATCGGCAAGATCGGCGAACCGGCCCCCGAGCCGGACATCTGCACCGACATCATCGAAATGGCTCGACGTGCAAGTTCTTCACCGGTTCAGCCTGAGGCAAGGCATGTTTTCGTAGATGTCGTCCATGGATCGGGGTACAAGGAGGGACCGGTCTCTGATGGAGAAACCGTAGTCCGTAGTGGTGACGAGTCTTCTGGAGAAACTGAATCGCTTTACCAGTTGCAGGATGGCCGGATTGAGGGAGGATCTGAGGGCAACAGTATTCCGGATTCCCCCGGTCTGCCAAACCGGGCCGCCATCTTCATGGCTGGCACACGATCGGCGCCTCATTCATCTACCGCTGCAGCAGTGCTCTCCGGTTCAACGACGGCCACACCAGCAGGGGCAGGAAGCTCGGCGCCACCTCCGGCCCAGGTCTTGTCTGATTTGTTCGACGCTCTAGCAGCACTGATGTCCGCGGAGGTAGATGCAGCAACCAGGAATCAACACGATGCGTAGATTCTAAAAGTGAAAGATCAAATAGCCCATGCTAAAGCGGACCTGGCAGCAGAGAACGCCAGGATGGCTACAGAGCGGGCCGAGTTGGAAGCACGGGCTTATCGGATTAGACTGGATCAGAATGCTTCGGAAGAGGTCATGAGAAGAAGGTACCGATCATGTCTCCCATCGGTTTATGAGCCGCAGAATCTTTTCAACACGCTAGGTGCAGGAGCTGGTAACCAACCCACGCTAAACCGGGCGGGGGCGCTGGGAGCAGGAGCGCCGGTTCAGCCGCGCGCAATAGACCTGCCTCGCCAGAACAACATTGTACCATCAATGCCGCCCGGGCATTATTCCAACCCGTTGGATAATATTGTGGCCGCCGCTTCGCGTCTGGCGGCCCTCCCAACCGACGGCAATTCACCAGTTGCAGTGGAAGCGCGTCCGGCCAGGGATCTCCTTCAGACATCACTAAATCAATAGCAAGCGTATTCACACAGCCGTGAGAGGATCATTCCACTCCCCGTCCAAGCCGGAGTTATAGCAGACACGTGGAAGACGAACCGGTCGTGTCCAGTAGCGCACGCCACCGAAATTCGCCACGGGGGAACAACCCAGCCGGGGGAGGTGCTAATGCGCAAGATGTTGTGGACCACGGCCGCACACGACGAGAGGCTGAGTTGACAGCTCGACACGAAGCACGACAACATACTCTGGTTCACCCCACTGCCTCCATGGAGCCAGGGGTGATGTTCAGTTCCCTAGGGGTACCATGTTTAACTCCCGCATTGCGTAATGTGCGATTGCCCAAGGATTTCAAGGGACCTCATAAGGTACCAAATTACACCGCCGATTTACAGCCAGAGGCGTGGGTGGAGAGCTATGAGATGGCAATGGAGATGTTAGATGTGGATGAGGCGGTGTGTGCTAAATATTTCACCATGATGTTGGAAGGAACAGCTCGCACTTGGTTGAAGAGCTTGTCGACCAACTCTATTGGTTCATGGGCTGAATTAAAGCACCGGTTTATCCAGAACTTCAAGGATACGTGTAAGCAGCCGTTGTCAATTGTAGATCTGGCCGCTTGTGTCCAAGAGGAAGGAGAGTCCATGACCCATTGGGTCAAACGGGTCTCGGCGATTTTGCATTCATCAGATCGTATCAATGCAGACACCGCAGTGTTAACGTTAGAGGGCAATTGCCGTTTCAAGCCGTTGAAACAGAAGTTGGGGAGGCTCAAACGTCACTGCAACGACATGTCAACACTCATGGCCGCTTTGGTTAAGTATGCCGATTCAGATAATACCAAGGATCCGGATTCATAGGAGGACAAACCGGAGAAGGGAAAGAAGAATGGCGGTGCAAAAGGGCAGCACCACAACCAAGGAGGCCATGGGAATAATGGTAAGCGTAAAGCGGATAGTTCAGATTTGGTGGCTAACACAAATATGCAGCGTCACAAAGGTAAACCGCCCCAGCGCGGTGGAGGGATGAATCTGGAGCGTTTGTTAAACCAACCCTGCCCGAAGCATGGAACCAAGGAGGCCCCTTCCACACATCTTTGGAAGGATTGTCATATAATGAGGGAGTTCAAAAATTCTGATCTATACCGGTATGATCAGGATCCGCCGGGCGGTTCGGGCCCAGGTTTCCATGGGGGCGGCGGTTCAAGCTCTGGATTTCAGAACAACCAGGGCCATCAGAACAACCAGGGCCATCAGAACAACCATGGTAATAACCAGCAGAATAACCAAGGGAATCAGCAACAGTCAGGTTACCAGAGTCACCCCAAGCAGTTGAACAGCGGACAGTATCATGTGTTCACTACTAGCTTGTGCAAGCGGGATCAGAAACTTCACAAGAGGGCAGTCAATACTGTTGAACCGGCCGTACCACATTATCTACGATGGTCGGAGCAGCCCATTGTGTGGAGCAGAGAGGATCACCCACCCCGGGTTGACAATTCGGGTCAACTAGCCTTGGTGGTAGCACCTCAGGTGGGGGGCTATAAGTTTACCGAGGTTCTGATGGATGGAGGGAGCAGTATCAACATCCTGTACTATAAGACTTTCCGTCGCATGGGGTTGACAGATAAGAATCTTAAACCATCAAACACTATTTTTCATGGTGTAGTACCAGGTAAATCGGCATACCCTGCCGGAAAGATTGCTTTGGAAGTCGTGTTTGGAGATGAGCATGATTCCAGGTCTGAGACTTTGACCTTTGAGGTGGTGAAAATCCAGAGTCCATATCACGCGCTATTTGGACGGTCGGCTTACGCGAAATTCATGGCGAGACCCTGTTATGTCTATTTACAGCTCAAAATGTCGGGTTATAAGGGGACGATCACAGTACATGGGAGTCGAAAGATTGCTTTGGATTGTGAGGAAGGTGAAGCGGCCTATGCTGAATCGATTTGTGCTACAGAGGAGCTGAAATTCTATAAGGACAATTTGATCCGGCGGACATGACCCCTCTGAAGAAACCTACGACTGAGCATGACCCGGCCCTGACGTTCAAACCGGCTAATGAGACTAAACTCGTTGACTTCGTCCCTGGTGATTCATCCAAGCAGTTTAGTATCAGTGCCAATCTGGATCTGAAATAGGAAAGCGCGCTCATCGAGTTCATCCATGAGAACCGGGACATCTTTGCATGGAAACCTTCTGACATGCCAGGTGTACCGAGGGAACTCGCTGAGCACACTCTCAATATTGATCCTAAGTTTAAACCGGTCAAGCAGTACCTTCGCCGTTTTAACGAAGAAAGACGCAAGGCCATCGGCGAAGAGGTAGCCCGGCTACTGGCAGCTGGGTTTATTGTCAAAGTGTTTCATCCCGAATGGTTGGCTAATCCGGTGCTTATTCTTAAGAAAAATGGCACTTAGCGTATGTGTGTGGACTACACTGATTTGAATAAAGCTTGCCCGGCAGATCCTTTCGCTCTCCCGCGTATTGATCAGATCATTGATGCAACGGCGGGTTGTGAGCGCCTGAGTTTCCTGGATGCTTATTCAGGTTATCATCAGATTAAAATGGCAGTTAAGGACCAGGAGAAGACAACCTTCATCACTCCCTTTGGAGCCTTCTGCTATGTTTCTATGCCCTTTGGGCTCAAGAGTGCCCAAGCAACCTACCAACATTGTGTGCAAAATTGTCTTCACAAGCAGATCGGGCGTAATGTTCATGCCTATGTGGATGATATTGTGGTGAAATCCAGGAAGCAGGAAACCTTGATAAATGATCTCAAGGAAACGTTCAACAATCTTCGGGTTTACAAAATGATGCTCAACCCGGACAAATGCATTTTTGGTGTTCCGGTAGGCAAACTCTTGGGCTTTCTTGTGTCCAACAGAGGTATTGAGGCAAATCCGGAAAAAAATCAAAGCAATCACATCCTTGGCTAAACCGGCGTGTATCAATGATGTTCAGCGTCTGGCGGGCCGGATTGCAGCCCTTAGCTGGTTTATCAGCCGTTTGGGAGAGAAGGCAATTTCCCTGTATCAGATGTTGAAGAAGACAGATAAATTCGTCTGGAGTGACGCCGCCAATGCGGCATTTGAGGAATTGAAGCGGCAGCTGGCTGAACCGCCAGTCCTCACTGCTCCAGTTGATAATGAGCCTCTATTGTTGTACGTGGCTGCCAATGCCCGAGCGGTCAGTGTGGCGATTGTGGTTGAGCGTAAGGAGGCTGGAAAAGAATATCCGGTTCAACGACCAGTTTATTATATCAGTGAGGTATTGATCGAATCGAAGCAAAGATATCCGCATTGGCAGAAGCTAGTGTATGGAGTTTTTATGGCAAGTAGGAAACTCAAGCAATACTTTCAAGGCCATCCTATCACAGTGGTTAGTTCTGCTCCCTTGGACGATATAATCCAGAATAGAGAAGCAACTGGCCGGGTTGCGAAGTGGGCGATTGAGCTTGGTCCCCATGGTTTGAAGTATACGCCCCGAACAGCCATCAAATCTCAGGCGCTTGTTGACTTCATCAATGATTGGACCGAGTTACAGGCACCAGAGGACAAACCGGATAATACATACTGGACCATTCACTTTGATGGATCCAGGCAGTTGGAAGGCTCGGGGGCTGGGGTTGTCCTCACTTCCCCTCGAGGAGATAAGATTTGTTATGTTCTCCACTTAATGTTTCCTTGTACTAACAACGCAGCAGAGTACGAGGCCTTACTCCACGGCCTTCGTGTAGCTAAGGAAATGAACTTAAGCCGGGTTCGATGCTTTGGAGATTCTGATTTGGTGGCTCGGCAAGTTTCTGGTACTTCGGATTCTAAGGACCCACTCATGGCGGCTTACAGGCGCGAGGTGGATATTGTAGCAGGTCACTTTAAGGATTATCAGGTGGAACACATCGACCGGCGCAAGAATGAGGCAGCAGATGCTCTAAGCCGGCTGGGATCTCAGCGTAAGCCGGTACCACCCAATACCTTTCTAGATATCTTGCATAACCCATCTGTAAAGTTGCCTACAGAGGAGGATTTAGCTGTTCCTGATCCGGAGGCCCAGTTGGTAGCCGTTTTACATGCCACTCCGGATTGGACGGTTCCATATTTGGCGTATCTGAACTGGGGTGAATTACCAAACGATGAACTTTTCGCCAGACAGATAGTCCGGCGGTCCAAGTCTATGGTTGTTCACAATGGCGAGTTGCACCGTTCTAGCGTTTCAGGCGTATTCCAACGTTGTGTTTCTCCTGAAGAAGGACAAGATATTCTACGTGAAATCCATGAAGGGGATTGCGGTCACCATGCCGGTTCAAAGTCCTTGGTTGCTAAAGCTTTCCGACACGGGTTCTACTGGTTGATAGCTCATTCTGATGCGGAAGACTTGGTAAAGCGGTGTGACGCTTGTCAGAAATTTTCACGTCGAGCTCATGTTCTGGCTCAAGAGTTACGCATGATTCTCATCACTTGGCCATTTGCTACTTGGGGGCTTGATATGGTTGGACCCTTTAAGCACTCCAAGGACAAGAAGACCCACCTGTTGGTGGCGGTTGACAAGTTCACCAAATGGGTTGAAGCGGAGCCCATCAGTAAATGTGATGCAGCCACGGTGGTTCAATTTCTCAAAAAGATTATTTTTCGTTTCGGCTTTCCACATAGCATCATCACAGATAATGGTACGAACCTTTCTAAAGGTGAGATGGAGGAGTTTTGCCAACGAGAGCACATCCGGCTTGATGTAGCGTCCGTGGCTCACCCCCAGTCTAATGGTCAAGCTGAGAGGGCGAATCAAGAAATCCTGAAGGGTATCAAGCCTCGGCTTATGGTCCCTTTGAAGCGGACGCCGGGTTGTTGGGTGGAAGAATTACCATATGTGTTATGGAGTATAAATACCACCCCAAACCGATCTACGGGATATACACCTTTTTTCCTGGTCTATGGGGCTGAGGTTGTCCTCCCAAGTGATATTCATCACGACTCTCCCCGGGTTGCGAATTATGTTGAAGCGGACAACGAGCAAGCACGCCAAGAGGCGCTGGACCTGTTAGATGAGAAACGAGACATGGCTTTGGCGCGGTCGGCGGTTTATCAACAAGACCTGCGGCGTTATCACAGCCGTCGGGTTAAGACAAGAACCTTTCAAGAAGGCGATTTGGTACTTCGGCTCATTCAAGACCAGACTGATATGCACAAATTATCCCCACCTTGGGAAGGGCCCTTTGTGGTCAGCAAAAATCTGCACAACGGATCATACTACCTCATTGACGTTCGAGAAGACTCACGTAGCTCTGAGGAGGAGACCCGGCGGCCATGGAACATAGCTCTCCTACGGCCTTATTACACTTGAAGCCACAAGATTTTCGTATGTACATATTTCAACAATGTATATATTATGATCAATATAATAAACCGGCATCCTTGCTATCAAGAAGGGTCTCCGCCGTTTTTTCTTTAAATATCTGTTAACTTGGGGGGTTCAGCTAGTAAAGCGAAGTACTACCTGTTAGCTCGGCTACCATGCCACCATCTAGCTTGGGAGCTTCACACCCAAGGGTCCAAAGAGAGTTTGCTTGCGTAAAGCACGACTCAAACATAGGCACCCATTGAGCACAGCTCACAAAGTTACTTGGGGGCTATTTGTGTCAAATACCAAAGAGTTTGAAAGGACCCTTGTAGCTGGGTATCGACCCACGACTTGTAAGCCTGGTGTATTCACCTAAAACCCCGGGTTAACCTGCCTTCATCAAGTAAGCCACTCCTATCCAGGTAATCCTAGCACGACCCATCGAACATTTGACAGTTACTCTCATTGAGACCCTGAACTTGTCAAAGTTAAAACAATGATTGGTTAGTTGGAGGGCCATCTTAAAAGGCTTCGTCAAAATGGTTTAACTCAGTGGCCTGGAAGCCCATGAAAAGCCTCGATTTGGGCCTGGCAGCCCTTGAAAAGCCTTGCCCATAGTTTTTGTTTGCTTCTTGCCAAGTTTTGTTTTTCATAAGGTTTATGTTAAACCGGTGTTTTTTAACCCGGTATGGCTTACGGATCTTCTGTTAAAGCATACAATTAAAGGTAACCCGGCATCCTTCAAAACCGGTCTGGCTTTAACACCTTGTCTCCAGCAATCGGCCGGTGTTCATCACAACCCGGTTCTATATCATATATATACCAGCATGGCATGGTGGAAGTTGGATTTTCACCCTTCTTCAAATCACAATTGGTAAACCAACAGCAATGTTTTGTATCACAGGTATGATTTATTATTGTTGCAACCATAGTTGCTTACCAAGTTGTGTTGGGTATTTTGACCCGTCCGGTGGTAAACCGCATGGACAGATTTTCCTTATGCAGACACAGGGATTGCATAATATTGTAAAAATACATAAGCCAGTACCGAAATTATCATGACGAATCAACGCAAAGTGTATCCCAGTGCATGATGGCAACGGATTAAAGTATTTTCACTAGCCTATTACAAGGCGCTTGAAGGCCCAAAGTATGGTGTTTCCAGCAGAACAAGGTTTATGGAGCATCACTCTGATTGACGGATCAAGTCTCATTACCATGTTGATGCGAAGTTGATGGGTCATCTGGCGTCGGATCAGCCTCCTCCTCCCCACCTAGCGGCTGGAAGTTTGTGGTGGTCCAGTCAATCCGGGTTAAGGCCTGAAAGATAGCTTCTTCACTGATAAGTTCTGACGGATCAATGTCAGGGGCATAAGCGTGCTTACGGATTCCCGGAATAAGATTTTGCGCCTCCGGGATGACAGTGTTAACCCGTTTGTTTTTAGCATCATAATAAGATCGGTGAACAGTCAAGTTAGCATCTTCTGCCAGCTGACTCGCCAGAGGACGCATTTCCCTTGTAACTCTTTTAAGGGCTTCATCATCAAAATCTGCCCCGTTTTCTTGTGTGCTTGGAAAGCCTTTGGCAAGGTCAACTGGATCCAAGTCAGCTATCCACGCTTTGGCTCGGGTAAGTGCCAACAAAGCGCCAGCCCTGGCAGCAGATCGCTTTACCTCTTCTATCTGTGCTGGTGCCATGGATAGCCTTGCCAGAGTGTCCTTGATCAGTGTTGGGGCCGGATTGTCATAGGATGCTGCGCAGATAACCCATTGAGCACCGGTGTATAGTTGTTCAAGCAGAGTATATGCTGCTTTCAGCTTCATCCGTACATCTGAGCCCAGATGAGTAATGCGGCTACCTGCAACAGTTTAAGAATTTCATATTTCAACCGGCACCTTACAAGATGGATATTTCAGATGCCTTTCTAGGAGTACTTACCAAATACTGCGGAGGTCATGGCGTTCACTTGACGCTTCAACCCAGAAAGTTCTTCTGCCACCGGTTTAAGAGCAGATTCGGTGTCTTCAGCCCGTTTCAGCAATGTACCCTTCTCAGTGTCCCAATTGGCACGTTCAGTCTTGAATTCTTCCTTTAGTCGTTCTATGGAAGTTAAAGCGGCTCGAAGTTCATCTTTGGCTTTAGAAGATTCTTCTTGATGAGATTTGATACTCTCTTGAAGCTCAGCAGTCTGTGTCCGTTGATGGTTTATGTCAGCCTGCCACAATCAGAGGAGCATATCAATATTTTATCAAAAGTCCCAAGCATACAACTGGTTCTACACTTGGCACTTGGGGGCTAATGCGGATTGTTTCTTTCTTACTGCTTATTCAAAGTCCCGAGGATTCATACAAGTTTCAATCCTGGCACTTGCGGTCTAATGCGGATTGCTTCTTTCTTACTGCTTATTCAAAGTCCCGAGGATTCATACAAGTTTCAATCCTGGCACTTGGGGGCTAATGTGTATTTGTTCAAAAAACTTAAAGTCAACAATGTGCAGTTTGGAAATTCAAAAGTCCCAGTTTGTCTTTACAAGCTAAACCGGCCCTTGGGGGCTACAGGATACAAGGCAGTGAAAATACAAAGATAAGGATGAAAATGTTCACCTCATAGCGTTCCTTCATCAGATTTACCAAGTCATCCTCATTATCTCAGCTTGTATAAAGCCGGTTCAAGAATCCGGAATGAAGATCCTGGGCAGAAAGATTAGCATATTTTGACAAGTCAGCTTCCATCTTCCTCTTGCCCATAGAATTAAACTCATCCTTGGCGGTATGTTTTGCCAAGATAACTGGATCGCCTGGAGCGGTATAAGCAGTGCCAGTAACAATAACGTCATCATCTTTGGCTGGGCTTGGCGGATTAGCAGTTGACCTCAGTGGATCAGCAACCGGACTTGCAGGTATAGCGTGTGGACTTGAGGTGTCCTCATGTGTGGCCGGATCAGCTTCCGGCGGATCAGCGTTGTTAGCTGGCTCTGGCGGGACAGAATCATCCATGAGATTATCAAGATTTTTATCAGGATTTTCAGGAGCTTTCTTCGGTTCAACTTTGCCGGTAGGGGCACTGGTCTTGGCCTTCTTACTCAGACGAGCTTTAGCACTAATATTAAAACAAGGATTAGCATGATTAACTGAATTATGAAGAAGAAGGGAGGACTGCACGCTTACCCAGGGACGGTTTTCAGCGGAGGCAGCTGAGTGGTTGATGAACCGCCAGACAAATTAGAAGATGCCTGATAGTTTGAATCAGATGGATTGAGAGGGCATCGGAAGAAACCTTTCAAAAGATAACGTTTTTCAGGAGAACAAGCAACCTCTAGACGACGTTTCCGGTTTGGTGTATGAGGTAAACCGGAAGAAGTGACCTGTTGACCACTATGCCGGGTTGTGCGATGCCCTTCGGTTTGCTGTGTCTTCAAAGAAAGTTTTTGAGCCAAATGAGCAACAGGGTGAGAGCATTTCACTTTCCGAACTGCACGGCGAAATCATTGAACCGGCACAAGTTCTCAGTCAGAAAGACAAATTACCTCAACATGATCTGCATGGCTGGCCTCCGCATCATCCTGGGAGTAATCATTATCAGTAAAATATATGAATAGAAGTCAAGGGAGTCAAACTTTACCTCTTCAGCCGAGTCACCGACATCCTCTAGCGGTACCGAAGACTCAGCAGTTTTGTTTTTGGCAGCTCTCTTGATGACCTTGGTCTTAATACGAGGAGCCTTAGCCGCTTTGTCTTGAGATTTCCTTTTCCAGAAGGAGCTACTGGCCTATGAGATTGCACAAAGTGTTATTATAGCAGTGTCAAAGCGGAGAAGGATCAGGAAAAGTACAAGGTTAAAGTCTTTACCGCTAGCGGTTTGTTGGAGGCATAAAAAGGACACAGACCAATTTGAGTACATACGGTGAGCGGTTCGTCAAGTATTTTCTTTACACCTTCAGCGACTTCATTGTCAGTCAGTTCTATTTCATTAAACCGTTGTGGATCATTGGTATTGCCGGTATATTCAAACATCAATCCGGGTCGGTGGCTTAAAGGTAGAATGCACCATGAAATCCAACAGCGGACGAGATCAACACCAGTTAAACCGTTGGCAAGGAAAGCCCGGAGTTTGGCAAGTTGAGGTGCATAGGCTTGTCGGTCTTTGGCAGACAATATCTGAGGTAAAGGGTGATTATTGCTGAGCCGGTGCGGACGGTAGCCCGGTAAAGGATTCTCTTCAGCAGGGGCAGTATTCTGACAGTAGAACCAGGTTTGGTTCCAGTCTTTTGGATGGCTGTGAAGTTTGGCGTGAGGAAATTCAACCTCTTTCCTATTTTGGATCGACACACCGCCAAGTTCAGTATTGGGTCCGTCAGAAAATTCAGTCCGGTGGTTTAAGTGAAAGAGATCTTGAAAGAGGTCGACAGTTGGTTCTTCTTGCAGGTAAACCTCGCAGAATACTTGGAAATCGCATATGTTGGACACAGAATTTGGTCCAATATCTTGAGGATGAAGTTGGAACCTGGCAAGAACATCCCGGAAATTTTTTGATCCGGGAGGACTGAAACCTCGAGCTAAATGTTGCATGAACACAATCACTTCTCCATCTTGAGGCTCAGGAGGGCACTCAGGGCCAGGAACTTGCCAATGGAGGACATTTTTTGAAGCTAAAGCGCCTATGGTGACATATTCATCGATTTGCGTTTCTGTGATCCGAGATGGAACCCAGTTGCAAGCAGCAAATTGCTTCGTCATCTTACAAAGTCTGTAAAAGGAAAATAGACGGTTTACGATTGGCGGTTCATATGTGTTTGTCAAATGTTAAACCGGCAATTCAAGGTATACGTATGAAGTGAACCAGGCATTGCTGTTCAAAGTCTAGATGGAGGTTTAAGAGAGGGCTAATGACATACGACGGATTACCAATACTAAAGGATAAACCGCCCATTGGAGGCAGAACCCAATCTGAAAATTTGTTAAGTGTTGCAGAAACAAGTTTCATAAGATGGTGATATAATTTTGGATCTACTGTTGTTCAAAAGACAAATTTTTCTGAGCTTTACGATGGTGTTAAACAGAATAGAGAAGGTTCAGATAAGGATTTATACAGGAACATAAGATGATGTAGTACAGCAGATTAAAGCTACAGATCCAGCCGCACGGGGAAACTATCAGGCCTAGCTAGATTCAGTACGATGCTAAAGGAAAAGCAGAGGAAGTGCTGATGAACACTGACGAACACCGAAGAAACTTCGAAACCCTAATGCAGATTTAACAAGTAAAGGGAAGGAGTATTTACCAGAGACACGCAGTGGCGGAGTATCTTAAGAGATCTGGTACGAACAGGGTGATGCAGCGACCTTGTTGGTGCAGACTGGAAGATCGACGACGGCGGCGGCGTCAATGCTTGAGGTCTTCGGGTCGCGAGGAGGAAGACGATATGAATAGGAAAGGGGGGAAATGGAAGGCACCCCTGTCTTATTTATAAGGGAAGTGGAATAAAATAGCAGGCGCAAAAATCGAGGAGTCGGGAGTGGCAAAAAGGGATGTAGCTGTCGCCTCGATCTTCGGGAATTAATTAAAGAGAAAGGAATCTTCATAAATCTTTTTATACAGGGATGATGTCACAATGATTTACTGCGGTGTCAGAAGATGACATCATGGCAGTTCACCAAAGTTCACAGGGAGAAGACAATATGGCGGTTTACGAGAATTGTCAGAAAGTCAAGTAGTTTTTTCTAAAGATTGAAGATTGACATGAACAGGTTCAAATCATAGGAGTTGTGATACGGTACAGGGGCACCTCCCCCAAGCTTGGTGGTTGCCAAGGGGAGTGACCATACCCATGTTATTATATCTCCTTGGTTGGTAAAGAAGGTGGAGGTGTTGTTGATGATGGATAGTCGCACATCGAGCGTAGGAGGTCTTCTAACTTGCGGATAATGCCCTTAAGTGCGAGGATATGCTCCTTCAACAAAATATTTTCACATGTGAGATACTTATTTTGTATACGAGCCAACTCAATCATCTTGAAAGCTTCGATTTCTGTAGGGGTAAGAAGATTATGATCCAGTTGAAGGGTGTCTTCTGTTGCTGGGACTTGGTCCTCCACGGCCTTCTTGATCCCTTCATCCTTATTAATCTCCATAGGTTCTTCTCTCTTCAGCTCTATCTTCATTAGCCAAGCATCATTGCCCTCATGGTCGGAGGAGGAGGGAGACGACATAGTGTCTGGTCTTGAAAAACCCTGACAGCAAACAGCTCGAAACAAAGACAGGTGATTTTGCGTGATACGGGAGTCAAAACCCCCGAAAGATTATATAATGAATTTTTACCGACAAAAATACATATCGTGCAAGGAGTCCGGAAGGCACACGAGGAGCTCACGAGGTAGGGGGCGCGCCCTCCACCCTCGTGAGGCCCTCGTGTCCTTCCCGGACTGCTACTTAATTTTCTATTTTTCTAAATATTCCAAAACGGAGAAATATTGCCTTAAAAATTGTTTTGGAGTCCGTGTACTTACCGTACCACATACCTATTCCTTTTCGGAGTCTGAAACGTTCTGGAAAGTGTCCCTTATGTATTCCTCCGGGGTTATGGTTTCAATAATATTGGTTTCAACATTTATGGGATTACCTGAGATATAATGTTTGATTCTTTGACCGTTTACCACCTTCGGATTTGTGCCTTCGAAGTTGTTGATTTTTATGGCACCGGAACGATAGACCTCCTCGATAACATAGGGGCCTTCCCATTTAGAGAGAAGTTTCCCTGCAAAAAATCTTAAACAAGAGTTGTATAGAAATACATAATCACCTACATTAAACTCACGCTTTTGTATCCTTTTGTCATGCCATCTTTTAACCTTTTCTTTAAACAACTTGGCATTTTCATAAGCTTGGGTTATCCATTCATCAAGTGAGCTAATATCAAATAACCTCTTTTCACCGGCAAGTTTGAAATCATAGTTGAGCTCTTTAATAGCCCAATATGCCTTATATTCTAGTTCGAGAGGTAAGTGGCATGCTTTTCCATATACCATTTTATACGTAGACATACCCATAGGATTTTTATATGCAGTTCTATAGGCCCATAATGCATCATCAAGTTTCTTGGACCAATTCTTTCTAGACCTATTGATAGTCTTTTGCAAAATTAATTTGAGTTCTCTATTACTCAATTCCACTTGACCACTAGACTGTGGGTGATACGGAGATGCAATTCTATGACTGACGTCATATTTAGCAAGCATTTTACGGAAAGCACCATGAATAAAATGTGAACCACCATCAGTCATTAAATATCTAGGGACTCCAAACCTCGGAAAAATAACTTCTTTAAGCATTTTAATAGAAGTGTTATGATCAGCACTACTAGTTGGAATAGCTTCTACCCACTTAGTAACGTAATCAACAGCAACTAAAATATGTGTATATCAATTAGAGGCAGGAAAAGGTCCCATATAATCAAAGCCCCAAACATCAAACGGTTCAATAACAAGTGAATAATTCATAGGCATTTCTTGATGTCTACTAATATTACCAATTCTTTGGCATTCATCACAAGATAGGACAAACTTACGGGCATCCTTGAAGAGAGTAGGCCAATAAAAACCGGATTGCAATACCTTATGTGCAGTTCTATCTCCCGTGTGGTGTCCTCCATAAGTTTCGGAGTGGCACTTGCGTAGGATCTGTTCCTGTTCATGCTCAGGTACGCAACGTCTAATAACACCATCTACTCCTTTATAAAGATGTGGGTCATCCCAAAAGTAATGTCTCAAATCATAGAAGAACTTTTTCTTTTGTTGGTATGTGAAGCTTGGTGGTATAAATTTAGCAACTATGTAATTAGCATAATCAGCATACCAAGGGGTACTACGAGAAGTACTTATGACATTTAGTTATTCATCAGGAAAACTATCATCAATAGGTAGTGGGTCATCAAGAACATTCTCTAACCTAGATAAGTTGTCTGCAACGGGGTTTTCAGCTCCTTTTCTATCAACAATATGCAAATCAAATTCTTGTAGCAAGAGAACCCATCTAATAAGTCTAGGTTTAGCATCTTTCTTTTCCATAAGATATTTAATAGCAGCATGATCAGTGTGGATAGTTACTTTAGAATCAACAATATTAGGTCTAAACTTATCACAAGCAAATACAACTACTAAAAGTTCTTTTTCAGTAGTAGCATAATTTCTTTGAGCATTGTCTAGAGTCTTACTAGCATAATGGATAATATTTAGTTTCTTATCAACTCTTTGCCCTAGAACAGCACCTACAGCATAATCAGTAGCATCACACATAATTGCAAAGGGTAAATTCCAATCAGGTGGCTGAACAATAGGTGCAGAGACTAATGCTTTCTTAAGTATTTCAAATGCTTCTACACAATCATCATCAAAGACAAATGGTATATCTTTTTGTAATAAATTAGTCAGAGGCCGAGAAATTTTTGAGAAGTACTTGATGAACCTCCTATAAAATCTGGCGTGACCAAGGAAACTTCTTATACCTTTGATGTCCTTGGGACATGGCATCTTTTCAATAGCATCAACCTTGGCTTTATCAACTTCAATACCTCTTTCAGAAACTTTATGCCCCAAGACAATACCTTCATTAACCATAAAGTGGCACTTTTCCCAATTCAAGACAAGATTAGTTTCTTCACATCTCTTCAAAACTCGATCAAGATTGCTCAAGCAATCATCAAAATAAGATCCATAGACGGAAAATTCGTCCATGAAAAACTCACAAATCTTTTAACAAAATTCAGAGAATATAGCCATCATGCATATTTGAAAGGTAGCAGGTGCATTACATAAACCAAAAGGCATACGTCTATAAGCAAAAGTACCAAAAGGGCATGTAAAAGTAGTCTTTGATTGATCTTTAGCCGACACAGGTATTTGAGAGAAACCAGAATAACCATCTAGAAAGAAGTAATGTGTATGTTTGCATAATCTTTCTAGCATTTGATCGATAAAAGGTAAGGGGTAATGATATTTCTTAGTAGCCTTATTTAATTTGCGGAAATCAATTACCATCCTATAACCGGTAATAATTCTTTGTGGAATCAATTCATCTTTATCATTAGGAACAACAGTAATACCTCCCTTCTTAGGGACACAATGAATAGGACTTACCCACTGACTATCAGCAACGGATAAATTATACCTGCCTCTAGAAGCTTTAGTATTTCTTTTCTTACCACTTCTTTCATTTTAGGATTCAAACATCATTGAGGATCACGAACTAGCATCTGCTTCCAAATTTATTTTATGTTGACATAGAGTGGGACTAATGCCCTTAAGATCATCAAGAGTATATCCAATAGCAGCACGGTGCTTCTTCAGAGTTTTCAATAATCTTTCTTCTTCATGCTCTGAAAGGTTAGCACTAATAATAATAGGATATATCTTCTTTTCATCAAGATAAGCATATTTAAGATTATCAGGCAACGGTTTAAGCTCAAACACGGGATCACCCTTAGGTGGAGGAGGATCCCCTAGGATTTCAACAGGAAAATTGTGTTTTAGCATAGGTTCTTGTTTAAAGAATACTTCATCTATTTCCCTTCTTTCATTCATAAACATATCATTCTCATGGTCTAGCAAATATTGTTCTAAAGGATCATTAGGAGGTATGGCAATAGAAGCAAGACCAATAATTTCATCCTTACTAGGCAATTCTTATTCACGGTGTTGTTTACTAAATTTAAAGAAATTAAACTCATGAGTCATATCATCCAAGCCAATAGTAACAACATTCTTTTTGCAGTCTATCCTAGCATTAACTGTATTCAAGAAGGGTCTACCAAATATAATGGGACAAAAGCTATCTTGTGGAGAACTAAGAACAAGAAAATCAGCAGGATATTTAGTTTTCTCGCACAAGACTTCAACATCTCTAACAATTCCCATTGCTGAAATAGTATCTCTATTAGCAAGTTTAATTATGACATCAATATCTTCTAACTCAGCAGGTGCAATTTCATTCTTGATTTCTTTATACAAGTCATAAGGTATAACACTAGCACTAGCACCCATATCACATAAGCCATGATAACAATGATCTCCTATTTTAACAGAAATAACAGGCACGCCTACCACAGGTCTATGTTTATCTTTAGCACAAGGTTTAGCAATTCTAGTAGTTTCACCACAGAACTGAATAACATGCCCATCAATATTATCAGACAAGAGCTCTTTAACAATAGCAATATTAGGTTCAACTTTAACTTGCTCAGGAGGTGTATATATTTTAATATTGCTTTTACGAACTACAGTTGAAGCTTTAGCATGATCCTTTATCCTAATAGGGAAAGGTGGTTTCTCAACATAAGAAGTAGGAACAATAGGATCATTATAAGTGACAGTCTTTTCTTCAACTTTAATAGGTGCAGCTACTTTTACTTCTATGGGAGGATGATATTTAAACCACTTCTCCTTAAGGAGATCAACATAAGTAGCAAAAGATTCACAGAAAGAAGCTACTATCTCAGAATCAAGTCCATATTTAGTGCTAAACTTACGGAAAACATCGGTATCCATGAAAGATTTAACACAATCAAACTTAGGTGTCATACCTGACTCCTTAACATTGTCGAGGTCCCAATCTTCATAGTTGTGTTTAATTCTATCCAATAAATCCCATTTGAATTCAATAGTCTTCATCATAAAAGAGCCAGCACAAGAAGTATCAAGCATGGTGTGATTGTTATCAGAAAGCCGAGCATAAATTTTTTGAAGAATTGTTTCTCTTGGAAGCTCATGATTGGGGCATGAATATAACATTGATTTAAGCCTCCCCCAAGCTTGAGCGATGCTTTCTCCTTCGCGAGGCCAAAAATTATATATATAATTGTGATCACGATGAACAAGATGCATAGGGTAATACTTTTGATGAAATTCCAATTTCAATCTTCTATAGTTCCATGATCCCATATCATCACATAGCCTATACCATGTCAATGCGTCTCCCTTCAAAGATAAAGGGAAGACCTTCTTCTTAGCAACATCATCAGAAATACCTGCAAGCTTAAATAATCCACAAACTTCATCCACATATATTAGGTGTTCATCAGGATGCTTTGTTCCATCTCCTGTAAAAGGATTAGCTAGCAGTTTTTCTATTATACTCGAAGGATACTCATAAGGAATTTCATTTTCAATAGGTTCAGTGGGTTGAGGAGCAACTCTTTGCTCTACTGCTCGGGGTGAAGATACCCCGAACAAGCCCCTGAGAGGATTACTTTCCATAGTAACAAGTGACAGTAAATTTCAGCACACTATATAAATTTTTCATTACCAAATTCCACCTACCAAAGGCGCTTCACTCCCCGGCAACGGTGCTAGAAAAGAGTCTTGATGACCCACAAGTATAGGGGATCTATCGTAGTCCTTTCGATAAGTAAGAGTGTTGAACCCAACGAGGAGCAGAAGGAAATGATAAACGGTTTTCAGCAAGGTATTCTCTGTAAGTACTGAAATAAGTGGTAACAGATAGTTTTGTAATGAGATAATTTGTAACGAGCAACAATTAACAAAAGTAAATAAAGTGCAGCAAGGTGGCCCAATACTTTTTGTAGCAAAGGACAAGCCTGGACAAACTCTTATATAAGGAAAAGCACTCCCGAGGACACATGGGAATATCATCAAGCTAGTTTTCATCACGTTCATATGATTCGCGTTCGGTACTTTGATAATTTGATATGTGGGTGGACCGGTGCTTGGGTGTTGTTCTTACTTGAACAAGCATCCCACTTATGATTAACCTCTATTGCAAGCATCCGCAACTACAACAAAAGTATTAAGGTAAATCTAACCATAGCATGAAACATATGGATCCAAATCAGCCCCTTACGAAGCAACGCATAAACTAGGGTTTAAGCTTCTGTCACTCTAGCAACCCATCATCTACTTATTACTTCCCAATGCCTTCCTCTAGGCCCAAATAATGGTGAAGTGTTATGTAGTCGACGTTCACATAACACCACTAGAGGCTAGACAACATACATCTCATCAAAATATCGAACGAATACCAAATTCACATGACTACTAATAGCAAGACTTCTCCTTTGTCCTCAGGAACAAACGTAACTACTCACAAAGCATAAACATGTTCATAATCAAAGGGGTATTAATATGCATAAAGGATCTGAACATATGATCTTCCACCAATTAAACCAACTAGCATCAACTACAAGGAGTAATTAACACTACTAGTAACCTACTGGCACCAATCCCGGACTTGAAGACAAGAATCGGATACAAGAGATGAACTAGGGTTTTGAGATGAGATGGTGCTGATGAAGATGTTGATGGAGATTGCCCTCTCCCGATGAGAGGAGTGTTGGTGATGACGATGGCGATGATTCCCCCCTCCGGGAGGGAAGTTTCCCTGGCAAAACAGCACTGCCGGAGCTCTAGATTGGATCCGCCAAGGTTCCGCCTCGTGGCGGCGGAGTTTCGTCCCGAAAGGTTGCTTCTATTTTTTTCTCGACGAAAGACTTCATATAGGAGAAGATGGTCATCGGAGAGCCACCAGGGGGCCCACGAGGCAGGGGGCGCGCCCTAGGGGGGGCCACACCCCACCCTCGTGAGAAGAGTGTGGGCCCCCTGGTCTTCATCTTTGGCGAGGATTTTTCATTATTTATTATAAGGTGTTCCGTGGAGTTTCAGGACTTTTGGAGTTGTGCAGAATAGGTCTCTAATATTTGCTCCTTTTCCAGCCCAGAATTCCAGCTGCCGGCATTCTCCCTCCTTATGTAAACCTTGTAAAATAAGAGAGAATAGCCATAAGTATTGTGACATAATGTGAAATAACAGACCATAATGCAGTAAATATCGATATAAAAGCATGATGCAAAATGGACATATCAATATCAAAGGCACAAGATGATGATGGCCATATCATGTCACATATTTTGATTACATGTGATGTTTATCTTTTGTGCTTCTTATTTTGCTTAGTACGACGGTAGCATTATAAGATGATCTCTCACTAAATTTCAAGGTATAAGTGTTCTCCCTGAGTATGCACCGTTGCGACAGTTCGTCATGCTGAGACGCCATGTGATGATCGGCTGTGATAAGCTCTACTTTCACATACAACGGGTGCAAGCTAGTTTTGCACAGGCGGAATACTCGGGTTAAACTTGACGAGCCTAGCATATGCAGATATGGCCTCAGAACACTAGAGACCGAGACGTCGAGCGTGAATCATATAGTAGATATGATCAACATAGTGATGTTCACCATTGAAAACTACTCAATCTCACGTGATGATCAGACATGGTTTAGTTGATATGGGTCACGTGATCACTTAGATGACTAGAGGGATGTCTATCTAAGTGGGAGTTCTTAAGTAATATGATTAATTGAACTTTAATTTATCATGAACTTAGTCCTGATAGTATTTGCATATCTATGTTGTAGATCAATTGCTCGCATATAGCTTCCCCGTTTTATTTTTGATATGTTCCTAGAGAAAAACTAAGTTGAAAGATGTTAGTAGCAATGATGCGGACTGGATCCGTGATCTAAGGATTATCCTCATTGCTGCACAGAAGAATTATGTCCTTGATGCACCGCTAGGTGACGGACCTATTGCAGGAGCAGATGCAGACGTTATGAACGTTTGGCAAAACTCGCTATGATGACTACTTGATAGTTTAGTGCACCATGCTTTACGGCTTAGAACCAGGAATTCAAAAATGTTTTGAATGCCACGGAACATATAAGATGTTCCAAGAGTTGAAACTAGTATTTCAAACTCATGCCCGTGTCGAGAGGTATGAGACCTCTGATAGTACTTTGCCTACAATATGGAGGAGAATAGCTCAACCAATGAGCATGTGCTTAGATTGTCTAGGTACTACAATTGCTTGAATCAAGTGGGAGTTAATCTTCCAGATAAGATAGTAATTGACAAAGTTCTCTAGTCACTATCAGCAAGTTACTAGAACTTCGTGATGAACTATAATATGCAAGGGATGACGAAAGTAATTCCCGAGCTCTTCGCAATGCTGAAATCGGCGAAGGTAGAAATCAAGAAAGAGCATCAACTGTTGATGGTTGACAAGACCACTAGTTTCAAGAAAAGGGCAAAGGGATAGAAATGGAACTTCAATAAGAATGACAAGCAAGTTGTCACTCCCGTGAAGAAGCCCAAAGCTAGACCCAAGCCTGGAACTGAGTGCTTCTACTGCAAAGGAAATGGTCACTGGAAGTGGAACTGCCCTAGATACTTGGCAGATAAGAAGGATGGCAAAGTGAACAAAAGTATAGTTGATATACATGTTATTGATGTCTACTTTACTAGTGTTTATAGCAACCCCTCAGTATTTGATACTAGTTCAGTTGCTGAGATTAGTAACTCGAAACGGGAGTTGCAGAATGAACAGAGATTAGTTAAGGGTGAAGTGACGATGTGTGTTGGAAGTGGTTCCAAGAATGATATGATCATCATCGCACACTCCCTATACTTTCGAGATTAGTGTTGAACCTAAATAAATGTTATTTGGCGTTTGCATTGAGCATGAATATGATTTGATCATGTTTATTACAATATGATTATTCACTTAAGTTAGAGAATAATTGTTGTTCTGTTTACATGAATAAAACCTTTTATGGTTATACACCCAATGAAAATGGTTTGTTGGATCTCGATCGTAGTGATACACATATTCATAATATTGAAGCCAAAAGATGCAAAGTTGTAGAGACCCGACCCGAATGGGTCAAGTCTCTGTGCTTAAGTGTCATCCCTGGATCGGTATGCTGACACACACAGTACTCAAGGATTTATAACAGAGGTAAATCACATGTATAAAGTAACGTAAATACTATTACCTCAATCCAAATAGCAGAAGTAACAAGGTTGTGGATTCCCATCAACACCAATGGCAAAGTTGAGTGTAGAAATTGTAACCCTAATGTATCAGTTACTCATCGTAAGAAGTCCTACAACATGAGACGTTGCAGCCACAAAGGGTCAGTACATTGAATGTACTGGCAAATTCACACCATAGAGAATGATGAAAAAAGGCTATCACTACATGCATATATGGCTGGTGGAAAAGCTCTATGGTTATAAGGTTTTTGTGAAAAGCCATTTTCCTACTGCAAAGGAATATATTTTATTTAACTATCATGGTAGTTGTTAAACATTGAGAGCGTAGACATCCTCTCAATCCCAATTAAGCATCATCATTAAAACCAACAAAATTAATTAAAAGTAACATGATGAGATTCACATGATAATCCAAGTACTAGATACTCAAGATGTCCATAACCGGGGACACGGCTAATCATGATTAGTTTATACACTCTGCAGAGGTTTGCGCACTTTTCCCCAGAAGACTCGATCTCCTCCATTGGATTTCTCGCACTACATGGTCTTTGAGAAACGGATGACCGAGATATAGTCTTTCAGAAGCATTTGCACCTTACGATGGGTAGACCGTACCACCTACTACCCCTACATCTGTGTAAGAGTTCACACGACTTAATCAACTATGCTAGAGCCCATAATAGCTTGTGGCTCCACACGGAAGTTTCTAGTATGAATAATCTCATGATCCCTTGGAGCCTGGGTGGCGGTCCATAAAAAAACAGGCAATCGCTGGAATACCCAGGTGCCTAAACAGGCAATCGCTGGAATACCCAGGTGCGTCAATCCACCCAGATGTGTGTTAAGTTGCCACCTTAAGTAAACCATTAATTAACAATCTCACATCTGTCATGAATACTCTCAAACCCAATCCACATCTACGAGCATAGCATGGCAATAAGCATAATGTAATAGTAACTCCCAAGGTTTGAATACAGGGCAATAGGTTCCTACCTCATCAACTACTTCCCAATACCCACATGTTATCAATCCTACTCATGCAATGTTTGAGGGTGAAACTAATGCATAAAAACTGGGTATGAAAGGGATATGATCAAAGTGTGAACTTTCCTGCAATATTGATGAAGATGATTCGCACTCATAACTCTTGATAGTTCTACTCGTCACACTCCGGTCAATCTATCGAGCAAGCAATAGTAACCACACATAAGCAATCACTCAAAAGATCAGAAAGGTCAAAGAAGACGATTTGGAAAACTTCAAAACCAAGCAAATAACTCTTGCAACATAAAACAATTTCTAACAGTACCAAAATTATGTGAATTTGGCCTTATCAGAAAGTTTAGGTCAAGAGCTTCAATTTGCAAAAAGAATCAACTCAAACGGAGCTACGAAACTCAAGTTATGATCAAACGAAGTTTGAATCTAAATCTGATCTAATTCAAAATTTAAAATTTCAAAAACATTTTTGAGTTGGATTACTGGATAGAGGAGATCATAACGAAGGAGTGGGCGTTGGTTTCGTTGGATTTGGACTAATGAGTAAAAAGATGTGGTCGTTTGAAGCAGAAGGACTAATCTGTAAGAAAGATAATTGCATGTAGGTCCCTGGCTGAATTTAAAACAAAAAAAGAAAAACCTATCTAACGAACGTTCGCTACAGAGACTATCCTAGCGAAAACTGATCATTACAAATCTAAACTAGTGAGCGTTCGCTATATAATTAAACCTAGTAATAAACCGACTAAACCAAACTAAAAGAAAAACCGGACGGGGCGGTTTTACCGGTTCAAAGAAAAAGACTGGTGGCGGCGGCGATGAACTCCGGCGATGGCGGGATGCGGCGCGGTGAGGCAACTACGCGGCGCGGGGAGGAGGCGCAGTGGTGCGGACGGCAAACAGCGGCGCGGCGCGAGTGGAGTGCGACGGTGGCACGGGCAGAGTGCGGTGGCGGCGGCGCAAGCAGTGCGGCGAGCGGCGGCGCGAGGCGGCGGATCTCGCCGGCGGCGACGAGGCGCGAGATGCGAGGCGAGGCGAGTGGAGAGGAGGTCGGGACGGCGACTTATATAGGTGGGCGGGGCGGCGCGTTGCGTGGAGGAGGGGGCAAGGCGTTGGCGGCCTGGACGGAGTCCTGGTCGGACTCGGTGGCGGCGCGGGATCGCTCGAGACTTTGTCCCGAGCTCGGAGACGAGCGGCGCGGCTGGGCTGGGCCGGCTTGCTGGGCTTCAGCCCAGTTGGCCCGGTCTGGCTAAGAAGATTTTTTTAATAAAACATTTTCTCAAACAAATAAAAACAGAAAAGAACAAATATATTATATAGGCATATAATATATCAAAATTTTCAGAAAAAGATTTTCTACAGCATGAACATTTTTATAATGCCAAATAAAATCCATGCAAATTTAGATAATTCAAAGAGTGCTACTGGTCTAATAAATTCCACCAAAAATCATTTTTAAAATACCAGAATTAAATCAAATTTATTCCTCTCCAATTTTTCTGATGTAGGGAATCATGTTACCCTATTTCCATATATATATTTGGAGAAAAATAATTTGAATAAAAATCAAATAATTCCCAATTGAAAATAATTTCCAAAAGGACTTTGAATTTGATCCTTTTAAACTCCCAACTCATATTTCATATAATTTGAAGAAGTCATTTTATCTTCTCTCGTGAAAATCATTGAGTTGCATAAAGTTTCAGAATTGGAAATATTTTCAACACCCCTTTTCATTTAAATAAATGGAAGAAGTCATGTCATCTTCTCTCCAGGGTTTTGTGATGAAAAGAATTTGAATTCACGGGGATCATAAAGGCAAAAATGAAAGTTTGGGAAAGTCCTTTTATTCCCTCTCATTTAACTTTCAAAAAGTTTCGAATTTCACTCAATCAATCACACAAAAATCGAACAAACAATCAATCTATCTATTTATCATAACATTCCAAAATTTAGAATTTTGGGATGTTACAAACCTACCATCCTTAAAATGAATCTCGTCCTCGAGATTCGGAGAGGCTAGAAAGAAATAGGTTAGGTTTGGGGTCTTCTCAAAATCCATCGATCATCTCCGGGGGTCTGGGGTGCTACCACCCTTAGAAGCATGGTTACGGTTCCATCAAAACTCATATACTTCATCCATATTGTTAACAGTGTCGGTCTTCTCAGATCTCTAGGATAATTCCTTATCTGGCTCTTTCGGTAGTGGCATAACCTTTTTCTCAATTCTTCTGTCCTTTCCTCTTGGTAAGGTTATTCCGAGTTGGGTCTTCTTAGCTGACGGGTCTGGCGCCAACACTAACTAACTATCAATATCTCATGGTGGTTAACAATTTAGGGTTTCTCCTGCACGAAATGGGTCTGGTTGATCCTCACCGTATAACCTACGGTTGGCAAAAGCTGTCGTGTACAAGGGAAAAATTCTTATACCATTCTAGGGTTTAAACAAGGTTTGATCGTCGTCTCTCTACTATAGGTAAGTCTCTCAGATTTACCATCCCATCTAGCAAGGCGAATAATAAGAGTAAGTCGGTATGGTGATCAATCCATCCCGCACCCAAATCATTACCCTGTATACGGTTTAGTGAATCTCGCATTCTAACACTCGGTCATCCTCACAAGCATTGCAGAATTTCTCTTGTCGACGAACCAAGTTCGGATGAATCCATTGATTCTGCAAGCCAAACAAACATCTATCATTCCTTCACAACTCTCAGGTTTTGCGTAAACTCCTATAAAATTGTCTCTCGACAAAGGTATATCCTCCTCCAGGGTTTTTCCTGTGTTTGCTTCTTGGCAGGTCCTGGGGCCTATGGGTTATGGCCCATCTCATTACTTGTAATCCTTGAGCTCATCCTAGGGGCAACTGATCATTATTCCAACTTCCAACTTCTTAGTATTCTTAAATCCATCCAATTGTATTGTCTTCCTTCCTTCTATTGGCACCAAACTAGGACATGATTACTCAGACTCATCATGGAGTTTCCATTGATCCATATTTCCGACATCATACCTCCTTTATATCCAATAGTAATTTATCTCTTCATCCTCGTGGGATATCCCACATACTGAGATAAAATTTATACTCATGAAGTCCATACTCTACTTCGTGGAACATCATTATTCTTTCCAGGGTCAAGCATCCTTACAGCGGAATATTGGCCATCTCTGCATGGCACTTCTTCAACTGGGAAACGTGAAACACATAATGAACTCCTGACAGTCTTTCGGGTGACTCCAACTTGTTGGCCATTTCTCCCATACGCTCCAAAGCTCGGTATGGTCCTACAAATCTCGGGGCTAACTGTCCCTTAACTCCAAATCGTTTAACTCCTCGCAGAGGGGACACACGAAGACATGCTCTGTCTCCAATTTCATAGACTACCTCCTTGCATTTTTGAGTCTGCATAACTCTTCTACCTGGACTGAGCTACCTCCAGTCTATCTCAAATCAACTTAACATTCTATTCTGACTCCTTGATCACATTTGGTCCAAACAACTGATGGTCTCCAACTTTATCCCACATACTCTTGGGGTATCACACATATCGAGACAAAACTCGTATTTATTTTGTCCAAAATCCACTCAGTGGAGTATCCTTATCTTTTTCCAGGGGTCAACGGTTCTTACAGGGTACTACCACCCTTAAAATGCACAAATCTTCCATAGACCATATTTCTCATATCCTCAAAATGGCCAAAATTCTTCTTCATAGAGTAACAACTCATAAAATCCATATCAGTACCAACCATGCTAACTTTATTCATTCTCAAATGATTACAATCTCTCGCTTTTCCATTACATGTCTCAACTCAACGCCTCAATATAAAAGAAAATGTTCTCACTTCTACTACTCCATTTCTTTTGTTGCAAACTTAACTATCTAGCACAAGTTTCCTACTCCTTGGGGCATTCTCTGGCAAAGTGCCCTGCTCCTTTACAACTAAAACATATTACTTCTAACAAGTATCGAGGTTTCCTTTTTGGGCAACTTTTGAGGTAGTGTCCTGGCTCCTTGCACCTGTAACAGGTGATATGACTCAGATCCCTCCTGGGCTCCAATCGGTTTCTCTTCCTGGACTTTTCCATTCCAATCAGGGCTTCTATTTCCTGTGGATCATATTCTACTTCCTCTGTCGGGAATTCTACTAGATCCCCATTCAAACAATTTTGGGAGATGTGTCCATCTTCTCCACATGAATAGCAAGACTTAGTGCAGGGTTTACTCGGGTCTTCTTTAGTTGTGTCCTCCAACCCTTCCTTCATCACAACTTCTTCTAAAATTTCCATGAGGGCTCCTTTCATTACTTCTTTCTTCTGCTGGATGGTTCGTTGTACCATGGGGTAAATGTGACACTGAGGAGGATAGTGGGTAGTCCCTTCACACAAGAAACAAGTAATCTGCTTAGTTGGGCATTCTTCAACTAGGTGACTTCCTTTACAATTAGGGCATTAATCCTTGTGTTCTTTATGGGTGTGTCCTATTTCTCCACAAATCTTGCATGCACAAGGTTTCTTCATATCCTTTCCATAAGGCTTCAACTTCTGGGACACAAACTGAGACTTTGGCAGAGTCAACTTAAATTCTTTCCAAGTGGTTACTCCTTGCCATCCATTGATGGTTTGGTACATCCTCCACCAAGTAGCAGCACCTCTTTCAAAGCACTGAATAGTATGCTGGGTCATATCCTTTCCGACTATAGGGTTATTCTTCATGTGATCCTCCATGTTCTGAATCCATTGGTCCGTCTCCAATTGACTCATCGGTCCAGAAAATATAAGCTCATCTTCATTCATCCTTTATTGGGTCCATGGGTTTGGGGTGAGATAAGAGAGATAGAGAGGGATACACACAATGCAAACAACAGTTTTGAAAAGACAGATTTTTGTTGTGGCTGTCAAAAACCATCAAACAAATGACAGCTCACAATCATCGCACCTAACGTAGGTATATGACAGGGGTTTGGTCTTCTAAAGGTCAATAAATCTTCAAGGTCGTCTAACTCTTCAAGTCTTGTTCATGCCTCCAATGGCTTCTTCTGATCATGCTTGTCTTTCTCAAGTCCTTTTGCCAGCTCATCTCTGTTGTAGCAAGGTCTCTCGTGACATCCTTTAATATTTCTGGAGTTGCATTCCAAACTTTTGGGTTTCAACATCCTTGGCATGAGCCATGGTCCTACTGTCCTTTAGTTCCTGTCAAATCTCCGGTATCTCGAGATTGTAGCTCCTCCAGATTGGCTACTTCCAGCTTCTGGTTCCTGGGTTCTTCATGAAATGCTTCCTTGTCTAATACAGCTTCCTGGAGCTCCATCTTAAAATTCTTGATGTACTACTCCAGATCCTAGTGATACACCGGCTAAGGTTAAAACTTCATATTTTGCTGATAGATGCTCCATCAGCCTTCTACCATCCAATCCTTCCGAAGAAATGCATGCTTAGCTCAGCTCGGTGACCATAGTATCAGTGGTGATGACATCACAGATAACCGTGTTTCTGCCCTTGTCATTGCCATGAGCTATCTTCCATAGTTGGTATCTCCTGCCATAGGGTTTTCTTGACAAAACTTTCAGTTCTCATGCTCCATGTTCCGGTCTTTCTCCGATACACTTTGATCTCAGGTATTAACGGATTCCATAGTCTGAAAATTCCAATAGGGTAGCCTTCCTAGGTCATACAAGTCTAGAAATTCTATGGGGCCTTCAAATTCTCCTAGTCTTCGGAGTCTTCAACCGTTGCAGTTTCCATTATTATAATGCACGGTAAAATCCTCTTCATTCCGAAATGATCTTACTTGTCCGATATCTTGTCCTTTTTGGAGTGGTCTCATCAGCTGAATCTTCGCATGGTCAAAAGGGGAAAAAGGGGGTATAGTTTCACTAAAGGGAATATTTGAATAAGCTCAGAAGAGAAGAGAGGTAAAAGATCTTTTTGAAAATTGAAGTTGTAGAGAAAAATCTTTCCTATGGGCTTGCCAGTTTCTAGGGTCACGTCCTACAGTCAACATGTGCTCTGATACCATCTTGTAATGACCCGACCCGAATGGGTCAAGTCTCTGTGCTTAAGTGTCATCCCTGGATCAGTATGCTGACACACACAGTACTCGAGAATTTATAACAGAGGTAAATCACATGTATAAAATAACGTAAATACTATTACCTCAATCCAAATAGCAGAAGTAACAAGGTTGTGGATTCCCATCAACACCAATGGCAAAGTTGAGTGTTGAAATTGTAACCCTAACGTATCACTTACTCGTCGTAAGAAGTCGTACAACATGAGACGTTGCAGCCACAAAGAGTCAATACATTGAATGTACTGGAAAATTCACACCATAGAGAATGATGAACAAAGGCTATCACTACATGCATATATGGCTGGTGGAAAAGCTCTATGGTTATAGGGTTTTTGCAAAAAGCCAATTTTTCCCTACTGCAAAGGAATATATTTTATTTAACTATCATGGTGGTTGTTAAACATTGAGAGCATAGACACCCTCTCAATCCCAATTAAGCATCATCATTAAAACCCAACAAAATTAATTAAAAGTAACATGATGAGATTCACATGATAATCCAAGTACTAGATACTCAAGACGTCCATAACCGGGGACACGGCTAATCATGATTAGTTTATACACTCTGCAGAGGTTTGCGCACTTTTCCCCACAAGACTCGATCTCCTCCGTTGGATTTCTCGCACTACATGGTGTTTGAGAAACGGATGACCGAGACATAGTCTTTCAGAAGCGTTTGCACCTTACGATGGGTAGACCGTACCACCTACTACCCCTACATCTGCTAGTCTGCCACTGTAAGAGTTCACACGACTTAATCAACTATGCTAGAGCCCATAATAGCTTGTGGCTGCACACAGAAGTTTCTAGTATGAATAATCTCATGATCCCTTTGAGCCTGGGTGGCGGTCCATAAAAAACAGGCAATCGCTGGAATACCCAGGTGCCTAAACAGGCAATCGCTGCAATACCCAGATGCCTCAATCCACCCAGATGTGTGTTAAGTTGCCACCTTAAGTAAACCATTAATTAACAATCTCACATATGTCATGAATACTATCAAACCTAATCCACATCTACGAGCATAGCATGGCAATATAAGCATAACGTAATAGTAACTCCCAAGGTTTGAATGCAGGGCAATAGGTTCCTACCTCATCAACTACTTCCCAATACCCACATGTTATCAGTCCTACTCATGCAATGTTTGAGGGTGAAACTAATGCATAAAAACTGGGTATGAAAGGGACATGATCAAAGTGTGAACTTGCCTGCAATGTTGATGAAGATGATTCGCACTTATAGCTCTTGATAGTTCTACTCATCACACTCCGGTCAATCTATCAAGCTAGCAATAGTAACCACACATAAGCAATCACTCAAAAGATTAGAAAGGTCGAAGAAGATGATTCAGAAAACTTCAAAACCAAGCAAATAACTCTTGCAACATAAAACAATTTCTAACAGTACCAAAATTATGTGAATTTGGCCTTATCAGAAAGTTTAGGTCAAGAGCTTCGATTTGCAAAGAGAATCAACTCAAACGGAGCTATGAAACTCAAGTTATGATCAAACGAAGTTTGAATCTAAATCTGATCTAATTCAAAATTTAAAATTTCAAAAACATGTTTGAGTTGGATTACTGGATAGAGGAGATCATAACGAAGAAGTGGGCGTTGGTTTCGTTGGATTTGGACTAACGAGTAAAAAGATGTGGTCATTTGAAGCAGAAGGACTAATCTATAAGAAAGATAATTACATCTAGGTCTCTGGCCGAATTTAAAACAGAAAAAGAAAAACCTACCTAACGAACATTCGCTACAGAGACTATCCAAGCGAAAACTGATCGTTACAAATCTAAACTAGTGAGCGTTCGCTATATAATTAAACCTAGTAATAAACCGACTAAACCGAACTAAAAGAAAAACCGGACAGGGCGGTTTTATTGGTTCAAAGAAAAAGACCGGTGATGGAGGCGATGAACTCCGGCGATGGCGGGATGCGGCGCGGCGAGGCAACTACGCGGCGCGGGGAGGAGGCGCGGTGGTGCGGGCGGCAAACGGCGGCGCGACGCGAGTGGAGTGCGACGGTGGCGTGGGCAGAGTGCGGCGGCGGCGCAAGCAGTGCGGTGAGCGGCGGCGCGAGGCGGCGGATCTCGCCAGCATGACGAGGCGCGAGATGCGAGACGAGGCGAGAGGAAAGGAGGTCGGGGAGGTGACTTATATAGGTGGGCGGGGCGGCGCGTTGCGTGGAGGAGGGGGCAAGGCGGCGGCGGCCTGGATAGACTCCTGGTCGGACTCGGTGGCAGCGCGGGATCGCTCGGGACTCTGTCCCGAGCTCGGAAACGAGCGGCGCGGCTGGGCTGGGCCGGCTTGCTGGGCTTCGGCCTAGTTGGCCCGGTCTGGCTAAGAAGATTTTTTTTAATAAAACATTTTCTCAGACAAATAAAAACAGAAAAGAACAAATAATTATATAGGCATATAATATATCAAAATTTTCAGAAAAAGATTTTCTACAGCATGAACATTTTTATAATGCCAAATAAAATCCATGCAAATTCTGATAATTCAAAGAGTGCTACTGGTCTAATAAAATCCACCAAAAAATCATTTTTAAAAAACCGGAATTAATTCAAATTTATTCCTCTCCAATTTTTCTAATGTAGGGAATCATGTCACCCTATTTTCCATATTTGTTTTTGGAGAAAAATAATTTGAATAAAACTCAAATAATTTCCAAAAGGACTTTGAATTTGATCCTTTTAAACTCCCAACTCATATTTCATATAATTTGAGGAAGTCATTTTATCTTCTCTCGTGAAAATCATTGAGTTGCATAAAGTTTCAGAATTGGAAATATTTTCAAAAGAAATTCAAATATTTTCAACACCCCTTTTCATTTAAATAAATGGAAGAAGTCATGTCATTTTCTCTCCAGGGTTTTGTGATGAAAAGAATTTGAATTCACGGGGATCATAAAAGCAAAAAATGAAATTTTGGGAAAGTCCTTTTATTCCCTCTCATTTAACTTTCAAAAAGTTTCGAATTTCACTCAATCAATCACACAACAATCAAACAAACAATCAATCTATCTATTTATCGTAACATTCCAAAATTTAGAATTTTGGGATGTTACAAAAGTTAATAATGATAGTGCAACATATTTGTGGCACTGCCGTTTAGGTCATATTTGTGTAAAGCACATGAAGAAAATCCATGCTGATGGGCTTTTGGAATCACTTGATTATGAATCAGTTGATGCTTGTGAACCATGCCTCATGGGCAAGATGACTAAGACTCCGTTCTCCGGAACAATGGAGCGAGCAACACACTTGTTGGAAATAATACATACTGATGTATGCAGTCCGATGAGTGTTGAGGCTCGTGGCAGGTATCGTTATTTTCTGACCTTCACAGATGATTTGAGTAAGATATGGGTATATCTTCTTGATGAAACATAAATCTGGAACATTTGAAAAGTTCAAATAATTTCAGAGTGAAGTGGAAAATCATCGTAACAAGAAAAAGTTTTTACGATCTCATCGTGGAGGAGAATATTTGAGTTACGAGTTTGGTCTTCATTTGAAACAATGCGGAATAGTTTCGCAACTCACGCCACCTGGAACACCACAACGTAATGGTGTGTCTAAACATCATAACCGTACTTTATTAGATATGGTGCAATCTATGATGTCTCTTACCGATTTACCACTATCGTTTTGGGGTTATGCATTAGAGACAGCTGCATTCACGTTAAATAGGGCACCATCTAAATCCGTTGAGACGACGCCATATGAACTGTGGTTTGGCCAGAAACCAAAGTTGTCGTTTCTTAAAGTTTGGGGTTGCGATGCTTATGTGAAAAAGTTTCATCCTGATAAGCTCAAACCCAAATTGGAGAAATGTGTCTTCATAGGATACCCAAAGGAGACAGTTGGGTACACCTTCTATCACAGATCCGAAGGCAAGACATTCATTGCTAAGAATGGATCCTTTCTAGAGAAGGAGTTTCTCTCAAAAGAAGTGAGTGGGAGGAAAGTAGAACTTGATGATGTAACTGTACCTTCTCCCTTATTAGAAAGTAGTTCATCATAGAAATATGTTCCTATGACTCCTACACCAATTAGTGACGAAGCTAATGATGATGATCATTTAACTTCAGATCAAGTTACTACCAAACCTTGTAGGTCAACCAGAGTGAGATCCGCACCAGGGTGGTACGGTAATCCTGTTCTGGATGTCATGTTACTTGACTATGACGAACCTACAAACTATGAGGAAGCGATGATGAGCCCAGATTCCGCGAAATGGCTTGAGGCCATGAAATCTGAGATGGGATCCATGTATGAGAACAAAGTATGGACTTTGATTGACTTGCTCGATCATCGGTGAGTCATTAAGAATAAATGGATCTTCAAGAGGAAGACGGACGCTGATAGTAGTGTTACTACCTACAAAGCTCGAATTGTCGCAAAATGTTTTCGACAAGTTCAAGGTGTTGACTACGATGAGATTTTCTCACTCGTATCAATGCTTAAAAATCTGTCTGAATCATGTTAGCAGTTGCCGCATTTTATGAAATCTGGCAAATGGATGTCAAAATTGTATTCCTTCATGGATTTCTGAAAAGAAGAGTTGTATATGATGCAACCAGAAAGTTTTGTCGATCCTAAAGGTGCTAACAAAGTGAGCAAGCTCCAACGATCCATCTATGGACTGGTGCAAGCATCTCGGAGTTAGAATATATGCTTTGATAAAGTGATCAAAACATATGGTTTTATACAGACTTGTGGTGAAGCCTGAATTTACAAGAAAGTGAGTGGGAGCACTACAACATTTCTGATAAGTTATGTGAATGACATATTGTTGATCGGAAATAATGTAGAATTTTCTGGAAAGCATAAAGGAGTGTTTGAAAAGAGTTTTTCAAAGAAAGACCTCGATGAAGCTGCTTACACATTGAGCATCAAGATCTATAGAGATAGATCAAGACGCTTGATAAGTATTTTCAATGAGTACATACCTTGACAAGATTTTGAAGTAGTTCAAAATGGAACAGTCGAAGAAGGAGTTCTTGCCTGTGTTGCAAGCTATGAAGTTGAGTAAAGACTCAAAACCCGACCACAGCAGAAAATAGAAAGAGAATGAAAAGTCATTCCCTATGCCTCAGTCATAGGTTCTATAAAGTATGTTATGCTGTTTACCAGTCCTATTGTATACCTTAGCATCTTTCTGGCAAGGGAGTACAATAGTGATCTAGGAGTAGATCACTAGATAGCGGTCAAAATTATCCTTAGAGGACTAAGGAAATATTTTTCGGTTATGGAGATGATAAAAGAGTTCGTCGTAAAGAGTTACATCTATGCAAGCTTTTTACATCGATCTAGATGACTCTAAGTCTCGATCTGGATACATATTGAAAGTGGGAGCAATTAGCTAGAATAGCTCCATGCAGAGCATTGTAGACATAGAAATTTGCGAAACACATTCGGATCTAAATGTTGCAGACTCGTAGGCTAAACTTCTCTCACAAGCAAAACATGATCACTCTTTGGGTGTTAATCACATAGCGATGTGAACTAGATTATTGACTCTAGTAAACCTTTTGGGTATTAGTCACATGGAGATGTGAACTAATCACATAAAGATGTGAACTAGATTATTAACTCTAGTGCAAGTGGGAGACTGAAGGAAATATGCCCTAGAGGCAATAATAAAGTTATTATTTATTTCCTTATATCATGATAAATGTTTATTATTCATGCTAGAATTGTATTAACCGAAAACATAATACATGTGTGAATACATAGACAAACAGAGTATCACTAGTACGCCTCTACTTGATTAGCTCGTTAGTCAAAGATGGTTATGTTTCCTAACCATAGACATGAGTTGCCATTTGATAAACGTGATCACATCATTAGGAGAATGATGTGATTGACTTGACCCATTTCGTTAGCTTAGCACTTGATCATTTTAGTTTACTGCTATTGCTTTCTTCATGATTGATACATGTTCCTATGACTATGAGATTATGCAACTCCCGATTACCGAAGGAACACTTTGTGTGCTACCAAACGTCACAATGTAACTGGGTGATTATAAAGGTGCTCTATAGGTGTCTCCGATGGTACTTGTTGAGTTGGTATAGATCCAAATTAGGATTTGTCACTCCGATTGTCGAAGAGGTATCTTTGGGCCCTCTCGGTAATGCACATCACTATAAGCCTTGCAAGCATTGTGACTAATGAGTTAGTTGCGGGATGATGCATTACGGAACGAGTAAAGAGACTTGCTGGTAACGAGATTGAACTAGGTATGAGGATACCGACGATCGAATCTCGGGCAAGTAACATACCAATGACAAAGGGAACAACGTATGTTGTTATGCGGTTTGACCGATAAAGATCTTCGTAGAATATGTAGGAGCCAATATGAGCATCCAGGTTCCAGTATTGGTTATTGACCGGAGACGAGTCTCGGTCATGTCTACATAGTTCTCGAACCCGTAGTGATGAGGACATGACTACCTTGGATACGACCAAAAATATTGCATACATGCATATTTGTCAGGTGATTTCTAATGCAAACTATTCAATAATCTATTTATGTTATCCAGAACAAAAATACTTCACACACTTTTGTGTTTTGTCTAATTGCAGGTGTATGGGACATTTGTACAATCTATATATGAAGATAAAGGAAAAAGAAAAGTTTAGGTTCTGTTCAAAAAGTCCTCTCACGTCACTTTTGGGCCAAGAGAAGATAGAGTCAAGTCTCTCATGTTCTGGATTCAGTTTCGGACTACACAGACATACCTGACTCAAAACGTCAACAACTTTTTCATACGGACTCCGAATTAGGTGATTCTTTTTTTGTTGGAAACTAGATTTCATGCTCTTTCCAACCCAATTGGATTCACCTTCAAATTCGTCCGGAGCGTTGAGTTATGGACGAAACAATCTGGCGTTGTAGCAGAATCCGAGTCAAACTACAACCCCAAAGGTGTTGCATCACCTCCACTTGGGCCCATGAGCCTTGTACGACCTGGGGTTAGTTTTAGGCTGCCTTGGGACGTCCTCCCACCTCCTTGGCAGCCAACCCTTGCTCCTATATAAGTAGATCCATCTAGTAGCTTTTTCCTTAGGATTTGTTTAGTTAAAAGTTAGCCATTGCAACTTCGTTTACTTCGTTTATGTCCAACAACCAGACCAAGACCGCTTATGGATCCCCACTATTATCAATACTTCATATATATTTCGCAATATTCAGATTGCTTTATCATATTCTTGCTCGTTCTTCGATTGCATGCAGGAATAGACCTTCGTGATCAGGCTGATCGTGCTTCCAGCATCGTCAGTAACATCGGGATATTGGTTTAGCGATTGCTAAGGCGCAACGTCGTGCACGTTTGTAGTCGGATCGTCAAAGTCATCTCCACCAAATCGATAGTTATCATCTCATCGAAAGATCAGGACACCCTCGCCTCTATCAAGTGGTATCAGTTTTCAGGTTGCTCGGTGAGAATTTCTAGTTTTCCTAGATTAGATTTATTTTCTTACCTATTTTCTAAGAAAAATCCATAAAAGAGTTAGATCTATTCATCCTTTGTCCAAGCCAGTCTGAGCCTTTGCAATTTTCTTTTCATTGCTTGCATAGTTGAATTATCAGTTGCATCGTCGTGTCGAGTTGCTGGTCTTAGTGTCTAGTTCGTTTAGAGTTTCGAGTTATGTTCACATTACTCATGCCGCCGCTGCATCATTATCCCTTCCGTTGTCCACCACCCATCCATCAATTTCCTCCACGTGCTACCCACCGTTCATTGTCATAATCATAGTTGAGATCGTTCCCATCTTTGCTTGATCCAATCTACATCTTATATAGTTTGTTTTGGAAAGAGGGGGAGAGAAAAAACTAGAGAAAAAAGAGAAAAAAAGTGTGAGGAAACAAAGAGAAGAAAAAAAACAAAATTCGGATCTATCTAGACTCAATCTCGTAGCTGAATTCGGTTGGAATCTATTTTGTGCACTGTTCAGTAAAATAGGCATAACTTCCTCATACGAAGTCCGTTTTGGCTCCGCGGGTACTCAAATTAAAGCTAGAGACGAGCCGCATCTATCAGAAGCTAGTTCAATATTTGGCACCTCAAAATTGGCTTCTAAATAGGTCTTTTTGTCCTCCGAAGTTTACGAACACAACTTATTCCAATTTTTCAAGCCAGTTTTAGAATTTTTTGACTCCTCATATCAACTCGGAATTGAGTGATTCTTTTTGCGTTTGAAAGCTTGAGTTAGTGCCATTCTTGAGGAAAATTGGCAGAAATTTTTCCAGAGAAAAGTTGAAGAGAAAGTTGTTGATATATCCTACTTGGTTGTTGTTTCACATCATTATCTTTACTGCTATTGTGATCTTCACTTATATCTTGTTGTCCAGAGCTACTTCATATCCTTTATTGATGCTTGTTGTGCTACGTCGTGACCTCATTAGTGTTCTAGGCTCGCGTCTCTAGCCGGTCTAGCCTAGGACCAACACAGTACCGTCGTTGAGCGTTTCTTCAACATTGCATCTCTGAATTGATTATTGCTAATCTTTTGCTACCATATACTTAAGCCTTCCAAGCTCCACATATTTCTACACCGTGTTTATGCACTTTCCCCCGGCAATCGCTTTACTCAATCTTTAGAGTATTTGACACCGCTGGTTGCCGATCACCACCTGTTGCATGGTAAGAATTTGTAAGATATTGAGATTTGCTATACTCTGAGTGTTTAACCACCACTTCTAAGTAGTTCATAGGAACATTTTTTGGATTCTTTTTCTTGTTTCTACTAATCATGACAGGATCTAGAGTTAATTATTGTGCTTTGTCAATCGTGGGAGACGTGCCAGCACCTTTGCAAATACCACAACTGTCACGAGAGGTGCACAAACATCCAAATGCACATGATCAGGTTAATGTATGTATACCACCATTTAATGGCCGTTTTAGACCTGCTTTATATATTGAATGGGAGTTCGACATAAAAATATATTTGCTTCCCATAATTTTGATGAGCATAAAAAAGTTAAGGTTGCAGTTGGTTCTTTCACTGGTTATGCTTTGGTTTGGTGGAGTGAATATTGTCGGTTAACCCTGATTATATACCTACTACTTGGGATGATTTGAAACTTGCCATGCAACATACATTCGTCCGCGCTTATTATACTCGTGACATGATTAAAAAGTTGCAACATTTAAAACAAGGTAGTGACACTATAACGAAATATTATGATGATTTACAAACTACCTTGTTGCATTCCTCTTTAGAAGAAAGTGAAGATGATTTTATGTATAGATTTTGAGGAGGATTAAACCGTGATATTCAAGAGATACTAATTCATGAAGAATGTTGTCCTATGGACCATTTGTTTCGTCTTGCTTGCAAAGCTGAACAGAAAATAAAACGACGTGTTGCCCATGAGGAGAACAAGCGCATGGTGCACATTCCAATAGTTGATACGATTGTTCCTTCAACTACTAGGCATACTATGATAACCACATCCGTTGTTGTGCGGACTACATCTCCTCCACCATGTGACACATCACCACCGAGAGTGCCTACATCATCTGAGTTGATCATAAAAGGTAATGACGAAGGTACTGATCTTCCACCTCCATATGAGTATGATGAATACCTTGTCAATTTCAGTTCACCATGTGATGACCTACCCACTACTTTGATCACACCACCTATTTTAGAGGACTATGTTGATGATTTGACTTTGGCATGTGATCATACAAATGAAATATCAGTAAAGTCGAGTGCACCCAGTGAATTAACTGTTGATGCAAAAGAACCCATGTTTAATCATTTTGATATGACCTCTAATCTTGGTGATGATTCTGTGTCAAATGACTTATTACATGTTTGCTTATTTAAGCATGTGGTAGCATGTAAATTTGATGCAAATAAGGTTTATTCCCCAATGTTGGGATGGTTTAATGATGAACATTGTCAATCTTTTGATACAAATAAGAGCTTCACTTATATGTGCAAATTGAGTATGTTTGCTTATTTAAGCATGTTGTCGCATGTAAATTTGATGCAAGTAAGATTTATTCACCAATGTTGGGATGGTTTAATGATGAATATTGTCAATCTTTTGAAATGAATAAGAGCTTCACTTATATGTGCAAACTGAGTTGCAATATTTTCATGCCTTCTACTTCTTGTGATAATTTTTTGGTTTTAGATTTTATGAACTATGAAAGTTACTCATGTATAGATGTGTCATATGTGCAAAAATCAAGGAAAGTAAAAAATGGATGACATATACATATACAACATGTACACCTTGTCTCTTCTGTTAGCCACATTTCAGATTAAGCAACGCCGAGGACGGCTTTGTTTACAAAAAGGGGAGGATGATGAGGACATGACTACCTTGGATACGACCAAAAATATTGCATACATGCATATTTGTCAGGTGATTTCTAATGCAAACTATTCAATAATCTATTTATGTTATCTAGAACAAAAATACTTCACACACTTTTGTGTTTTGTCTAATTGCAGGTGTATGGGACATTTGTACAATCCACATATGAAGATAAGGGAAAAGGAGAAGTTTAGGTTCTGTTCAAAAAGTCCTCTCACGTCACTTTTGGGCCAAGAGAAGATAGAGTCCAAGTCTCTCACGTTCTGGATTCAGATTCGGACTGCACAGACATACCTGACTCAAAACGTCAACAACTTTTTCATCCGGACTCCGAATTGGGTGATTCTTTTTTTGGAAACTATATTTCGTGCTCTTTCCAACCCAATTGGATTCACCTTCAAATTCGTCCGGAGCGTTGAGTTATGGACAAAACAATCTGACGTTGTAGCAGAATCCGAGTCAAACTACAAGCCCAAAGGTGTTGCATCACCTCCACTTGGGCCCATGAACCTTGTACGACCTAGGGTTAGTTTTAGGCTGCCTTGGGATGTCCTCCCACCTCCTTGGCCGCCACCCCTTGCTCCTATATAAGTAGATCCATCTAGTAGCTTTTTCCTTGGGATTTGTTTAGTTAAAAGTTAGCCATTGCAACTTCGTGTACTTCGTTTGTGTCCAACGACCAGACCAAGACCGCTTACGGATCCCCACCATTATCAATACTTCATATATATTCGCAATATTCAGGTTGCTTTATCATATTCTTGCTCGTTCTTCGATTGCGTGCAGGAATAGACCTTCGTGGTCAGGCTGATCGTGCTTCCAGCATCGTCAGTAACATTGGGAGATTGGTTTAGCGATTGCTAAGGCGCAATGTCGTGCATGTTTGTAGTCGGATCGTCAAAGTCGTCTCCACCAAATCGATAGTTATCATCTCATCAAAATATCGGGACACCCTCGCCTCTATCACGTAGGGTCTGCACGCTTAACGTTTGGTGACGATCGGTATTATGAGTTTATGTGTTTTGATGTACCGAAGGTAGTTCGGAGTCCCGGATGAGATCGGGGACATGACAAGGAGTCTCAAAATGGTCGAGACGTAAAGATCGATATATTGAATGACTATATTCGGACATCGGAAAGGTTCCGAGTGATTCGGGTATTTTTCGCAGTACCGGAGAGTTACGGGAATTCACCGGGAGGGTCAATGGGCCTTCATGGGCTTTAGTGGAAATAGAGGGCAGCAAGGAAGTGTGGGGTGCGCCCCCTAGGCCCAAACTGAATTGGTTTAGGGCTTTGGGGGCCACCCCCCCTCTTTCCTTCTCCTCTCCTCCTCTTTCCTTCCCCTCCTAGTTGGACTAGGAAAGGGGGAACCTACTCCTAGTAGGAGTAGGATTCCCCCCTTGGGGCACACCCTATGAGGCCGCCGGCCCCCTTCCCTTGCTCCTTTATATACGAGGGCAGGGGCACCCTAGGACACACAAGTTTATTGTTCCAAGCCATGTGTGGTGCCCCCTCCACCATAATCCACCTCGATCATATCATAGCAATGCTTAGGCGAAGCCCTGCGTAGGTAGCAAAATCATCATAGTCATCACGTGGTCGTGCTGATGGAACTCTCCCATGAAGCTCTGCTGGATCGGAGTTCGTGGGACGTCATCGAGTTGAACATGTGCTGAACTCGGAGGTGCTGTGCGTTCGGTACTTGGACCGGTCGGATCGTGAAGACGTACGACTACATCAACCGCGTTCTCATAACGCTTCCGCTTACAGTCTACGAGGGTACGTGGACGATACTCTCCCCTCTCATTGCTATGCATCACCATGATCTTGCGTGTGCGTAGGAATTTTTTTGAAATTACTACGTTCCCTAACAAGTAGAATTTGATGAGGTAATTGTACCTGCTCCCTTATTGGAAAGTAGTTCATCACTGAAATCAGTTCCAGTGATTCCTACACTAGTAAGTGAGGAAGCTAATGATGATGATCATGAAACTTCTGATCAAGTTACTACTGAACCTCGTAGGTCAATCAAAGTGAGATCAGCACCAGAGTGGTATGGTAGTCCTGTTCTGGAGGTCATGTTACTTGACCATGATGAACCTACAAACTATGAGGAAGCGATGATGAGCCCAGATTCCACAAAATGGCTAGAGGCCATGAAATCTGAGATGGGATCCATGTACGAGAACAAAGTGTGGACTTTGGTTGACTTGCCCGATGATAGGCAGATCATAGAGAATAAATGGATCTTCAAGAAGAAGACTGACGCTGACGGTAATGTTACTGTCTACAAAGCTCGACTTGTTGCAAAAGGTTTTTGACAAGTTCAAGGAGTTGACTACGATGAGACCTCCTCACCCGTAGCGATGCTTAAGTCCGCCCGAATCGTGTTAGCAATTGCCGCATTTTATGATTATGAAATTTGGCAAATGGATGTCAAAACTGCATTCCTTAATGGATATCTTAAAGAAGAGTTGTATATGATGCAACCAGAAGGTTTTGTCGATTCAAAAGGTGCTAACAAAGTGTGCAAGCTCCAGCGATCCATTTGTGGACTGGTGCAAGCCTATCATAGTTGGAATTATACGCTTTGATAGTGTGATCAAAGCATATGGTTTTATACAGACTTCTGGAGAAGCCTGCATTTACAAGAAAGTGAGTGGGAGCTCTGTAGCATTTCTGATATTATATGTAGATGACATATTGGTGATCGGAAATGATTCTGAATTTCTGAATAGCATAAAAGGATACTTGAATAAGAATTTTTCAATGAAAGATCTCGGTGAAGTTGTTTATATATTGGGCATCAAGATCTATAGAGATAGACCAAGACGCTTAATTGGACGTTCACAAAGCACATACCTTGATAAAGTTTTGAAGAAGTTCAAAATGGATCAAGCAAAGAAAGGGTTCTTGCCTGTGTTACAAGGTGTGAAGTTGAGTCAGACTCAATGCCCGACCACTGCAGAAGATAGAGAGAAAATGAAAGTCATTCCCTATGCTTCAACCACAGGTTCTATCATGTATGCAATCTTGTGTACCAGACTTGGTGTGTGCCTTGCCATTAGTTTAGTAGGGAGGTACCAAAGTAATCCAGGAGTGGATCACTGGACAACGGTCAAGAACATCCTAAAATACCTGAAAAGGACTAAGGATATGTTTCTCGTTTATGGAGGTGACAAAGAGCTCGTCGTAAACGGTTACGTCGATGCAAGCTTTGACACTGATCCGGATGACTCTAAGTTACAAACCGAATATGTTTTTATTAAATGGTGGAGCTGTCAGTTGGTGCAGTTGCAAGCAGAGCGTCGTGAAGGGATCTACATGTGAAGCGAAGTACATAGCTGCTTCGGAAGCAGCAAATGAAGGAGTCTGGATGAAGGAGTTCATATCCGATCTAGGTGTCATACCTAGTGCATCGGGTCCAATGAAAATCTTTTGTGACAATACTGGTGCAATTGCCTTGGCAAAGGAATCCAGATTTCACAAGAGAACCAAGCACATCAAGAAACGCTTCAATTCCATCCACGGTTAAGTCAAGGAGGGAGACATAGATATGTGCAAGATACTGATACGTCCATTTTGCATCATGCTTTTATATCGATATTTATTGCATTATGGGCTGTTATTACACATTGTGTTACAATACTTATGCCTATTCTCTCTTATTTTACAAGGTTTACATAAAGAGGGAGAATGCCGGCAGTTGGGATTCTGGGCTGGAAAAGGAGCAAATATTAGAGACCTATTCTGCATAGCTCCAAAAGTCCTGAAACTTCACGGAAGTCATTTTCAGAATATATAAAAAATATCGAGCGCAAGAAGTTCCAGAGGAGGGCCACACCCTGGCCACGAGGGTGGGGGCGCGCTCTACCCCCCTGGGCGCGCCCCCCTGCCTCGTGGCCCCCTGGTGGCCCTCCTATGCCCATCTTCTGCTATATGGAGTCTTTTGTTGAGGAAAAAATCATAAGCAAGCTTTCGGGACGAGACTCCGCCGCCACGAGGCGGAACCTTGGCAGAACCAATCTAGGGATCCGGCGGAGCTGTTCTGTCGGGGAAACTTCCCTCCGGGAGGGGGAAATCATCACCATCGTCATCACCAACGCTCCTCTCATCGGGAGGGGGTCAATCTCCATCAACATATTCACTAGCACCATCTCCTCTCAAACCATAGTTCATCTCTTGTATCCAATTCTTGTCTCCAAGTCTGGGATTGGTACCTGTGGGTTGCTAGTAGTGTTGATTACTCCTTGTAGTTGATGCTAGTTGGTTTATTTGGTGGAAGATCATATGTCAGATCCTATATGCATATTAATACCCCTCTTATTATGAACATGAATATGCTTTATGAGTAGTTACGTTTGTTCCTGAGGACATGGGAGAAGTCTTGCTATTAGTAGTCATGTGAATTTGGTATTCGTTCGATATTTTGATGAGATGTATGTTGTCTCTCCTCTAGTGGTGTTATGTGAACGTCGACTATATGACACTTCACCATTATTTGGGACTAGAGGGAGGCATTGGAAAGTAATAAGTAGATGATGGGTTGCTAGAGTGACAGAAGCTTAAACCCTAGTTTATGCGTTGCTTCGTAAGGGGCTGATTTGGATCCATATGTTTCATGCTATGGTTAGGTTTACCTTAATACTTTTGTTGTAGTTGCGGATGCTTGCAATAGAGGTTAATCATAAGTGGGATGCTTGTCCAAGTAAGGACAGCACCCAAGCACTGGTCCACCCACATACCAAATTATCAAAGTACCGAACGTGAATCATATGAACGTGATGAAAACTAGCTTGACGATAATTCCCATGTGTCCTCGGGAGCGCTTTCTTCTATATAAGAGTTTGTCCAGGCTTGTCCTTTGCTACAAAAAGGATTGGGCCATCTTGCTGCACTTTATTTACTTTTGTTACTTGTTGCTCGTTACAAATTATGTTATCACAAAACTATCTATTACCTATAATTTCAGTGCTTGCAAAGAATACCTTGCTGAAAACCGCTTATCATTTCCTTCTGCTCCTCGTTGGGTTCGACGCTCTTACTTATCGAAAGGACTACGATAGATCCCCTATACTTGTGGGCATTGTTGAGGAAATCGTTAACTGGTAGCTGCTCGGTCGGCTGGTGAGTAGGGGATTAATAGGCTAATCGGCAAGTTAATCGGCCATTTAATCAATTAATCGGACGATTTATCGGGTAATCGGCTACTCAGGGACCCTATGAGTAGGGATTAATCGACAAGTTAACTGGTTAATCGGATGAATTCTTGAACATGGCTTGTGGCTCATCAAGACTCTTTTCTGGCGTCGTTGCCGGGGAGTGAAGCGCCTTTGGTAGGTGGAATTTGGTAAGGAAAAATTTATATAGTGTGCTGAAATTTACTGTCACTTGTTACTATGGAAAGTAATCCTCTGAGGGGCTTGTTCGGGGTATCTTCACCCCGACCAGTAGAGCAAAGAGTTGCTCCTCAACCTACTGAACCTACTGAAAATGAAAATGTCTGCTTTGAAATTCCTTCGGGTATGATAAAAAACTGCTAGCTAATCCTTTTGCAGGAGATGGAACATTACATCCTGATGAGCACCTAATATATGTGGATGAAGTTTGTGGATTATTTAAGCTTGCAGGTATGCCCGATGATGTTATCAAGAAGAAGGTATTCCCTTTATCTTTGGAGGGAGACGCATTGACATGGTATAGGTTATGTGATGATATGGGATCATGGAACTACAAACGATTGAAATTGGAATCTCATCAGAAGTTTTATCCTACGCATCTTGTTCATCGTGATCGTAATTATATATATAATTTTTGTCCTCGGAAGGAGAAAGCATCGATCAAGCTTTGGGGAGGCTTAAATCAATGTTATATTCATGCCCCAATCATGAGCACTCAAGAGAAATGATTATCCAAAAAAATTATGCTCGGCTTTCTGATAACAATCACACCATGCTCGATACTTCTTGTGCTGGCTCTTTTATGATGAAGACTATTGAATTGAAATGGGATCTATTGGAAAGAATTAAACGCAACTCTGAAGATTGAGATCTCGACGAAGGTAAGAAGTCAGGTATGACACCTAAGTTTGATTGTGTTCAATCTTTTATGGATACCGATGTTTTCCGTAAATTTAGCACTAAATGTGGACTTGACTCTGAGATAGTAGCTTCTTTCTGTGAATCTTTTGCTACTCATATTGATCTCCCTAAAGAGAAGTGGTTTAAATATCATTCCCCCATTGAAGTAAAAGTAGCTGCACCTATTAAAGTTGAAGAAAAGACTGTCACTTATAATGATCCTATTATTCCTACTACTTATGTTGAGAAACCACCTTTTCCTGTTAGGATAAAAGATCATGCTAAAGCTTCAACTATGGTTCATAAAAGCAATATTAGAACCTATACACCTCCTGAGAAAGTTAAAGTTGAACCTAATATTGCTATTGTTAAGGATCTTTTGGCTAATAATATTGATGGGCATGTTATTTATTTCAGTGATGAAACTGCTAGAATTGCTAAACCTTGTGCTAAAGATAAACATAGACCTGTGGTAGGCATGCCTGTTATTTATGTTAAAATAGGAGATCATTGTTATCATGGCTTGTGTGATATGGGTGCTAGTGCTAGTGCAATACCTATTGACTTATACAGAGAAATTATGCATGATATTGCACCTGCTGAGTTAGAAGATATTGATGTCACAATTAAACTTGTCAATAGAGATACTATTTCACCAATTGGGATTGTTAGAGATGTTGAAGTCTTGTGTGGGAAAACTAAATATCCTGCTGATTTTCTTGTTCTTGGTTCCCCACAGGATAGCTTTTGTCCCATTATATTTGGTAGACCCTTCTTAAACACTGTTAATGCTAGGATAGACTGCAAAAAGGATGTTGTTACTATTGGTTTACGTGATATGTCTCATGAGTTCAACTTTTCTAAATTTCGTAGACAACACAGTGAAGAGGAATTGCCTAGTAAATATGAAATTATTGGTCTTGCTTCTATTGTCGTACCTCCTAGTGATCCTTTAGAATAATATTTGCTAGACCATGAAAATGATATGTTTATGAATGAAAGAAGGGAAATAGATGAGGTGTTCTTTAAGCAGGGACCTATTCTGAAACACAACTTGCGTGTTGAAATCTTAGGGGATCCTCCTCCACCCAAGGGTGATCCTGTGTTTGATCTTAAACCTTTGCCTGATAATCTTAAATATGCTTATCTTGATGAAAAGAAGATATATCATGTTATTATTAGTGCTAACCTTTCAGACAAGGAGGAAGAAAAATTATTGAAAACTCTGAAGAAGCACCGTGCTGCTATTGGATATACTCTTGATGATCTTAAGGGCATTAGTCCCACTCTATGTCAACACAAAATAAATTTGGAGAAAGATGCCAAACCAGCTATTGATCACGAACGACGACTGAATCCTAAGATGAAAGAAGTGGCAAGAACAGAAATACTAAAGCTCCTTGAGGCAGGTATAATTTATCCCGTTGCTGATAGTCAGTGGGTAAGTCCTGTCCATTGTGTTCCTAAGAAGGGAGGTATTATTGTCGTTCCTAATGATAAAGATGAATTGATTCCGCAAAGAATTATTACAGGTTATAGGATGGTAATTGATTTCCGTAAATTAAATAAGGCTACTAAAAAAGATCATTACCCCTTAACTTTTATTGATCAAATGCTAGAAAGATTTGTTGGGGAACGTAGTAATTTCAAAAAAATTCCTACGCACACGCAAGATCATGGTGATGCATAGCAACGAGAGGGGAGAGTGTTGTCCATGTACCCTCGTAGACCGAAAGCGGAAGCGTTAGCACAACGCGGTTGATGTAGTCATATGTCTTCACGATCCGATCGATCAAGTACCGAACGCATGGTACTTCCGAGTTCAGCACATGTTCAGCCCGATGACATCCCTCGAACTCCGATCCAGCCGAGTGTTGAGGGAGAGTTTCGTCAGCATGACGGTGTGGTGACGATGATGATGTTCTACCGATGCAGGGCTTCGCCTAAGCACCGCTACAGTATTATCGAGGTGGACTATGGTGGAGGGGGGCACCGCACATGGCTAAAAGATCAAATCAAATGTTGTGTCCTTGGGGTGCCCCCTGCCCCCTGTATATAAAGGAGCAAGGGGGGAGGTGCGGCCGGCCAGGAGGAGGCGCGCCAGGAGGAGTCCTACTCCCGGTGGGACTCCCTCCCTTCCTTGTTAGATTAGGAGAAGGGGGAAAGAGGAGGGAGAGCCCTGCCCTAGCCGCCTCTCCTCTTCTCCACTAAGGCCCACTATGGCCCATTAAGCCCCCGGGGGGTTCCGGTAACCCCTCGGTACTCCAGTAAAATCCCATTTTCACCCGGAACACTTCTGATATCCAAATATAGGCTTCCAATATATCAATCTTCATGTCTCGACCATTTTGAGACTCCTTGTCATGTCCGTGATCACATCCAGGACTCCGAACAACCTTCGGTACATCAAAACTCACAAACTCATAATATAACCGTCATCGAAACTTTAAGCGTGCGGACCCTATGGGTTCGAGAACTATGTAGACATGACCGAGACACGTCTCGGGTCAATAACCAATAGCGGAACCTAGATGCTCATATTGGCTCCCACATATTCTACGAAGATCTTTATCGGTCAGACCGCATAACAACATACGTTGTTCCCTTTGGCATCGGTATGTTACTTGCCCGAGATTCGATCGTCGGTATCTCAATACCTACTTCAATCTCGTTACCGGCAAGTCTCTTTACTCGTTTCGTAATACATCATCCGGCAACAAACTCATTAGTTGCAATGCTTGCAAGGCTTAAGTTATGTGCATTACCGAGTGGGCCCAGAGATACCTCTCCGACAATCGGAGTGACAAATCCTAATCTCGAAATACGCCAACCCAACAAGTACCTTCGGAGACACCTGTAGAGCACCTTTATAATCACCCAGTTACGTTGTGACATTTGGTAGCACACAAAGTGTTCCTCTGGTAAACGGGAGTTGCATAATCTCATAGTCATAGGAACATGTATAAGTCATGAAGAAAGCAATAGCAACATACTAAACAATTGAGTGCTAAGCTAACTGAATGGGTCAAGTCAATCACATCATTCTCCTAATGATGTGATCCTGTTAATCAAATGACAACTCATGTCTATGGCTAGGATGTCGGATTTCGGGTTCCGGCAGACCCTTGAGGTTCGAACACTGGGGTGCGCGTGGAGATCTCTCCCCTACTGATCTACATCCAATCTCCTCGCGTGATCTAAGCTGGAAACAACAAACAACACAAGGTACACGAGGTTTATACTGGTTCGGGCCACCGCTGTGGTGTAATACCCTACTCCAGTGTGTGGTGTGGTGGATTGCCTCAGGGGCTTATGATGAATAGTACAAGGGAAGAACAGCCTCGCGATAGGTGTTCTTGAGCTGGTGCGATGAACTGCTTGAGTGAGTTCAGTCGCCTCTCTCTCTGCTATGGCTCTACCAGATCTCTAGCTGTCTCTCTCCTTTTTCTTCCTGTGGTAGCTAGCTCTATTTATAGAGGCCCTGGGCCTCTCCCCAAATAATGAGCGGGAAGGGCGCCAACAATTGGCCATTTTGAAGGGGAACATCTAGTACAAGTTATCCTGACCAAAGGTGGTCTTCGGCTGCCAAAAGCTCTGGTGATGACGCTGTCTTGGGCTCCACGGTGACCTTCGTCCTGCCGCTCTACTGGTCTTGGTCTCGTTGCACCGAAATGGTAACCTTTGCCCGATGCCTTGGCATGTGCTTGCCCCCTTTGCACCAAAGGGGAAACAAGGACACTGCGTAGGCCGGCGCCCGCCTGGCGCCCGCCTGGTCTCAATCGTCATGGCTTGTGTCACGGGCTCCTCGCGAGGTACCCCTGCCTTGATCTCTCTGCCTCCTCACGAGCTTGCCTGATGAGGCTGCCTCTGAGGGAGCTTTTTGTCGTCCGCCCCGCGAGGCTTGGCCCCTCGCGAGGGTCTTGAGCTTGAGCTGATGAAGATGGGCCGCGCTGGGCCCCCACTTGAGCCACGCCGCAGGCCGTAGGCAGGCAAGTCTGGGGACCCCCGTTCCCAGAACGCCGACAGTAGCCCCCGGGCCCAAGGCGCGCCCGGGCTTGGCCTAGCAGGGAAGCGAAGGGGCAAGCGCGAAGCGCCGCGGGTCCCGACAGCCTGCGGCCTTGGGCGCCGCGTGGCGATTGATTGGACGTGGGCGTCTGCGCTTCCCCACGATGCCTTGTTGTGCGCCCGGCTAAGCGGACCCGCAGTTGCACACAGTTGTTCCTCCTTTCCGTTGCTCGCTTGCCTCCTACCTTTCCTTCTTCTTCGAGCTCCAGCCTCCACCGCCAATCCGACTCGAGTTCTTCCTCCTCTTCACCGCCATGGCGCGGACGTAGAAAGGAAGGGGAAAGAAGCACGCGCCTTCGCCTCGCACACCTCCGGCGGTGACCCCCGTCGTTGCCCGGTCGATCATACTCAATCCAGAAGCTTTGAACAAGGTCCGCTCCACCCTTGCCACTATCTTCAACGAGTGCGGCAGGACCACAGTCTGGCCTGCGTCCCATGCCTCCCTTGATAGGATCGTCACGGAGGTCCGATTCTTTGCCGATGCCCTATGGGCGGGTCTGGTTCCCCCCTTTTCCGCCTTCTTCAATGTGGTGCTCTCCCATTATAAGATCCGCATGATGCACCTCGGGCCGGAGTCCATTACTCTTCTGGCTGTCTTTGCTTTTGTTTGCGAGGCGATGATAGGCATTCCTCCTTCTGTTGCCCTGCTGCTCCACTTCTTTTCCTTGCGCCTGAGCGATCCCACTCAGTGCTCAGGGTGTGTGAGCTTCTTCGCCGTGCCAGAGACGTCCGCTTCAGGGATCGACTTCGGCCTTCCTCCTCCTGAGGCCAGGTTCAGAGAGCGGTGGCTGTACATGGACTTTGGAGTGCCCAACCCTCTCCTCTCGCACCCGACCTCGCCTGCTGTTCCTCACGTGGGTTGGGACCATGAGGTGCTCGCGAGCCCCGGGCTCGCCTTCGTCTGGCGCCGCTTCCAGAGTTTGAGGGCGCTCAATGTGACAGCACCCAAGGTGGTGAAGGAGTTCCTCCAATGTCGAATTGCTCCTCTTCAGCGCCACTCTCGCCGAATGTGGGACTTTGCGGGGCATAGAGACCGCATGCGGCTTCAGGAGGAGGACTTGGCGCCTGAAGTGCTGCGGACGGTGCTCAGGGTCTTGACTGGTGATCCTTCCCCAGGAAGCCTTCGGAGCAATGGTGCCCTATTCTATCTTTGCTCCGGCAGGGCCAATTTTGTGAGGCGGATGCCCAGCTTCGACGAGTGGGGGCTACGCTCGACTGGCTGCACGGGGCCTCGCGAGAACCCAGCTGCCGTGGTGGCTCCCCCTGTCGCCCACAGCGGTCCTTCCTCGGGCGATAGGGCGGGGAGACGAGAACCGGCGGGAGTTGAGGCGACCGATGTCGAGGTGCCGATGTCGCGAGAAGCCTCGAAGGCAGCGTCTCCCGAGGCCTGCCCTAGAGCGGGGGCAGGTGCGGTGTCATGGCCTATGGTTCTTGAGGCCGAGGCTCCCGAGCCCCTAGCCGTTCCTCGCGAGGCGACGCCTGACGGCGCCCCCAGGCTGACTCCTCCAGCGCTGATCATCTTGACGCTTCTTCCGCACCAAAGGCCGACCCCTGCGCCGAGTGCTTAGGTCGGTTCCACGTAGACTTCGAGGCCCTCCGCAAGAGGAAGGAGGTCTTGAATGGCAACGACTGCCCTTGCCGCTTGCTGAAGCACAGGAAATACTTTGCCATGGACGAGTAAGTCTTCTTCTTTCTCTTCTCATTTACTTTTCTATCCCTACGACTGATTGTGGCCTTTCAGGCCCTGCCCTGCGAAACTCGCCGAGTCAGCCCGGGAGCCATCCCCCCAAGCTTCGCCTTCTCCGCTGGCCCTGGGCGTGCCAAGCTCGAGCGGCACCCCTGCTGCCAGACCGGTTGGTGGAGTGGTCCATTCCATAGGGCACCTCGAGCCTGCGCGCCCGCTGTCCTTTCTTCATGAGTCCTCCTGGGGCACATCCGGCTTGCCCCGCATTCCTCCTCTGATCATAGATGGTGAATGGCTGAAGTCTGTCTCTGGCTCCTCCTCCGTGGGTGGACCGATGCCAGGCCGGATTCCCAGAGAGGTCCATTCAGCGATGGCTAGGGCGCCAGTCCCCAGCTCCGCGCCGGGAGGGGGCTTGCCACCTCGGGGCCCTCCGCATGCTCCGGTGGAAGAGGGTGATGCGAATGACGTGCTCAGGTGCGTCCGGGAGCGACGCGCCCTTCGTGAAGAGTTCCTCCAGAGGGCGGCGGATGCGGTGAGTCGGATCGGGGCAGAGCTTGCTGACAAGGATACGCGCCTCGAGGCCGAAGATTTGCGCCTTGCTGAGGAGAGGCACAAACTAAAGGTAGTCGTCGCCCTCGCGCGTCACCAACATGATCTCGACAACGCGAAGGCTGAAGCGTCGCTGGTAGCTTCGCGGGAGGCCTGCTCCCAGGCTGTTGAGGAGGCTCGGGAAGCAGACCGACGGTGCAAGGATGCGGAGGAGCGCGCATGGGAGCTCCAAGCCTGGAGCAACTCCCTGGAGCAGCAAGTGGAACTGCGCCAGGCGGCCCTTGAGTCGATGGAGGCGGCCTCTGTTGACCGGGCAGAGCTTCTGAAGCGCGAGGAGGCGCTGACGCTGGAGGCCGCCGAGCGCAATCTTGACCTTAAGCGGTTGGAGACGAGGGAGCGTCTGGTGGCTCGGGCGGAAGATGGCGTTGCCGAGCGCGCCCGGGCCCAGGAAGAAGTCGATCGCCGCGTGGCGGAGGCTCGCTCGGCCTTCGAGCGTGAATACGAGACGAGGTTGGGGATGATCAGGGCCGAGGCTGAGGGAAGGACCGCAGCCCTCAGGGCCAAACTGGCCGAAGCGACGTGGCGTGCGGACTCCTCCACAGCCGCCCTCAGCGCGACACAGGCGGAGATGTCCTCTTCCCGGGCCGAGCAGCTTCTTCTCCAACAGAGGGTTGATGACGCCGAGGCCGTCGTGCAGCGGAATGAGGACGAGATCCGTCGGCGGGGGGTTCTGGAGCGTGAGCATGCCCCCATGCTTCAAACGCTCAGAGAAAGGGCCAACACAGCTTTGGGCAACATCTGCGAGGCTGTCGCTAAGGAGCCGCACGAGGTCAACTACGCCGGCAACCTCCAGTTTTTCACCGATGTGGTGACGCTTCTGGAGAACTGCTCCAAAAGGTCCCGTTGGCTTGTCGAAGAGAGGAGCCGAGCCTTGCTCGGGCGTGCATTCTCCCGCGTCTTCAGCTATCTACTGGGCAGGGACCCCCACTTTGACTTCGACGCTGCCATCGCACCTGTGCCCATAGCCGTCCGGGGCGACCTGGCGTGATGGGTGGAGGACAATGTGGACGCCCTCGTCATGGACTTTGCGTCTGATGATGACGGTGTGGTCGTGGCCGCCAATGAAGGCGGTGTTGTGGACGAGCCTGGCGCTGACGGAGATGCTGGCGGCGGCGGTAATGTCAACGACGCCAGTGATGCCTCCGAGGATGCCCAAGAAGACGCGATGAGTGATATGTCCGACTGACCGCATGTCACCGCTGTTTAACCTGCACGAAGAAGGTTCGGGCTTGGCCCTGAAGAATGTAAGAGCATTTTGGGAGGGGAAGCCCCTCATGTAAAGGTTTGCAATTAGTACCCTGGTAGGTATAACGTTGCGCGTGAACTTAGCCGCTGGCCCGGTGGTGGGTCAGCTGACTTGTGTACCTTCTGACCCCGACGAGTCCCGAGCGGGCCTGCGGGGGCCGCCGCACCTTGGGAGTCTTCTGATTAACTTGTAGATTCCACGATGAAAACCTCCGGAAAGGGTGCGGTAACAGCGGTCCTGGTTGTAAACGTGCCTGGCCCGGCCCGGCTCGCGAGGGGCTTGCGAGGGGGGGCAGCCGATGCTAACTTTGGACGCAAAGCCGAAACCAGAACACGAGAGATTGCTCGAACGAGACTAAACACCCCTTCCCCCAAACACACGCAAGCATCGAGCTCAAATCCAACTTAAATCCAAATCGAAGAACTTTGTCAACAAGGAAAGGCAAAAGCAAAAGGCCGCGTCCGGCACCTAGTCTAGTCTTCGACGTCTTCTCACCAGCGCGGAGCTAAGTGCTGCCACTAGGCATGGGCGGGAGCCCCTGAGGCCCGAGGGCGGCTCTCCGGGGACTCCGGGGCGTGTACAGCTCCACTCATTATTACGTGAGAGTGTCACGGGCGGCGAGCTTCACAGGCACCGGGCCTTCTTCACAGGTATCGGCCTTGCTTCATATCGCCACACGAGGGCCCCGCCTTGCGCCTCACTCTGCCGCCATCAATGACGACTGGAAACCAAGGACGATGCCAATGGGGCAGAGCGGTCACCAACGGTTCCCCCGACGACCACGGGTCCCCTGCCGGGGGCAGGCCCTGGGGCACCTCCCCGGCAGGGGGCCCACCTCCTGAGAACGCCTCGCTCCGACCGCCGCAGGGACGAACCCGAATCTCGGGCCCTCTCCTGCAGCCCCCTACGCCCTCCTTCTGAGGGGTATGAGGCTACAGAATTGGGGCAGCCACCTCCTGCGGCGACTTGTATCTCCTGCGACCCATGGTTAGCATAAGCTTGCTCCTGAGGGATGAGTGGTACCCGATAGTTGCCGCCTCCGGTGCGGTTGTCGAGGCTCTCCTAGGGTTCCTGAAAGAGCTCAGCTCCTGGCGGCTCCTCGCCCCAGCCTGGCCCGAGGAATGAGCCATGACCTTCTTCCAGTGCGCACCCCTGATCCACCATGCGGGGCACATAAGCTTCAGGGGCCACCGCCCCGTGCGCCTCGCCTTAGCGCCCCGCATGCCACGTAGCCTGGCTTGGAGCGTCGTCTTGGGGGTGATGGCGCGGCGGTCCGCCGGAGCCGAAGGCCGCGCCATGCACCCCTTCGCTGGCCTGAGAAGAGGCCAGCGTGACTTGTTGCCCTGTGCCGGCGGAGGTGTTGACGCTGAACGGGCCCTGGAGTCCGCTGGAAGTTGCGTGCGCGCGCACGACGCCGCCATACGGCCCGCCTGGGGTCTGGGGTGGCAGTTGGACACAGAAAGGAGGTGTTCCCGAGGCGGCGGTGTCCAGGAGCTCGGCTACTCGCTCCAGCAACACGTCGAGGCCGCCCTCCAGCGGTCGGCACCGTAGCAGCTCTCGGGCCACCGTGAGTGTGGCCCTGTAGTTCGCTTGCTCCCGTCGGGTGTACGGCGCCATGGCCGCGGCGTGGTTCGAGGCCCTTGCTGCGGCCCGCACCTGCCGTGGTGTGAGGGCAGGCGGCGTCTGGCCGCGTTACCCGCGCCCCGCAGCGCCCTACAGAGCGCGGGCTGCCTGAGGCGCAAGGTTGAGGTCGCCCTGGGTCGGTGACATGGCGTGGGCGGGCCACGCTGCCCAGCGGTCGGCGTTGGCAGCCGGGTCGCTTGACACCTGAACGGCGAGGCGACGGAACGCGATGCGGAGGAAGAAGGATTCCGGTGCACCCCTACCTGGCGCGCCAAATGTTGGATTTCGGGTTCCGGCAGACCCTTGAGGTTTGAACACTGGGGTGCGCCCAGAGATCTCTCCCCTACCGATCTACGTCCAATCTCCTCGCGTGATCTAAGCTGGAAACAACGAACAGCACAAGGGACACGAGGTTTATATTGGTTCGGGCCACCGTTGTGGTGTAATACCCTACTCCAGTGTGTGGTGTGGTGGATTGCCTCAGGGGCTGATGATGAATAGTACAAGGGAAGAACAGCCTCACGAGAGGTGTTCTTGAGCTGGTGCGATGAACTGCTTGAGTGAGTTCAGTCGCCTCTCTCTCTCTGCTATGGCTCTACCAGATCCCTAGTTGTCTCTCTCCTTTTTCTTCCTGTGGTAGCTAGCTCTATTTATAGAGGCCCTGGGCCTCTCCCCAAATAATGAGCGGGAAGGGCGCCAACAATTGGCCATTTTGAAGGGGAACATCTAGTACAAGTTATCCTGACCAAAGGTGGTCTTCGGCTGCCAAAAGCTCTCGTGATGACGCCTTCTTGGGCTCCACGGTGACCTCCGTCCTGCCGCTCTGCTAGTCTTGATCTTGTTGCACCGGAATGGTAACCTTTGCCCGATGCCTTGGCATGTGCTTGCCCCCTTTGCACCAAAGGGGAAACAAGGACACTGCGCAGGCCGGCGCCCGCCTGGTGCCCGCCTGGTCTCGATCGTCATGGCTTGCGTCACGGGCTCCTCATGAGGTACCCCTGCCTTGAACTCTCCGCCTCCTCGCGAGCCTGCATAATGAGGCTGCCTCTGAGGGAGATTTCTGTCGTCCGCCCCACGAGGCTTGGCCCCTCGCGAGGGTCTTGAGCTTGAGCTAATGAAGATGGGCCGCGCTGGGCCCCCACTTGAGCCACGCCGCAGGCCGCAGGCAGGCAAGTCTGGGGACCCCCGTTCCCAGAACGCCGACATAGGAAACATAACCATCTTTGATCAACGAGCTAGTCAAGTAGAGGATTACTAGTGACATTCTGTTTGTCTATGTATTCACACAAGTATTATATTTCCGGTTAATACAATTTCTAGCATGAATAATAAACATTTATCATGATATGAGGAAATAAATAATAACTTTATTATTGCCTCTAGGGCATATTTCATTCAGACTCCCACTTGCACTAGAGTCAATAATCTAGATTACATAGTAATGATTCTAACACCCATGGAGTCTTGGTGTTGATCATGTTTTGCTCGTGGAAGAGGCTTAGTCAACGGGTCTGCAACATTCAGATCCATATGTATCTTGCAAATTTCTATGTCTCCCACCTGGACTAGATCCCGAATGGAATTGAAGCGTCTCTTGATGTGCTTGGTTCTCTTGTGAAATCTGGATTCCTTCGCCAAGGCAATTGCTCTAGTATTGTCACAAAAGATTTTCATTGGACCCGATGCACTAGGTATGACACCTAGATCGGATATGAACTCCTTCATCCAGACTCCTTCATTTGCTACTTCCGAAGCAGCTATGTACTCCACTTCACACGTAGATCCCGCCATGATGCTTTGCTTAGAACTGCACCAACTGACAGCTCCACCGTTCAATGTAAACATGTATCCGGTTTGCGATTTAGAATCGTCCGGATCAGTGTCAAAGCTTGCATCAACGTAACCATTTACAATGAGCTCTTTGTCACCTCCATAAACGAGAATAAAATCCTTAGTCCTTTTCAGGTATTTCAGGATGTTCTTGACCGCTATCCAGTGATCCACTCCTGGATTACTTTGGTACCTCCCTGCTAGACTTATAGCAAGGCACACATCAGGCCTGGTACACAACATTGCATACATGATAGAGCCTATGGCTGAAGCATAGGGAATATCTCTCATCTTCTCTCTATCTTCTGCAATGGTTGGGCATTGAGTCTTGCTCAACTTCACACCTTGTAACACAGGCAAGAACCCTTTCTTTGCTTGATCCATTTTGAACTTCTTCAAAACTTTGTCAAGGTATGTGCTTTGTGAAAGTCCAGTTAAGCGTCTTGATCTATCTCTATAGATCTTGATGCCCAATATATAAGCAGCTTCACCGAGGTCTTTCATTGAAAAACTCTTATTCAAGTATCCCTTTATGCTATCCAGAAATTCTATATCATTTCCAATCAGCAATATTTCATCCACATATAATATCAGAAATGCTACACAGCTCCCACTCACTTTCTTGTAAATACAGGCTTCTCCAAAAGTCTGTACAAAACCAAATGCTTTGATCACACTATCAAAGCTCTTATTCCAACTCCGAGAGGCTTGCACCAGTCCATAAATGGATCGCTGGAGCTTGAACACTTTGTTAGCTCCCTTCGGATTGACAAAACCTTTCGGTTGCATCATATACAACTCTTCTTCCATAAATCCATTCAGGAATGCAGTTTTTACATCCATTTGCCAAATTTCATAATCATAAAATGCGGCAATTGCTAACATGATTCAGACATACTTAAGCATCACTACGGGTGAGAAGGTCTCATCGTAGTCAATCCCTTGAACTTGTCGAAAACCTTTCGCAACAAGTCGAGCTTTATAGACAGTAATATTACCGTCAGCGTCAGTCTTCTTCTTGAAGATCCATTTATTCTCAATGGCTTGCCGATCATGAGGCAAGTCAACCAAAGTCCACACTTTGTTCTCATACATGGATCCCATCTTAGATTTCATGGCCTCAAGCCATTTTGCGGAATCTAGGCTCACCATCGCTTCTTCGTAGTTCGTAGGTTCGTCATGGTCTAGTAACATAACCTCCAAAACAGGATTTCCGTACCACTCTGGTGCGGATCTTACTCTGGATGACCTACGAGGTTCAGTAACAACTTGATCTAAAGTTCCATGATCATCATCATTAACTTCCTCACTAATTGGTATAGACGTCACAGGAACCGGTTTCTGTGACGAACTACTTTCCGATAAGGGAGCAGGTACGGTTACCTCATCAAGTTCTACTTTCCTCCCACTCACTTCTTTCAAGAGAAACTCCTTCTCTAGAAAGGATCCATTCTTAGCAACAAATGTCTTGCCTTCGGATCTGTGATAGAAGGTGTACCCAACAGTCTCCTTTGGGTATCCTATGAAGACACATTTCTCCGATTTGGGTTCGAGCTTATCAGGTTGAAACTTTTTCACATAAGCATCGCAGCCCCAAACTTTAAGAAACGACAAATTTGGTTTCTTGCCAAACCACAGTTCATAAGGCGTCGTCTCAACGGATTTCGATGGTGCCCTATTTAACATGAATGCAGCCGTCTCTAGAGCATAACCCCAAAACGATAGCGGTAAATCAGTAAGAGACATCATAGATCGCACCATATCTAGTAAAGTACGATTACGATGTTTGGACACACCATTACGCTGAGGTGTTCCGGGTGGCGTGAGTTGCAAAACTATTCCGCATTGTTTCAAATGTAGACCAAACTCGTAACTCAAATATTCTCCTCCATGATGAGATCATAGAAACTTTATTTTCTTGTTACGATGATTTTCAACTTCATTATGAAATTCTTTAAACTTTTCAAATGTTTCAGACTTATGTTCCATTAAGTAGATATACCCATATCTGCTTAAATCATCTGTGAAGGTGAGAAAATAACGATACTCGCCGCGAGCCTCAACATTCATCGGACCACATACATCTGTATGTATGATTTCCAACAAATCTGTTGCTCGCTCCATAGTTTCAGAGAACGGCATTTTAGTCATCTTGCCCATGAGGCACGGTTCGCAAGTACCAAGTGATTCATAATCAAGTGGTTCCAAAAGTCCATCAGTATGGAGTTTCTTCATGCGCTTTACACCGATATGACCTAAACGGCAGTGCCACAAATAAGTTGCAATATCATTATCAACTCTGCATCTTTTGGCTTCAACATTATGAATATGTGTATTACTACTATCGAGATTCATTAAAAATAGACCACTCTTCAAGGGTGCATGACCATAAAAGATATTATTTATATAAATAGAACAACCATTATTCTCTGCTTTAAATGAATAACCGTCTCGCATCAAACAAGATCCAGATATAATGTTCATGCTCAATGCTGGCACCAAATAACAAATATTTAGGTCTAATACTAATCCCAAAGGTAGATGTAGAGGTAGTGTGACGACGGCGATCACATCGACTTTGGAACCGTTTCCCACGCGCATCATCACCTCGTCCTTGGCTAGTGTTCACTTAATCTGTAGTCCTTGTTTTGAGTTGCAAATATTAGCAACAGAACCAGTATCAAATACCCAGGTGCTACTGCGAGCTCTGGTAAGGTACACATCAATAACATGTATATCACATATACCTTTCTTCACCTTGCCATCCTTCTTATCCGCCAAATACTTGGGGCAGTTCCGCTTCCATTGACAAGTCAGTTTGCAGTAGAAGCACTCAGTCTCAGGCTTAGGTCCAGACTTGGGTTTCTTCTCTTGAGAAGCAACTTGCTTGCTGTTCTTCTTGAAGTTCCCCATCTTCTTCCCTTTGCCCTTTTTCTTGAAACTGGTGGTCTTATTGACCATCAACACTTGATGCTCCTTCTTGATTTCTACCTACATAGCCTTTAGCATTGTGAAGAGCTCGGGAATCATCTTATCCATCCCTTGCATGTTATAGTTCGTCACGAAGCTTTTGTAGCTTGGTAGCAGTGATTGAAGAATTCTGTCAATGACGCTATCATCCGGTAGATTAACTCCCAGTTGAATCAAGTGATTGCAGTACCCAGACATCTTGAGTATATGCTCACTGACAGAACTATTCTCCTCCATCTTGCAGCTGTAGAACTTATTGGAGACTTCATATCTCTCAATCCGGGCATTTGCTTGAAATATTAACTTCAACTCCTGGAACATCTCATATGCTCCATGACGTTCAAAACGTCATTGAAGTCCCGGTTCTAAGCCGTAAAGCATGGCACACTGAACTATCGAGTAGTCATCAGTTTTGCTCTGCCAGACGTTCATAACATCTGGTGTTGCTCCTGCAATAGGTTTGGCACCTAGCGGTGCTTCCAGGACGTAATTCTTCTGTGCAGCAATGAGAATAATCCTCAAGTTATGGACCCAGTCCGTGTAATTGCTACCATCATCTTTCAACTTTGCTTTCTCAAGGAATGCATTAAAATTCAACGGAACAACAGCACGGGCCATCTATCTACAATCAACATAGACAAGCAAGATACTATCAGGTACTAAGTTCATGATAAATTTAAGTTCAATTAATCATATTACTTAAGAACTCCCACTTAGATAGACATCCCTCTAATCCTCTAAGTTATCACGTGATCCAAATCAACTAAACCATAACCAATCATCACGTGAAATGGAGTAGCTTTCAATGGTGAACATCACTATGTTGATCATATCTACTATATGATTCACGCTCGACCTTTCGGTCTCAGGTGTTCCGAGGCCATATCTGCATATGCTAGGCTCGTCAAGTTTAACCTGAGTATTCTGCATGTGCAACACTGGCTTGCACCCGTTGTAGATGGACGTAGAGCTTATCACACCCGATCATCACGTGGTGTCTGGGCACGACGAACTTTGGCAATAGTGCATACTCAGGGAGAACATTTTTATCTTGAAATTTAGTGAGAGATCATCTTATAATGCTACCGTCAACCAAAGCAAGATAAGATGCATAAAAGATAAGGGACAATTGCATTTTTACCCCTAATTGGTTCCTACCCACGGGTTTTGCCCTTACTTTTCGAGCTTGCTCAGTTTTGCCCTTACTTTTTCCGTCGAGGTCCCTCGAATGCCCTTTGACCGTTCAACCAAAACTTTGAAAATTCATAACTAATTCGTATAAACTCAGAAAAATGCAAATAAGATATCAAAATGTTCACATAAACATTACCTTTATGTGCATATCATTTGCATTCAGGACAAAAGCACCCTTTAAACTACCTGAGGTAATTAATGTTACTAACATTATTATAAATAAAAAGGTATAAACAATATTTTTTCATGAATAAAAATTACATGCAAATGTAGGTGATGTTTTCTGAATATCCTGATATCTTATTTGCATTTTTGTGTGTTTGTATCAACTTGTTATGAAGTTTCCAAATAATGGTCAAAGTCGTTAGAACATTCTTAACAAGATGATACGAGCTCAGAAAAATGCAAATAAGATATCTGGATGTTCAGAAAAAATCACCTACATTTGCATGTAATTTTTATTCATGAAAAAAATATTGTTTATACCTTTTTATTTTTAATAATATTAATAACATTAATTACCTCAGGTAGTTTAAAGAGTGCTTTTGTCCTGAATGCAAATGATATGCACATACAGGTAATGTTTATCTGAACATTTTGATATCTTATTTGCATTTTTCTGAGTTCATATGAATTAGTTATGAATTTTCAAAGTTTTGGTCAAATGGTCAAAGGGCATTCGAGAGACCACGACGGAAAAAGTAAGGGCAAAACTGAGCAAGCTCGAAAAGTAAGGGCAAAACCCGTGGGTAGGAACCAACTAGGGGTAAAAATGCAATTGTCCCAAAAGATAAACATCACATGCAATCAATATAAGTGATATGATATGGCCATCATCATCTTGTGCTTGTGATATCCATCTCTGAAGCACCGCCATGATCACCATCGTCACCGGCACGACACCTTGATCTCCATCGTAGCATCGTTGTCGTCTCGCCAATCTTGTGCTTCTACGACTATCTCTACCGCTTAGTGATAAAGTAAAGCATTACAGGGCGATTGCATTGCATACAATAAAGCGACAACCATATGGCTCCTGCCAGTTGCCGATAACTTGGTTACAAAACATGATCATCTCATACAATAAAAATTAGCATCATGCTTTGACCATATCACATCACAACATGCCCTGCAAAAACAAGTTAGACGTCCTCTACTTTGTTGTCGCAAGTTTAACGTGGCTCTTACGGGCTGAGCAAGAACCGTTCTTACCTACGCATCAAAACCACAACGATAGTTCGTCAAGTTAGTGTTGTTTTAACCTTCTCAAGGACCGGGCATAGCCACACTCGGTTCAACTAAAGTTGGAGAAACTGACACCCGCCAGCCACCTGTGTGCAAAGCACGTCGGTAGAACCAGTCTCGCATAAGCGTACGCGTAATGTCAGTCCGGGCCGCTTCATCCAACAATACCGCCGAACCAAAGTATGACATGCTGGTAAGCAGTATGACTTATATCGCCCACAACTCACTTGTTCTACTCATGCATATGACATCTGCGCATAAAACCAGGCTCGGATGCCACTATTGGGGAACGTAGTAATTTCAAAAAAATCCTACGCACACGCAAGATCATGGTGATGCATAGCAACGAGAGGGGATAGTGTTGTCCATGTACCCTCGTAGACCGAAAGCGGAAGCGTTAGCACAACACGGTTGATGTAGTCGTGCGTCTTCACGATCCGATCGATCAAGTACCGAACGCACGGTACCTCCGAGTTTAGCACACGTTCAGCCCGATGACGTCCCTCGAACTCTGATCCAGCCGAGTGTTGAGGGAGAGTTTCGTCAGCACGACGGAATGGTGACGATGATGATGTTCTACCAACACAGGGCTTCGCCTAAGCACCGCTACAGTATTATCGAGGTGGACTATGGTGGAGGGGGGCACCGCACACGGCTAAAAGATCAAATCAATTGTTGTGTCCTTGGGGTGCCCCCTGCCCCCGTATATAAAGGAGCAAGGGGGGGAGGTGCGGCCGGCCAGGAGGAGGCGTGCCAGGAGGAGTCCTACTCCCATCGGGAGTAGGACTCCCTACCTTCCTTGTTGGATTAGGAGAAGGGGGGAAGAGGAGGGAGAGAGGAAGGAAAGGGGGGGCGCCGCCCCCCTCTCCTTGTCCTATTCGGACTAGAGGGGGAGGGGCGCACGGCCCTTCCCTAGCCGCCTCTCCTCTTCTCCACGAAGGCCCACTATGGCCCATTAAGCCCCCGGGGGTTTCCGGTAACCCCTCGGTATCCGGTAAAATCCCATTTTCACCCGGAACACTTCCGATATCCAAATATAGGCTTCCAATATATCAATCTTCATGTATTGACCATTTCGAGACTCCTCGTCACGTCCGTGATCACATCCGAGACTCCGAACAACCTTTGGTACATCAAAACTCATAAACTCATAATATAACTGTCATCGAAACTTTAAGCGTGCGGACCCTACAGGTTCGAGAACTATGTAGACATGACCGAGACACGTCTCGGGTCAATAACCAATAGTGGACCCTGGATGCTCATATTGGCTCCCACATATTCTACGAAGATCTTTATTGGTCAGACCGCATAACAACATACGTTGTTCCCTTTGTCATTGGTATGTTACTTGCTCGAGATTCAATCGTCGGTATCTCAATATCTAGTTCAATCTCGTTACCGGCAAGTCTCTTTACTCGTTTCATAATACATCATCCCGCAACTAGCTCATTAGTTGCAATGCTTGCAAGGCTTAAGTGATGTGCATTACCGAGTGGGCCCAGAGATACCTCTCTGACAATCGAAGTGACAAATCCTAATCTCGAAATACGCCAACCAAAGAAGTACCTCCGGAGACACCTGTAGAGCACCTTTATAATCACCCAGTTACGTTGTGACGTTTGGTAGCACACAAAGTGTTCCTCTGGTAAACGGGAGTTGCATAATCTCATAGTCATGGGGACATGTATAAGTCATGAAGAAAGCAATAGCAACATACTAAACGATCGAGTGCTAAGCTAACGGAATGGGTCAAGTCAATCACATCATTCTCCTAATGATGTGATCCCGTTAATCAAATGACAACTCATGTCTATGGCTAGGAAACATAACCATCTTTGATCAACGAGCTAGTCAAGTAGAGGCATACTAGTGACACTCTGTTTGTCTATGTATTCACACAAGTATTATGTTTCCAGTTAATACAATTCTAACATGAATAATAAACATTTATCATGATATAAGGAAATAAATAATAACTTTATTATTGCCTCTAGGGCATATTTTCTTCAAGATTATCCAAACATACACATTTTTGCTTTCTAGATGGTTATTCTGGTTTCTCTGAAATACCTGTATCAGCTGATGATCAATCTAAGACCACTTTTACTTGCCCTTTCGGTACTTTTGCTTATAGACATATGCCTTTTGGTTTATGTAATGCACCTGCTACCTTTCAAAGATGCATGATGGCTATATTTTCTGATTTTTGTGAAAAGATATGTGAGGTATTCATGGATGATTTCTCCATTTATGGATCCTCTTTTGATGATTGCTTAAGCAACCTTGATCGAGTTTTGCAGAGATGTGAAGAAACAAATCTTGTCTTGAATTGGGAGAAATGCCACTTTATGGTTAATGAAGGTATTGTCTTGGGGCACAAAAATTTTGAAAGAGGCATTGAAGTCGATAAAGCTAAAGTTGATGCTATTGAAAAGATGACGTGTCCCAAGGACATCAAAGGTACAAGAAGTTTCCTTGGTCATGCCGGTTTTTATAGGAGGTTCATTAAAGACTTCTCAAAAATTTATTGGCCTCTGACTAATTTATTACAAAAAGATATACCGTTCGTCTTTGATGATGATTGTGTAGAAGCATTTGAAATACTTAAGAAAGCATTGATCTCTGCACCTATTGTTCAGCCACCTGATTGGAATTTACCTTTTGAAATTATGTGTGATGCTAGTGATTATGCTGTAGGTGCTGTTCTAGGGCAAAGAGTTGATAAGAAATTAAATGTTATTCAATATGCTAGTAAAACTCTAGACAATGCTTAGAGAAATTATGCCACTACTGAAAAATAATTCTTAGCAGTTGTATTTGCTTGTGATAAGTTCAGACCTTATATTGTTGATTCTAAAGTAACTATTCACACGGATCATGCTGCTATTAAATATCTTATGGAAAAGAAAGATGCTAAACCTAGACTTATTAGATGGGTTCTCCTCCTACAAGAATTTGATGTGCATATTATTGATAGAAAGGGAGCTGAGAACCCCGTTGCAGACAACTTGTCTAGGTTAGAAAATGTTCTTGATGACCCACTACCTATTGATGATAGCTTTCCTGATGAACAAATAAATGTCATAAATGCTTCTCACACTGCACCATGGTATGCTGATTATGCTAATTACATTGTGGCTAAGTTTATACCACCTAGTTTCACATACCAGCAAAAGAAAAAGTTCTCCTATGATTTAAGACATTACTTTTGGGATGACCCACATCTTTATAAAGAAGGAGTAGATGGTGTTATTAGACGTTGTGTACCTGAGCATGAACAGGAACAGATCCTACGCAAGTGTCACTCCGAAGCTTATGGAGGACACCACGCTAGAGATAGAACTGCACATAAGGTATTGCAATCCGGTTTTTATTGGCCTACTCTCTTCAAGGATGCCCGTAAGTTTGTTTTATCTTGTGATGAATGTCAAAGAATTGATAATATTAGTAGACGTCAAGAAATGCCTATGAATTATTCACTTTTTATAGAACCATTTGATGTTTGGGGCTTTGATTACATGGGACTGTTTCCTGCCTCTAATGGATATACACATATTTTAGTTGCTATTGATTACGCTACTAAGTGGAGACTGAAGGAAATATGCCCTAGAGGCAATAATAAAGTTATTATTTATTTCCTTATTTCATGATAAATGTTTATTATTCATGCTAGAATTGTATTAACCGGAAACATAATACATGTGTGAATACATAGACAAACAGAGTGTCACTAGTATGCCTCTACTTGACTAGCTCGTTGATCGAAGATGGTTATGTTTCCTAGCCATAGACATGAGTTGTCATTTGATTAACGTGATCACATCATTAGGAGAATGATGTGATTGACTTGACCCATTCCATTAGCTTAGCACTTGATCGTTTAGTTTGTTGCTATTGCTTTCTTCATAACTTATACATGTTCCTATGACTATGAGATTATGCAACTCCCGTTTACTGGAGGAACACTTTGTGTGCTACCAAACGTCACAACGTAACTGGGTGATTATAAAGGTGCTCTACAGGTGTCTCCGAAGGTACTTGTTGGGTTGGCATATTTCGAGATTAGGATTTGTCACTCTGATTGTCGGAGAGGTATCTCTGGGCCCTCTCGATAATGCACATCACTTAAGCCTTGCAAGCATTGCAACTAATAAGTTAGTTGCGGGATGATGTATTACGGAACGAGTAAAAGAGACTTGCTGGTAACGAGATTGAACTAGGTATTGAGATACCGACGATCGAATCTCGGGCAAGTAACATATCGATGACAAAGGGAACAACATATGTTGTTATGCAGTCTGACCGATAAAGATCTTCGTAGAATATGTGGGAGCCAATATGAGCATCCAGGTTCCGCTATTGGTTATTGACCGGAGACGTGTCTCGGTCATGTCTACATAGTTCTCGAACCCGTAGGGTCTGCACGCTTAAGGTTTCGATGACAGTTATATTATGAGTTTATGAGTTTTGATGTACCGAAGGAGTTCGAAGTCCCGGATGAGATCGGGGACATGATGAGGAGTCTCGAAATGGTTGAGACGTAAAGATCAATATATTGGACGACTATATTCGGACATCGGAAAGGTTCCGAGTGATTCGGGTATTTTTCGGAGTACCGGAGAGATACGGGAATTCGCCGGGGAGTATATGGGCCTTATTGGGCCATACGAGAATAGAGGAGAGAGGCCAAAAGGAAGGAGGCGCGCGCGCCCCCTCTGGTCCGAATTGGACAAGGGGTGCAGCCCACTTTTCCTTGTTCCTCTCCCCCTCTTTCCTTCTCTCCTACTCCAACAAGGCAAGGAGGAGTCCTACTCCCGGTGGGAGTAGGACTCCCCCCTTGGCGTGCCCTCCTCCTAGGCCGGCCGCCTCCCTCCCTTGATCCTTTATATACGGGGGCAGGAGGGCACCCCAGGGACACAACAGTTGATCATTCATCTCTTAGCCATGTGCGGTGCCCCCCTCCACCATAGTCCTCGATAATATTGTAGTGGTGCTTAGGCGAAGCCCTGCGACAGTAGAACATCAAGATCGTCACCACACTGTCATGCTGACGGAACTCTTCCCCGACATTTTGCTGGGCCGGAGTCCGGGGATCGTCATCGAGCTGAACGTGTGCTAGAACTCGGAGGTGCCGTACGTTCGGTACTTGGATCGGTCGGATCGGGAAGACGTACGACTACTTCCTCTACGTTGTGTCAACGCCTCCGTTGCCGGTCTACGAGGGTACGTAGACAACACTCTCCCCTCTCGTTGCTATGCATCACCATGATCTTGCGTGTGCGTAGGAAAATTTTGAAATTACTACGTTCCCCAACAGGTAGAGGCTATTCCAACTAGTAGTGTTGATCATAACACCTCTATTAAGATGCTTAAAGAAGTTATTTTTCTGAGGTTTGGAGTCCCTAGATATTTAATGGCTGATGGTGGTTCACAATTTATTCATGGTTCTTTCCGTAAAATGCTTGCTAAGTATGATGTTAATCATAGAATTGCATCTCCTTATCACCCACAGTCTAGTGGTCAAGTAGAATTAACCAATAGAGAACTCAAATTAATTTTGCAAAAGACTGTTAATAGATCTAGAAAGAATTGGTCCAACAAACTTGATGATGCATTATGGGCCTATAGAACTGCATATAAAAATCCTATGGGTATGTCTCCGTATAAAATGGTTTATGGAAAAGCATGTCACTTACCTCTCGAACTAGAACATAAGGCTTATTGGGCTATCAAAGAGCTCAATTATCATTCAAACTTGCCGGTGAGAAAAGGTTATTTGACATTAGCTCACTTGATGAATGGAGAACCCAAGCCTATGAGAATGCCAAATTGTTTAAAGAAAAGTTAAAAGATGGCATGACAAAAGGATACAAAAGCGTGAGTTTAATGTAGGTGATTATGTATTGCTATACAACTCTCATTTAAGATTTTTTGCAGGAAAACTTCTCTCTAAATGGGAAGGTCCTTACGTTATCGAGGAGGTCTATCATTCTGGTGCCATAAAAATCAACAACTTCGAAGGCACAAACCCGAAGGTGGTGAACGGTCAAACAATCAAACATTATATCTCAAGTAATCCTATAAATGTTGAAACCAATGTTATTGAAACCGTAACCCTGGAGGAATACATAAGGGACACTTTCCGGAACGTTTCAGACTCTAAAAAGGAATAGGTATGTGGTACGGTAAGTAAACCGACTCCAAAACAGTTCTAATGGCAATTTTTCTCCGTTTTGAAATATTTAGAAAAATAGAAAAATAAAAAGCAGTCCGGGAAGGACACGAGGGCTCCACGAGGGTGGAGGGCGCGCCCTACCCCCTAGACGCGCCCCCTGCCTCGTGGGCACCTCGTGTGCTCTCCGGACTCCATTTTCTTGCACGATGCGTATTTTGATCGGTAAAAATTCATTATATAATCTCCCGAAAGTTTTGACTCCCGTATCACGCAAAAATCTCATGTTCTTGTTTCGAGATGTTTTCTGCCAGGGTTGTCAAAGCCAAGCATCATGTCGTCTCCCTCCTCCTCCAACAATGAGGGCAACGATGCTTGGCTAATGAAGATAGAGCTGAAGAGAGAAGAACCCATGGAGATCAACAAGGATGAAGGGATCAAGAAGACCACGGAGGACCAAGTTCCGGCAACATAAGACATCCTTCAACTTGATCACAATCTTCTTACCCCAACTGAGATCAAAGCTTTCAAGATGATTGAGTTAGCTCGTATACAAAATAAGTATCTCACACGTGAAAATATTTTGTTGAAGGAGCATATCATCGCACTCAAAGGCATCATCCGCAAGTTAGAAGACCTCCTACGCTCGATGTGCGACTATCCGTCATCACCACCATCTTATTCACCAACAAAAGAGATATAATCACATGGGTATGGGCACTCCCCTTGGCAACTGCCAAGCTTGGGGGAGTGCCCCGGTATCGTATCACCATCACTTCTATCTTTACCGTTTTTCTTAGTTCGATCCTTTTGGTAATATCTTGATCTAGTAGCATAAAGTTTTAGTGTGATCTAGTTGTGAGTTTTGCTTTATGATCCTTCTATGTAATCGAGTCCATGAGCTATATATAATAAAGATTAGTGTTGAGTCAAGGGCTTGATTATTTTGCCATAATCTTGAGTGAATAAAAGGAAAGAGAAAGAAATAAAAAGAAACAAAGAGATCATATGGATCTTATGGAGAGTAATGAGCTCACATAGAAAGAGTATGATGAATAAAAGTTGTTGAGAGTTGACAAACATAGTTTTGGTCATCGTTGCAATTAATAGGAAGTAATAAAGAAAGAGAGGTCTTCACATATAAATACACTATCTTGGACATCTTTTATGATTGTGAGCACTCATTAAAGTATGACATGCTAAAGAGTTGACGTTGGACAAGGAAGACAACGTAATGGGTTATGTTTTCTTACATCTGAGATAAATTATATTGTCATGGATCATCCAACATGGTTGAGCTTGCCTTTCCCCCTCATGCTAGCCAAATCCTTTGCACCAAGTAGAGATACTACTTGTGCTTCCAAATATCCCTAAACCCAGTTTTGCCATGAGAGTCCACCATATCTACCTATGGATTGAGTAAGATCCTTCAAGTAAGTTGTCATCGGTGCAAGCAATAAAAAAATGCTCTCTAAATATGTATGACTTATTAGTGTGGGAGAAAATAAGCTTTATAAGATCGTGTGATACGGAAGAAATAAAAGCGACAGACTGCATAATAAAGGTCCATATCATAAGTGGCAATATAAAGTGACGTTCTTTTGCATTAAGATTTTGTGCATCCAACCATAAAAGCGCATGACAACCTCTGCTTCCCTCTGCGAAGGGCCTATCTTTTACTTTTATCTCCTACCTTACATAAGAGTCATGGTGATCCTCACCTTTCCTTTTTACATTTTATCTTTTGGCAAGCACAACATGTTGGAAAGATCCTGGTATATATGGCTAATTGGATGTGAGTTTTCATGAATTATTATTGTTGACATTACCCTTGAGGTAAAATGTTGGGAGGCAAAGCTATAAGCCCCTATCTTTCTCCGTGTTCGATTAAAACTCCATACCCATAAGTATTGCGTGAGTGTTAGCAATTGTGAAAGACTATATGATAGTTGAGTATGTGGACTTCCTGAAAAGCTCTTATATTGACTCTTTCCTATGTTATGAGAAATTGCAATTGCTCCAATGACTGAGATTATAGTTTGTTAGTTTTCAATGAAGTTTATGATTCATACTTGAAATTGTGATTGAATTGTTACTCTAGCATAAGAGATCATATGACAAGAATTATATAAGTAGTTGTTCTAAGAATGATCATAATGCCCTCATGTTCGTATTTTATTTTTATCGACACCTCTATCTCTAAACATGTGGACATATTTTTCGATTTCGGCTTTCGCTTGAGGACAAGCGAGGTCTAAGCTTGGGGGAGTTGATACGTCCATTTTGCATCATGCTTTTATATCGATATTTATTGCATTATGGGCTGTTATTACACATTGTGTCACAATACTTATGCCTATTCTCTCTTATTTTACAAGGTTTACATAAAGAGGGAGAATGCCGACAGCTGGGATTGCAGGCTGGAAAAGGAGCAAATATTAGAGACCTATTCTGCACAGCTCCAAAAGTCCTGAAACTTCACGGAAGTCATTTTCAGAATATATAAAAAATACTGAGTGCAAGAAGTTCCAGAGGGGGGCCACACCCTGGCCACGAGGGTGGGGGGCGCGCCCCCCTACCTCGTGGGCCCCCTGGTGGCCCTCCGATGCCCATCTTCTGCTATATGGAGTCTTTCGTTGAGGAAAAAATCATAAGCAAGCTTTCGGGACGAGACTCCGCCGCCACGAGGCGAAACCTTGGCGGAACCAATCTAGGGCTCCGGCGGAGCTATTCTGCCGGGGAAACTTCCCTCCGGGAGGGGGAAATTATCACCATCGTCATCACCAACGCTCCTCTCATCGGGAGGGGGGCAATCTCCATCAACATCTTCACCAGGACCATCTCCTCTCAAACCCTAGTTCATCTCTTGTATCCAATTCTTGTCTCCAAGTGTGGGATTGGTACCCGTGGGTTGCTAGTAGTGTTGATTACTCCTTGTAGTTGATGCTAGTTAGTTTATTTGGTGGAAGATCATATGTTCAGATCCTATATGCATACCAAATTATCAAAGTACCGAACGTGAATCATATGAACGTGATGAAAACTAGCTTGACGATAATTCCCATGTGTCCTCGGGAGCGCTTTCTTCTATATAAGAGTTTGTCCAAGCTTGTCCTTTGCTACAAAAAGGATTGGGCCATCTTGCTCCACTTTATTTACTTCTGTTACTTGTTGCTTGTTACAAATTATCGTATCACAAAACTATCTATTACCTATAATTTCAGTGCCTGCAGAGAATACCTTGCTGAAAACCGCTTATCATTTCCTTCTGCTCCTCGTTGGGTTCGACACGCTTACTTATCGAAAGGACTACGATAGATCCCCTATACTTGTGGGTCATCAGATACATACGGATCTGAATGTTGCAGACCCGTTGACTAAGCCTCTCTCACGAGCAAAACATGATCAACACCAAGACTCTATGGGCGTTAGAATCATTACAATGTAATCTAGATTATCGACTCTAGTGCAAGTGGGAGACTGAAGGAAATATGCCCTAGAGGCAATAATAAAGTTGTTATTTATATTTCCTTATATCATGATAAATGTTTATTGTTCATGCTAGAATTGTATTAACCGGAAACTTAGTACATGTATGAATACATAGACAAACAGAGTGTCACTAGTATACCTCTACTTGACTAGCTCGTTGAATCAATGATGGTTATGTTTCCTAACCATAGACATGAGTTGTCATTTGATTAATGGGATCACATCATTAGAGAATGATGTGATTGACTTGACCCATCCGTTAGCTTAGCACGATGATCGTTTAGTTTGTTGCTATTGCTTTCTCCATAACTTATACATGTTCCTATGACTGTGAGATCATGCAACTCCCGAATACCGGAGGAACACTTAGTGTGCTATCAAACGTCACAACGTAACTGGGTGACTATAAAGATGCTCTACAGGTGTCTCCGATGGTGTTTGTTGAGTTGGCATAGATCGAGATTAGGATTTGTCACTCCGAGTATCGGAGAGGTATCTCTGGGCCCTCTCGGGAATGCACATCACTATAAGCCTTGCAAGCAATGTGACTGATGAGTTAGTTACGGGATGATGCATTACGGAACGAGTAAAGAGACTTGACGGTAACGAGATTGAACTAGGTATTGAGATACCGACGATCGAATCTCAGGCAAGTAACATACCGATGACAAAGGGAACAACGTATATCGTCATGCCGTTTGACTGATAAAGATCTTCGTAGAATATGTGGGAGCCAATATGAACATCCAGGTTCCGCTATTGGTTATTGACCGGAGATGTGTCTCGGTCATGCCTACATAGTTCTCGAACCCGTAGGGTCCGCACGCTTAACGTTCGGTGACGATCGATATTATGATTTTATGTGTTTTGATGTACCGAAGATAGTTGGGAGTCCCGGATATGATCACGGACATGACGAGGAGTCTCGAAATGGTCGAGACATAAAGATTGATATATTGTATGACTATATTCGGACACCCGAGAGTTCCGTAGGTCACCGGATAATTATCGGAGTGCCGGGGGGTTATCGGAACCCCCGGGGAGAACTAATGGGCCACATGGGCCTTAGTGGAGAGAGAGAGGGCCGGCCAAGGCAGGGCCACGCGCTCCCTCCCCTCTAGTCCGAATTTGACTAGGGAAGGGGGGGTGGAGCCCCCCTTTCCTTCTCTTCTCTCCCTCTCCTTCCTTCCCCCTTCCTCCTCCTAGTAGGACTAGGAAAGGGGAGTCCTACTCCTACTAGGAGGAGGACTCCTCCTCTCCTGGCGCGCCCCAAGGGCCGGCCGGCCTCCCCCTTGCTCCTTTATATACGGGGGCAAGGGGGCACCCTAGAACACACAAGTTGATCATTGTTCCCTTAGCCGTGTGCAGTGCCCCCTTCCACCATAACCCACCTCGGTCATATCATCGTAGTGCTTAGGCGAAGCCCTGCGACGGTAGCATCATCATCACCGTCATCACGTTGTCGTGCTGACGAAGCTCTCTCTTGACACTCAGCTGGATCAAGAGTTCGTGGGACGTCACCGAGCCGAACATTGCAGATCGCGGAGGTGCCGTACTTTTGGTACTAGGATCGGTCGGATCGTGAAGACATACGACTACATCAACCGCGTTGTCATAACGCTTCCGCTTACGGTCTATGAGGGTACATGGACAACACTCTTCCCCTCTCGTTGCTATGCATCACCATGATAGATCTTGTGTGTGCGTAGGATTTTTTTTTGAAATTACTGCGTTCCCCAACAATATCTACTTAATGCAACACAAGTCTGAAACATTTGAAAAGTTCAAAGAATTTCAGAGTGAAGTTGAGAATCATCGTAACAAGAAAATAAAGTTTCTATGATCTGATCACGGAGGCGAATATTTGAGTTACGAGTTTGGCCTTCATTTGAAACAATGTGGAATAGTTTTGCAACTTGCGCCACCTGGAACACCGCAACGTAATGGTGTGTCCGAAAGTCGTAATCATACTTTATTAGATATGGTGCGATCTATGAAGTCTCTTACCGATTTACCACTATCTTTTTGGGGTTATGCATTAGAGACAGTTGCATTCACGTTAAATAGGGCACCGTCTAAAAATCCGTTGAGAAGACACCGTATGAACTGTGGTTTAGCAATAAACCTAAACTGTCATTTCTTCAAGTTTGGGGTTGCGATGTTTATGTGAAAAAGTTTTAGCCTGAAAAGCTCAAACCCAAATCGTAGAAGTGCGTCTTCATAGGATAACCAAAATAAAGTGTTGGGTACACCTTCTATCGCAGATCTGAATGCAAGATCTTTGTTGCTAAGAGTGGATCCTTTCTAGAGAAGGAGTTTCTCTCGAAAGAAGTGAGTGGGAGGAACGTAGAACTTGATGACGTAATTGTACCTTCTCTCGAATTGAAAGTGGCTCATCACTGAAATCAGTTCCAGTGATACCTACACCAATTAGTGAGGAAGTTAATGATGATGGTCATGAAACTTCAGAACAAGTTACTACAGAACCTTGTAGGTAAACCATAGTATGATCCGCACCAGAGTGGTACAGTAATCCTGTTCTGGAAGTCATGTTGCTAGACCATGATGAACCTACGAACTATGAGGAAGCGATGATGAGCCCAGATTCCGACAGATGGCTTGAGGCCATGAAATCTGAGATAGAATCCATGTATGAGAACAAAGTGTGGACTTTGGTGGACTTGCTCGATGATCGGCAAGCCATTGAGAATAAGTGGATCTTCAAGAGGAAGATGGATGCTGATAGTAGTGTTACTATCTACAAATCTCGACTTGTCGAAAAGGGTTTTTGACAAATTCAAGATGTTGACTATGATGAGATTTTCTCACTCGTATCGATGCTGAAAGTCTGTCCGAATCATGTTAGCAATTGCCACATTTTATGAAATCTGACAAATGGATATCAAAATTGCATTCCTTAATGGATTTATTAAAAAAGAGTTGTATATGATAAAACTAGAAGGTTTTTTCAATCCTAAAGGTGCTAACAAAATGTGCAAGCTCCAGCGATCAATCTATGGACTGGTGCAAGCATCTCGGAGTTGGAATATACGCTTTGATAAGTTGATCAAAGCATATAGTTTTATACAGACTTGCGGTGAAGTCTATATTTACAAGAAAGTGAGTGGGAGCACTACAGCCTTTCTGATAAGTATATGTGAATGACATATTGTTGATCGGAAATAATGTAGAATTTTCTAGAAAGCATAAAGGAGTGTTTAAAAGGAGTTTTTCAAAGAAAGACCTCGGTGAAGCTGCTTACATATTGGGCATCAAGATTTATAGAGATAGATCAAGACACTTGATAAGATTTTTCAATGAGTACATACCTTGACAAGATTTTGAAGCAGTTCAAAATGGAACAGTCAAAGAAGGAGTTCTTGCCTGTATGGTGTAAAGTTGAGTAAGACTCAAAACACGACCGCGGCAGAAAATAGAAAGAGAATGAAAGTCATTCCCTATGCCTCAGCCATAGATTCTATAAAGTATGCTATGTTGTGTATCAAACCTATTGTGTACCTTGCAATGAATTTGGCAAGGGGGTACGATATTGATTCAGGAGTGGATCACTGGACAGCGGTCAAAATTATCCTTAGAAGACTAAGGAGATATTTCTCGGTTATGGAGGTGATAAAGAGTTCGTCGTAAAGAGTTGCATCGATGCGAGCTTTTACACCGATCCGGATGACTCTGAGTCTCAATATGGATACATATTGAAAGTGGGAGCAATTAGCTAGAGTAGCTCCATGCAGAGTATTGTAGACATAGAAAATTTGCAAAATACATACGGCTCTGAATGTGACAGACCCATTGACTAAGCTTCTTCTCTCACAAGCAAAACATGATTACACCTTAGTACTCTTTGGGCGTTAATCACACAGCGATGTGAACTAGATTATTGACTCTAGTAAAACCCTTTGGGTATTAGTCACAATGCGATGCGAACTAATCACATAAAGATGTGAACTATTGATATTAAATCACATGACGATGTGAACTAGATTATTGACTCTAGTGCAAGTGGGAGACTAAAGAAAATATGCCCTAGAGGCAATAATAAAGTTGTTATTATATTTCATTATATCATGATAAATGTTTATTTTTCATGCTAGAATTGTAATAACCGGAAACTTAGTACATGTGTGAATACATATACAAACAGAGTGTCCCTAGTATGCCTCTACTAGACTAGCTCGTTAATCAAAGATGGTTAAGTTTTCCGACCATAGACATGTGTTGTCATTTGAACAATGGGATCACATCATTAGAAAATGATGTGATGGACAAGACCCATCCATTAGCTTAGCATAATGATCGTTTAGTTTTATTGCTATTTCCTTCATCATGCCTTATACATGTTCCTCCGACTATGAGATTATGCAACTCCCGAATACCGGAGGAACACCTTGTGTGCTATCAAACGTCACAACATAACTAGTGATTATAAAGATGCTCTACAGGTTTCTACGATGGTGTTTGTTGAGTTGGCATAGATCGAGATTAGGATTTGTCACTCCATGTATCAGAGAGGTATCTCTGGGCCCTCTCGGTAATGCCCATCACTATAAGCCTTGCAAGCAATGTGACTAATGAGTTAGTTGCGGGACGATGCATTACGGAACAAGTAAAGAGACTTGCCGGTAACAAAATTAAACTAGGTATGATGACACCGACGATCGAATCTCGGGCAAGTAACATACCGATGACAAAGGGAATGACGTATGTTGTTATGCGGTTTGACCGATAAAGATCTTCGTAGAATATGTAGGAACCAATATGAGCATCCAGGTTCCGCTATTGGTTATTGACCGGAGATGTGTCTCGGTCATGTCTACATAGTTCTCGAACCCGTAGGGTCCGCACGCTTAACGTTCGATGACGATTTATATTATGAGTTATGTGATTTGATGTACCGAAGGTTGTTCGGAGTCCCGGATGAGATCACAGACGTGACGAGGAGTCTCAAAATGGTAGAGACATAAAGATTCATATATTGGAAGGTTACATTCGGACATCGGAATGGTTTGAATCGTTTCGGCTGAGTTTCAGAGTACCGGGGGTTACCGAAACCCCCTCTGGGAAGTTATTGGGCCTCATGGGCCTAATGGTGGAAGAGAGGAGGCAGGCCAAGGAGTGGCGCGCGCCCCCTAGCCCAAACCGAATTGGACTAGGGCTAGGGGGGCCGGCCCCCCTTTCCTTCGCTTCTCCCATTCCTTCCCCTCTTCTCCTTGTGGAAGTATAAAAGGGGGGATCCTACTTGGAGTAGGATTCCCCCCTTGGGCGCGCCACCCTTGGTCGGCCTCCTCCTCCCTCCCCCGTTTATATATGTGGGAGGGGGCACCCCATTGACACACAACTTGATCTTTAGCCGTGTGCGGTGCCCCCCTCCACAATTTTACACCTCGGTCATATTTGTCGTAGTGCTTAGGCGAAGCTCTGCGTCGGTAACTTTGTCATCACAGTCACCATGTCGTCATGCTGGCGGAATTCTCCCTCGGCCTCAATTGGATCAAGAGTTCGAAGGACGTCACCGAGCTGAACATGTGCAGATCGCGGAGGTGCCGTACGTTCGGTACTTGGATCGGTTGGATCGCGAAGACGCTTGACTACATCAACCGCGTTACTAAACGTTTCCACTTTCGGTCTACGAGGGTACGTAGACACACTCTTCCCTCTCGTTGCTATGCATCTCCTATATAGATCAAGCGTGATCGTAGGCAAAATTTTGAAATACTGCGTTCCCCAACAGGTGGGGGACGCCCCCGCGGTGCGATTCTGCCCGCAGATGTGGCCGGAATCGCCGACGGCGGACGGGCGGCAGAAGAAGGTGGAGAAAGGACGCGGGCTGAAATGTCCCTCCCGCCAACCGCTTCACTGCGGGGCACCATAGGAGCGAGGCGGAAACCCGCGTATTCGTGGGTTGGAGCCGAGATTTTTTCCTGCCCCTCAAAAAAATTTACGGACCGGCCACGTTTGCGGGATCTATTCGGACGTGATTTTCCGCGCTGACCCGCATTTTGATGGTTATTTCACGGGTCGGGGCTTTTGTAGGGTCTGTTAGAGTTGCTCTTAGCAATCAACTGTACAAATGCTACTTGCCTTGCTTGGCTGTAGCTCCAAATCGATTAAAACAGACCATGATTAAATGTTTTTTGAATACTCCCTTCGTCCCATAATATAAGAGCGTTTTTGACAAATGAAACGGAGGATGTACATGTTAAACATTTTCCAAACACACATTCATATTTTTTTCGAATGATACGAACATTTTTTTAAACTATATGACGCTTTTTTACATTGTATAAATATATTTATAAATTTAACAAACATATTTTTGAAAGTTGTCAACATTTTCTTAAATGTAACTTACACGTTGTTTGAATGGCATGAAACATTTTTAATTGCAAGATTTTTTTACATTGTATACATTTTTTCAACAATATTACATGCATATTTTGAAATACGTGAGCATTTTTTGAATGTTGCATACAATTTATTTGAATGGTACAGACATTCTCTAAAATTTGGGAGAACATTTTTTACACTGCATTAATATTTTTTAGATGTAAATGAACGCTTTTAATAAATTAACCTTCGTAATATGTGTATTTAGTATTTTTCAAATTATAAAAGCAATTGAAGAAAAAACACTTGATTAATATTTGACGAGGCACTGTCTCGCAAGAAGCGAGACCAAGAAAATTTGTTCGTAAAAGATTGATGGCCAGGCTAAGTGCGAATGGGATAGTAAGGCCTCTACTAGGCCTGTTCTAGTCCAACTCAGGCCTGGCCTGCGGCCTCTCCCCTTCGTCGAGCGGCGCAACACAAAACAAAAGCCGAGGCAGGACGAGAGGGCGAACCCTCTCTAAACCCTAGAACACTTAGGCACCGCCGCCGCCGCCGCGGCTCCCAGGACAGCAGCCAAGGAAGAGGAAGCCAAGCCTCCGCCATGCCGAAATCCAAGCGCAATCGCTCAGGTCAGTTCACTCGCTCTGTTCGGCTGCCCTCAATCAAGAACTGAAACCCAAATTTCGGCGAGCAACGATGCCATTTTTCTGTCCTTGTTTTATCGTCTCATGCTCAAAATCTTGATGTTTGATGATGGTCGCAGTCACCTTGTCCAAGACCAAGAAGAAGCCTGGTCTAGAGCGTAAGGGCAAGGTGGTCACGGAGATCAAAGACGCGATTGAGCGCCACAGCAGCGCCTATGTCTTCACCTTCAACAATATGAGGAATCAGAAGCTCAAGGACCTCAGGGACCAACTTAAATCCTCTAGCCGGTAGGTTCCACTCTTTATTTATTACTAGTACTCCCTCTGTAAAGAAATATAAGAGTGTTTAGATTGCTACTTTAGTGACCTAAACGCTCTTGTATTTCTTTACCGAGGGAGTATTAGTTATCTGCTATGTTGTTTGCAAGTCCTCTGTCCAAGAGCAATTTACAATATGGTTGGTTTTGAACCTTTTCTTAAACAACAATGACATGTTTGCAAATGTTATTTTGGCTTGAATCAACACAATTTACTTGAGCTCGTTGATGCATGCTGCTTTGTTTTGCTGGACAGTACCTTCAAACCCTGATAAAGTGACAAGTCACAACTATGGTGGTTAATGCTAAGCTTTACTGGCAGTTGATGCTGCAAAATTTGTAGACCAATTTTATAACTTCTAAGTATTGTTTTTTCTCAGGATATTCCTTGCTGGAAAGAAGGTCATGCAGATAGCATTGGGGCGGTCACCTGCTGATGAAGCTAAGACAGGCCTGCATAAACTCTCCAAGGTGATTCATCCTTTGCCAGTGTTTGGTAGATACTGTTAAGTGTAATCCACACCATTCTTGTTAGGTTTTTGCTGACAGCTACTTATCTGTATCTAGTTCCTTCAAGGTGCTTCTGGATTGTTATTTACAAATCTCCCAAGGGATGATGTCGAGAGGTAGCACTATCTTATAGTTCTTTTGCTTTGCACAGTATTGCTAATGCTTGCTTACATATGTGGTGCGGCTCTGGTAAAGTTATGATCATAAATCATGTGTGCAGATTATTCCGAGAGTTTGAGGCGAATGATTTTGCGAGGACAGGAAGTATTGCGACTCAAACGGTATTACTTCTGCTTCCATGTTCAAGGACTCATGGTCAAGCTTTTAGTTTGGTTAAAAAATGTTCAGCTATTAGTAATTCTGGATATGTAATTAGTACTGGTAGTAGTCCCTCTGTTCTGATATAGGGAGTACTTATTTTGCAAAACCTGACCGGCCTAGGGTGCAATCGTTCCTTTCTTACTCCTAATTAAATGTTGGTCTTCCTAAAGCAGACACACGTTATGCTGGCCTTTCTTGCTGCAGATTGTGGGGAGATGGCAAATGTAGAAGTAACTGCATGATAATTTTGGGGATTAAGTTATTGTGCCAGTTTTCCTGACGCTGCATCGGTGCATGCAATAACTTTGTAACAGCTGTGGGTATTTTCGGTAGAATTGGCGTGAGATTGATGGGATGCCTTCTATTAGTAATTGCATGAAAAAAATTACATGCCCTATCCCCCATCAGTATTCGGAACAGATGGAGTATGACTTTGTGAAATGAAGGTCGACATCCTTCCTGTGTAGGTTCACTTTAGTGATTACCCATTGATAAAAACTGTTTTATGCCCTGGATAGGGTATAACAATGAGTGTTAGTCTGAAGTTGTGTTATTCTTCTATTAAATAGCACTTGTGGTTTCTTGTATGAGTTGGCTAACAAAACTCTGTAACTTTTTGATGCCTCAGGTTGAGCTAAAGGAAGGCCCTCTGGAACAGTTTTCACATGAAATGGAACCCTTTCTGCGCAAACAAGGACTGCCAGTTCGTCTAAACAAAGGTTTGTAATTCCCTTGCACTCAGTTGCTTGAAGCTACCAAGCAAAATGGTTGGAACTAATAAAGTTGACCATTGTTGGTGCAGGTGTTGTTGAATTGGTTGCAGATCATGTAGTATGTGAAGAAGGGAAGCCCCTTTCACCAGAAGCAGCACACACTCTGGTATGAATGGGCATATTGTGCAGCGTTACCGACATATTAGTTTAAAAAAATAACAAGACAGATACTGATCAGCCACGGGAAGCAGCAGTATAGTTTCCCAGTAATAGCATGTTAATTAGCTAGGTTTGGCAAAACACATAGGCAGATGGGTACAGAGTTTTATACTTCATTAGGGTGTTCCAGGCTTCTATCACCACATTTTTATCCTTAATAGCACTGGAAGCATGTCTCCCCTTGTGCAAGCTGTTGATCTCTTTCTTTGCACTGAGACCCAATTGATTTCTTTGTGGCAGCGCGTGCTTGGGAGGAAGATGGCGACGTTCCGACTGTACCTTGTCTGCCGCTGGTCGTCCGATGACTTTGAAGTGTACAAGGAAGGCTTGGCGCACCTGGGAGGTGAGGAAGCTGACGAGTCTTCTTAAGGTTGTTGGATCATGGTTGTGTGCTTGTTGTCTAGCTGTGTTCAGACGGTTTTGTGCCATGCCTTTGTACCCTTAATTTGACAAGAATCTCAAATATATGATCTGACCCAGTTGGGCATATTGTCGAGTGCAGGTATTTTTGCGAGCTACTATTATAGGTTGATCTTCGTCCCTAGGATTCTTCTCTGTTGTTGTCGTCTCGTGTTCGTTGTGTTGGTTGGGAAACTGGTGTCTTTGGGTCGTCTGATCAGACAGTGGCTCCGTTAAATCTGGCGCATCTGCATCCGTCGGGCCATCTCTGGTCGGGGTGTGGATCTGATGGTTTGTCGTCGGTTGGTCGAGCCTCCAGTTCGTGGTTGGCTTCATCCTTGATGCTCGCATGTGCCTGCTGCATCGCCTGGATTTTGCTTGTTCACCCCAATGCCTCCTCCCTTCAATGGCCTGGGTGGAGGCAGATCCTGTGGAGTTGGGCAGGTGGTCTCGTCGCCAAGTGATGTTGCGCCTATACTCATCCAAGTAGTTTGATCAAGTGTGGTGTCGAATCCATCTGTGTGATATTTTGTGCTGCAGTTGCGGTCGTCGCTATGGAAGTTGAGTTTGGGTCATGTTGTGCGACTGTGTTTCAAGTTTTGCAATGGACTTTGGGGGTTGGCAGGGGCCAAACGGCTGAGTTCTCTTATGCCACGAGAGTAGGCTTATCGGTTTCGGGCCATCTACGGGCGGTCGGTCATGTAATTCAAAACTCTTCTTAATTAATGAGATGAGGCAAATCTTTTGCCTCCGTTTCGAAAAAAAAAGTTTTGCAATGGACAGTTCTCGCTTTCATGCCTCGTGTTGTATCTTTTGCTCTAGTCTGGGTTGGATTCAGTTTGTTTTCTTCTCATGGACCACCAACCATCAGGTTGATGATGATCCTTAATTCGTTCAGGTGTTTCATGGAGTGGCGTCTCTGGTGATGTATGGGTCGTGCCCTTTTTGACATTGTATCATCTACCCTCTTTGATTCATATTTTTTTGAAATGGAGGCAAAAACTTTGCCTCATTTCATTAATAAAGAAAGTAAAAAAACAAAGTCTCAACGAGGGTCATTACTCCTCAACAAATGCGAAAACAAAAAGAACTACTCTCGCAGCATCAAGGATCCCAAGTGTTTAGCCCGGGCCAAAACCCAATTTCTGGCCTCCACCTTGATGCCCTCTAGCACCGTGGTGGCATTGAGGATTTCTTCTGAAATACCCTTGCGTTTCTCTCTTTTCAAACCTACCAAGAGACTAGCATTATAAGCCAAGAGACCGCCTTCCTCTGGTGTTCGCGATCAAGGATCGTTCTAGTCCACCACTCATGGACCAAAGAGATTCCAGGCCAGTCAGCAATGTCGAGCTCCGGCATGTCAAGCCAACATCTCACCGCATTCCAAATGCGCATGAAGAACCTATACTAGAACATAATGTATGTCGCCGTCTCCGGCTCCCTTTTGCAGAGTTGGCATACATTGCAATTCGGCCACCCTCGCCGCTGTAGACCGTCCAAATCATGTTCTTGTTGATGAGCCACGCGAAAAACTTGTTGGGGGGGGGGGGTGCATTTTCCCCATAGCACTTCGAATTGCGAGGCGGACGAGTATGTGCCATTGGTCGTGAGGTTCCACTTGATGTCATAGGCCAGGTCATCCCAAAGTTCAACCTGGCTGAGCTTCTCCCAAACCGTACAGAACTGTGCAATATATTGAACCGAAAGCCCACCCTCCATGTTAATCCAGTGTACCCAATTTTGATCCTGGGTGGCCTCCTTTACAGATTTGTTCTTGTTGGACGAGCTCGCGAACACGAGCGGGGCGATGTCCTTGGGCTTCTATCCTTCCAGCCATGGGGAGTGCCAAAATGTGTCGTCCGACCACCCCCCACGGTGATAGTCGTCGCCGCAAAAAAGAGCTCTCTGTCCGTGGAGTCGCATGGGTTTCCCATGCCCACCCAAGGTCTATCAGGTTCCTTCCATTCATACCATAGCCATCTTACACGCAAAGCTCTCGCATATAAATGAAGGTCGAGGACGAGAGTGGACGTCCTGCACGTAGCGGCAGCTGCACGTAGTTATCTGGCCGGTCGCGTGTCGCGTGGGGATCCGTGCAATATGATTTGCGAATAGAGTAAATTGGAGATACATCGCTCGATATAGAGAGATACACCGCCCACGTCGGTTGGTGGGCTTGGCCCGAGTACTGGTCTAACACACAAAAGGGACATGCTGTGCAGGGCGTGCAGCGTGGGGCATTGTTTCTTTGCTACGCGGGCCCGCCGATGTTTCAATAAAGTTTTGTACTGACAGCACTTTTAGGTCGAGGACTCTCAAACCACTCAGGCTCTTTGGTCTGCACACGGCCTTCCAGTTGACATTGCATTGCCCATCAAAGACCTTCTCAGCTCCCGCCCAAAGGAAGGGCCTCTCAAGCTTATTGAGATTGCACGGAGAGTACTCTCAGAAAGTTTAATCGCTGTGGCATGAAAAGTGCCCTGGCAGGTGGTCATGGATCTAACCAACTGTTCGCTCAACCGCCATGATGAACCGGCCTTGCCAAGGCACCAACTTCCCTGCAGCTTTGGAACCGGCCCTTTGTTCATATTAATTGTCCCCGATTTAATAAAAAGTTACAACTTAGGGCCTGTTCAGATCGACTCCGCTCCCAGCTCTGCTCCAGGAGCGGACAGAGCGGTGCCGAACGGTACGATTCCATCCGAACGGTACGATTCCGCGGAGTAGGAAGAGCGGAGCGGAGAAAACTGTAGGCCAATTCACGGAGTCGCTGAAACCGAGCTCTTTGTATGGATCAGAGGGAGTAGTATACTTTCTTAACGAGTACACATAGCATTTTTGGGCATAACGTGACGGAGCTACGCTCTCTCTACTGTGTGTACCCTTCATCACGCCGCTGTCATCGCCTCTCTCTGTCTCTATACCCTTATTAGATTTGTCACCACCTCTGACTCCGCCGGCGTGGAGCTAGGGAGCCGGCGATCAAGCTGGAGGTCATTGCCCGTCCGACCCGCGGCATACACGCCGACCAGGGAGGCGAACGTCCGCCGAACAACACGCGTCGAGACTGGAGACAAACAGACAGGCACCCCGTAGGCGCACGCAACGGGGACGAGCCGGCCGCCGCCACATGACGAGTTGGACGGAATGTGTTGCAAAGCTGCACTATGCATGCACGACGACACGGCCGGATAGATTATGTTGTTGTAAAAGAGCCAGTAGACTTTGATGTGTGTGGCCTGAGATCAATCTGGCGGATTGATTACTTTCTTCTCTCGTAGCAAGTTTGTGGCTGTGCCCAGCTCTCACCTGCCTGTTTGACATACAGGCAGCTTACCATTTCCACAGGAGCTAGAGTTGAAATCTTGGGCTAGCCATTTCGTCGTCCGACCCTTCCGTTTCTCTAGTTCTCGCGCGCCGCCGTGTTTTTTCCTTCTTTATAGTAATTTTACCTGACGTGCTAGCATTTGACCCTCCTATTGCCATTGGTGATAATTCCTTCCTCCTTCTAACTTGACGTGATCAATTTATAGTTGACTAATACGGAGGATATTACTACTAACATAGGCCGGCGCGGTTCACGCCGTCGCTGGCAATTGTGCATCACGCGTCGTGTCGTGCGTGCCATTTGCGTGTGTCCCGGTCAGTCCCAGGCATGGATCACCTGGCTTTCAATTCATTGGTCATATACAACCCTTTGGTGGACTGAATATTTCCTGTGTTTTAGTTCCTTTTTTAGTGTATGAGTTTAAGAAAATCATGTCCTCGCCCCTGCGAAAACCAACTAAATAGTAAACAATACAATGTGCTTTCACAATTCCGTTGGGAAGCAATGTGGCGCAGGTGAGATGTAGAACCGGGCGCGCCATATGTTCAAAGCAAGAATATTCTGCTAGTCGGATAAACATTTCAGTTGACTTAATCCTAACCATATAGCAGCCACATAGTTAATTAAACGAGTAAAATGTTTGTGTTAGCCACATAGTTCACGTCTGCTGAATCGTGCGCACCTCACCGCACACGTTGCGTCGGCGCCATTCGTGATGCCCGGGCGCCGGCCGGTCCATGAGAGGATTCACGATGTGGGTGTGTGTGGCCAGCGTTCGTTGACGTCGGCGTTGCTCATGTTAATTGCCACATAAAAATATCCTTTGATCATCATCACTGACACCTACTCCCTCCGTTCCATATTACTTGTCACCGATATAGTACAAAGTTATACTAAATCAGCAACGAGTAATATGAAACGGAGGGAGTACGTATTAACGTATATGTATGCTTACTTAAATATATACTTACTTTTTATATATTACGCATAGGTAACGCAAAAGCCAAGCTAAACATACTTTGGTCAAGTTTGATCGTCCGTTAAGCCTATGCCCTTTATCGAAGGCTCCCGGGGTTCCTATGCAGCTATATGCTCAGCCTCATGAATATCCGGGAACAGTCTACGAAGCAGATCATCAAGGGAAAAGGCATTGCACTCGGGCCGGAGCCAGCGCCGATGCTGACGGCTACAACGGCCCCAGTAAGGCTACTTGAGGAGGCCAAGGTTTGGGAGAAACCACCAGAAGGGAAGGTGAAGCTAAACGCGGATGATACTTTTCTGGAATCCACTAGAGCGGCAGGGGCTGGTATGATCTTGTGGGATGCGCAAGGACAAATCGTGTTCTCCTCGCGTCGCTTCCTTGTGAAGTTGTGGTTCTGCACTGGAAGCCGAGTTGTGTGCGGGCCTGGAGCTAGCTGGATGTGTTGGTGGAGACTCGGGACATCTGCGTACCGATATATTAAGATAGGAAGAAAGTTGCATTTACAAGTTTGAGGTTGTGCGCCACAAGACGGCAGTCCGGAAACCCTCCCAATCACCGTTGAAAAGAGATTACGAGATCACTCGCCTAAAACTACCATTCCCTGCCTTCTTCTATTCATATCAACGGGCATAGATCTTTTGAACGACCGCTCCAACGAGAAGAAATGTATTTTTGAACACCTAGCGGTTTTGCTCAAGCCAGATGCTCCTGATCCGGGTGCATAGGTCATCGAGTTTGATCCTCGGTTTGAGTCGTATTAAATTTGATTGGATACACTACTACTTCATGGAAATAGTGGGAAAGTGATAAAGGTGAAAAAGTTGCAGAGTAGCAATAGTGGCTGAATGTAAATAGTGTGTATGTGGGAATAATGGAAAAGTGGCAAGAAAAAGGCTACCCTGTTGGAGAACGTAGTAATAATTCAAAATTTTCCTACGTGTCATCAAGATCAATCTAGGAGATGCTAGCAATGAGAGAGAAGGAGTGCATCTTTATACCCTTGAAAATCGCTAAGCGAAAGCGTTACAAAACGCGGTTGATGGAGTCGTACTCGTGGCGATTCAAATTCCGGAAGATCCGATCGAAGCGCCGAACGGACGGCGCCTCTGTGTTCAACACACGTACAGCCCGGGGACGTCTCCTCCTTCTTAATCCAGCAAGGGAAGAGGAGAAGTTGAGGGAGAACTCCGGCAGCACGACGGCGTGGTGGTGGTGGAGCTCGTGGTTCTCTGGCAGAGCTTCGCTAAGCACTACGGAGGAGGAGGAGGAGTTGGAGGAGGGGAGGGCTGCACCAGGGAAGGGGGTGCGGCTGCCCTCGCTCTCCCTCACTATATAAAGGGGAAGGGGGGAGGAGGAGGCTCCCTAGGGTTTCCCTAGGGGAGGGGCGGCGGCCACAGGGGAAACCCTAGATGGGTTTGGGCGCCCCCACCCCTAGGAAACTTGCCCCCCAAGTCGGGAGGGGCGGCTGCCCTAGGGGAGGCGCCCCCACCTCTCCAGGTTACGTGAGAGGGGGTGGGAGGGGCACACAGCCCCTTAGTGGGCTGGTGTGCCCCCTCCCATTGGCCCATAAGCCCCCCCCAACGCTTGCCGGGGCCTCCGAAACACCTTTCGGTCACGCTGGTCGTCACCCAATACCCTTCGTCCAATATATTGATCTTCACCTCCGTACCGTTCCGGAGTTCCTCTTCACGTCCAGGATCTCATCCGAGACTCCGAACAACCTTCGGTAACCACATACTATTTCCCATAACAACTCTAGCGTCACCGAACTTTAAGTGTGTAGACCCTACGGGTTCGGGAACCATGCAGACATGACCGAGACACCTCTCCGGCCAATAACCAATAACGGGATCTGGATACCCATATTGGCTCCCACATGTTCCACGATGATCTCATCGGATGAACCATGATGTCGGGGATTCAATCAATCCCGTATACAAATCCCTTTTGTCCATCGGTATGTTACTTGCCCGAGATTCGATCATTGGTATCCCCATACCTCATTCAATCTCGTTACCGGCAAGTCTCTTTACTCGTTCCGTAACACATGATCCCGTGGCTAACTCCTTAGTCACATTGAGCTCATTATGATGATGCATTACCGAGTGGGCCCAGAGATACCTATCCGTCACACGGAGCGACAAATCCTAGTCTCGATTCATGCCAACCCAACAGACACTTTCGGAGATACCTTGATGTGGAGCATCCCAAGATCATCCCCATGGACATACCTACGTCTCCCATGACACCACTTGGACCAATGACAAGGGCACGAGCAAAGGCTATCGAAGATAAGGTGAACTCGCCCCTCTCCGAACTACCATTTCCTATACATGAGACATGGTTACTACCTCAAGCGGAAACACTATGTGTGATCAGGTACTTGGAGGAGAGCCACAGAGCGACTACACTCAATGGACAAGACGGTGAGAACACCAACCATGAAGGACAAGAAAAAGAGTTGCGGAAGAAGCCCCAGCCATCGCCTGAAGCCCCAGCCGAGCTACAACGAGCGGACGCCCGGCCCGAATCGGACGACCGGCGACCCCGCACCCGAGCCAAACGAGCGGAAGTCCAACGCCACTGGACGTCCGGCAACCGGACGACCGGCCACTTCCGGAAATCCGCTACTTTAGCATCCGAGCCAGAACAAGCGGACGACCGGCGACTACCGGACGTCCGGCCGCCCATGAGCCACCGGACGACCGGTACCTGTCTGCGCACAGGATTCGGGCCCGAGGCCCATGTACCCCCTCACTTCGTCCCCATTTGTACTAAGACTATAAATAGACCTCCTACTCCCCCTAGCTAGGGTTAGCAAAGTAGTAGCTCATTTAGAGATAGAGCTTTGCTCATCCATTACAGATCTACTCCATGAGAGAGACCGCATCCCCTCTTCGGAGAAGATCCCCTTGGATTCAAGACCTCCTTTTGGGTGGCCCCATCAAGACCTCCTTTGGAGAAGAACCGGTTACCGTGTATCGTCCCTTGTTGATCGTGGATCATGTATCTCCCTTTGTGTTCATGGATCTAGCGCATGTGTGATCTATCTTGTTGGTTTGAGTGATTCTCTCATGTTTTCCCTCGTGTTCTTCATGTTCATCACGGGATCCGCTCCTTTCGTGAAAGATCGGCCATATAGGGTTCCACCCTACATCATCTTGGTGTCTAGAGCCACGTTGATCACGATTTCGGAGCCTCCCCGTTGTGTTTCTAGCCTTGTTTTTGTTGATTTTGTCCCTAATTCGAAAATTCTCCACAAAAATAGCCCCATTTGTTGTGATTTGTTGGTGTGATGAAATTTTGTTCGATTTGATCCGTGGTTTTGCTTTGCCTTGAGTAGATCTAGCGTTTCCCCTTTGTCTCCACCTTTTTCATCCACAAAATCGGCCGGATTCAACGAATTTCGACCTCTCCATCATGAACCCTTGCTGTTCATCCCGTGCCTGAAGTTGCCCAGGCACCGGACGTCCGCTAGCCACCGGATGTCCGGCGTTCCCTAACGAAACTGAAAAATTTCAGTTCGGTCACCACCACCGCTCCACCTCCACCTCCGCATACGCACCCCCATACCTCTACACCATCACCACTTCCGCATACCACCACCATTACTTACTCGTTTCGCACTCCGACTCCTTTTTCCACTTTGTGCTTTGAGAATTTGAGTTGCGGTTCTGTGTCCTATTGTGTTTCGGCTATTTAGGTGCGGTTCGACATCAACATCACCGCCGCTCATCTTCGCCACGGACGCGTCATCGACAACAACCACTCCACCATTTTGACACCATACCGTAAGCAAGAGGTGGTAAACTCATCTTGGTATAGTGATACATCATTCTTGCCATTACATTGGTAGCCATCATAGCCTTACCTATTGCGTCGCTTACCCATCGAGACTAGCCTTTGAGTATTGCCGGCAACGTGACTTCTGCACATTAGTGATCATACTTCCCATAGCATACATACATATCATTGGTGCATATCATCTCTTGTGTCACAAAGTGTCATTGCATTCTCAATTGCTATCTTGGTTCGTGAAGCATGGCATGAGAAAAGAGCTCAAACACAAAGAGCCAAACAAGCTTTTAAGCAAAAGGGAAGATAAGCAAAGAGATTTTAAGCAATAACCATAGCATCATACAACATTAAGATTGTCATACTAGATCATCTTGGATCATATCATCGGAATACCATACATAGAGCATACATGGGACAGAAGTCGTTGCATTTTTGCTTAGTAGGTTGTGCACAAGTCTTCGTATCCACATATTGTGCAATCATGCTAGCATCTCTCTAATGTTGTGCAACAAGAGCATTTTCGTGGATCCCACATTTTGGCTCAGCCTTGGTTGCACGACCCCATTCATCTCTTTGCTTGTGTGTTTCCGTGTACCTCATTTTGCTAGGTCTACTTGTTGCATTGCAAACTTGTAAATCTTTTCCAACATTATTGAAGCTCACTAACAATTGCATCAAATTTTGTGCCACCATCCTAACCGAGCTCCACCATAAGCTTTTACTTGTGTAGGTGTGAGAAACCGACAAGAATTGGTACCAATTGTGCTATTTCCTTGTTCCACATTGGAGTGATCTTTGATCCACCTTCAACATCGGTCAAGGTACATTTGGTATACATTCTTCTCTTTCTCCCACTCACATATTTCTCTTGGAATGATGGATAGGCCAAGTACTTCTACCAACCCACTCTTCATCGGGCAAGACGATAACATGAACTCCTACATCACAAAGAGCCACCTCTTTGGTGCACAACGTGCTTTGCATCAAGAGCAACAAGCAATGAGCGAACGCATCGACAACCTCGTCACCGACTTGCGACTCTCTGAGCAACGCACAAGAGATTACTTCGACCACAAGCTCGATGATCACAAGCAAGAGAATGATGCAAGAATGGACGAGATTCGTGCTTTGTTGCTCAACCGCTCTTCTTCCACTTCGTCCTCATCAAGACGGAGCCGCTCAAGTCGACACTCTGACTACACCATCTTCGGCTCAAGTACACCGACATCGATCACTCTTCTTCGTGTTGCGCGTCAAGATCGTCAAGCCAATGAAGGAAATATGCCCTAGAGGCAATAATAAAGTTGTTATTTATATTTCCTTATATCATGATAAATGTTTATTATTCATGCTAGAATTGTATTAACCGGAAACTTAGTACATGTGTGAATACATAGACAAACTGAGTGTCACTAGTTTGCCTCTACTTGACTAGCTCGTTGAATCAATGATGGTTATGTTTCCTAACCATAGACATGAGTTGTCATATGATTAACAGGATCACATCATTAGAGAATGATGTGATTGACTTGACCCATCTGTTAGCTTAGCACGATGATCGTTTAGTTTGTTGCTATTGCTTTCTCCATAACTATACATGTTCCTATGACTATGAGATCATGCAACTCCCGAATACTGGAGGAACACTTTGTGTGCTACCAAACGTCACAACATAAGTGGGTGATTATAAAGGTGCTCTAAAAGTGTCTCCGATGGTGTTTGTTGAGTTGTCATGCATCAAGATTAGGATTTGTCACTCCGATTGTCGGAGAGGTATCGCTGGACCCTCTCGGTAATGTACATCACTATAAGCCTTGCAAGAAATGTAGCTAATGAGTTAGTTATGGGATGTAGCATTACGGAATGAGTAAAGAGACTTGCCGATAACAAGATTGAACTAGGTATTGAGATATCGATGATCGAATCTCGGGCAAGTAACATACCGATGACAAAGGGAACAACGTAAACCGTTATGCGGTATGACCGATAAAGATCTTCATAGAATATGTAGGAGCCAATATGAGCATCCAGGTTCGGCTATTGTTTATTGACCGGAGATGAGTCTCGGTCATGTCTACATAGTTCTCGAACCCGTAGGGTCCACACACTTAACGTTCGGTGACGATCGGTAATATGAGTTTATGTGTTTTGATGTATCGAAGGTAGTTTGTAGTCCCAGATATGATCACAGACATGACGAGGAGTCTCGAAATGGTCGAGACATAAAGATCGATATACTGGATGACTATGTTTGGACTTTGGAAGGGTTCCGGGCAAGTTCGGACAAATACCGGAGTACCGGGGGGTTACTGGAACCCCCCGGGGAGTGCAATGGGCCTATTGGGCCTTAGTGGAGAAGTGGAGGGGCGGACAGGGTAGGCCACGTGCCCCTCCCCCTCTAGTCCGAATTGGACAAGGAGGGGGCGGTGCCCCCCTTTCCTCCCCCTCTCTCCTCCTTCCCTCTCTCCTACTCCTACTCTTGGAAGGGTTGGAGTCCTACTCCCGGTGGGAGTAGGACTCCCCTTGGGGCGCGCCTAGGAGGGCCGGCCTCTCCCCCTCCTCCACTCCTTTATATACGGGGGAGGGGGGCACCCCATAGACACACAAGTTGATCATTGATCTTTTAGCCGTGTGCGGTGCCACCCTCCACCATAATCCACCTCGGTTATATCGTAGCGGTGCTTAGGCGAAGCCCTGTTCTGGTAGCATCATCATCACTGTCATCACAACGCCGTGCTGATGAAACTCTCCCACGAAGCTCTACTGGATCATGAGTTCGCAGGACGTCACCGAGCTGAACATGTGCAGATCGCAGAGGTGCTGTACCTTTGGTGCTAGATCGGTCGATCGTGAAGACATACGACTACATCAACCACGTTGTCATAACGCTTTCGCTTACGGTCTACAAGGGTACATAGACGATACTCTCCCCTCTCGTTGCTATGCACCACCATGATCTTGCGTGAGCGTAGGAAATTTTATAAACTACTGTGTTCCCCAACAGTGGCATCCGAGCCAGGTTTATGCGTAGATGTTATATGCACGAGTAGAACACAAATGAGTTGTGGGTGTGGGTATATACATATTGCTTGCCGTCACTAGTTGATTCTCGATTCGGCGGTATTGTTGGATGAAGCGGCCCAGACCAACATTACGCGTACGCTTACGCGTACGCTTATGCGAGACTGGTTCTACCGACTCGCTTCGCACACAGGTGGCTGGTGGGTGTCATTTTCTCCAACTTTAGTTGAATCGGATTCAATGAACAGGGTTCTTTCTGAAGATCAAAAAGCAATCACTATACCACGTTGTGGTTTTTGATGCGTAGGTAAGAACGGTTCTTGCTTAGCCCGTAGCAGCCACGTAAAACTTGCAACAACAAAGTAGAGGACGTCTAACTTCTTTTTGCAGGGCATGTTGTGATGTGATATGGTCAAGACATGATGCTAAATTTTATTGTATGAGATGATCATGTTTTGTAACACAGTTATCGGCAACTGGCAGGAGCCATATGGTTGTCGCTTTATTGTATGAAATGCAATCGCCATGTAATTGCTTTACTTTATCACTAAGCGGTAGCGATAGTCGTGGAGGAAATAGTTGGCGTGACGACAACTATGCTTCAATTAAGATGGTGATCATGACGGTGCTTTGGAGATGGAGATCACAGGCACAAGATGATGATGGCCATATCATATCACTTATATTGATTGCATGTGATGTTTATCCTTTATGCATCTTATTTTGCTTAGTTCGATGGTAGCATTATAAGATGATCTCTCACTAAATTTTAAGGTATAAGTGTTCTCCCTGAGTATGCACCATTGCTACAGTTCGTCGTGCCGAGACACCACGTGATGATCGGGTGTGATAAGCTCTATGTTCACATACAACGGGTGCAAGCCAGTTTTGCGCACGCAGAATACTCGGGTTAAACTTGACGAGCCTAGCATATGCAGATATGGCCTCGGGACACTGGAGACCGTAAGGTCGAGCATGAATCATATAGTAGATATGATCAACATAGTGATGTTCACCGTTGAAAACTACTCCATCTCACGTGATGATCGGACATGGTGTAGTTGATATGGATCACATGATCACTTAGACGATTAGAGAGATGTCTATCTAAGTGGGAGTTCTTAAGTAATTTGATTAATTGAACTTTAATTTATCATGAACTTAGTACCTGATAGTATTTTGCATGTATATGTTGTTGTAGATAGATGGCCCGTGCTGTTGTTCCGTTGAATTTTAATGCGTTCCTAGAGAAAGCTAAGTTGAAAGATGATGGTAGCAACTACACGGACTGGGTCCGTAACTTGAGGATTATCCTCATTGCTGCACAGAAGAATTACGTCCTGGAAGCACCGCTAGGTGACAAACCCGCCGCAGGAGCAACGCCAGATGTTATGAACACCTGGCAGAGCAAAGCTGATGACTACTCAATAGTTCAGTGTGCCATGCTTTACGGCTTAGAACCGGGACTTCAACGACGTTTTGAACGTCATGGAGCATATGAGATGTTCCAGGAGTTGATGTTAATATTTCAAGCAAATGCCCGGATTGAAAGATATGAAGTCTCCAATAAGTTCTACAGCTGCAAGATGGAGGAGAGTAGTTCTGTTAGTGAACATATACTCAGAATGTCTGGGTACCACAACCACTTGACTCAACTGGGAGTTAATCTTCCTGATGATAGTGTCATTGACAGAGTTCTTCAATCACTGCCACTAAGCTACAAGAGCTTCGTGATGAACTATAATATGCAAGGGATGGATAAGACGATTTGCGAGCTCTTCGCAATGCTAAAGGCTGCAGAGGTAGAAATCAAGAAGGAGCATCAAGTGTTGATGGTCAACAAGACCACCAGTTTCAAGAAAAAATGGTAAAGGGAAGAAGGGGAACTTCAAGAAGAACAACAAGCCAGTTGCTGCTCAAGTGAAGAAACCCAAGTCTGGATCTAAGCCTGAGACTGAGTGCTTCTACTGCAAAGGAACTAGTCACTGGAAGTGGAACTGCCCCAAGTATTTGGCGGAGAAGAAGAATGGCAAAGTGAAAGGTATATTTGATATACATGTTATTGATGTGTACCTTACTAATGCTCGCAGTAGTGCCTAGGTATTTGATACTGGTTCAGTTGCTAACATTTGCAACTCGAAACAGGGGCTACGGATTAAGCGAAGATTGGCTAAGGACGAGGTGACGATGCGTGTGGGAAATGGTTCTAAAGTCGTTGTGATCGCCGTCAGCACGCTACATCTACATCTACCTTCGGGATTAGTATTAGACCTAAATAATTGTTATTTGGTGCCAGCATTGAGCATGAACATTATATCTGGATCTTGTTTGATGCGAGACGGCTATTCATTTAAATCGGAGAATAATGGTTGTTCTATTTATATGAGTAATATCTTTTATGGTCATGCACCCCTGATGAGTGGTCTATTTTTACTAAATCTTGATAGTAGTGATACACATGTTCATAGTATTGAGGCCAAAAGTTGCAGAGTTGATAATGATAATGCAACCTATTTGTGGCACTGCCGTTTAGGTCATATTGGTGTAAAGCGCATGAATAAACTCCATTCTGATGGACTTTTGGAATCACTTGATTATGACTCACTTGATACTTGCGAACCATGCCTCATGGGCAAGATTACTAAAACGCTGTTCTCCAGAACAATGGAGCGAGCAACAGATTTGTTGGAAATCATACATACTAATGTATGTGGTTCGATGAATATAGAGGCTCGCGGCGTGTATCATTATTTTCTCACCTTCACAGATGATTTGAGCAGATATGGGTATATCTACTTAATGAAACATAAGTCTGAAACATTTGAAAAGTTCAAAGAATTTCATAGTGAAGTGGAAAATCATCGTAACAAGAAAATCAAGTTTCTACGATCTGATCGTGGAGGCGAATATTTGAGTTATGAGTTTGGACTTCATTTGAAACAATGCGGAATAGTTTCACAACTCACGCCACCTGGAACACCACAGCGTAATGATGTGTCCGAACGTCGTAATCGTACTTTACTAGATATGGTACGATCTATGATGTCTCTCACTGACCGCTATCGTTTTGGGGTTACGCTTTAGAGACAGCTGCATTCACGTTAAATAGGGCACCATCTAAATCGTCGAGACGACACCTTATGAATTGTGGTTTGGCAAGAAACCCAAGTTGTCTTTTCTTAAAGTTTGGGGCTGCGATGCTTATGTGAAAAAGCTTCAACCTGATAAGCTCGAACCCAAATCGGAGAAATGTGTCTTCATAGGATACCCAAAGGAGACTGTTGGGTACACCTTCTATCACAGACCCGAAGGCAAGATATTCGTTGCTAAGAATGGATCCTTTCTAGAGAAGGAGTTTCTCTCGAAAGAAGGAGTGGGAGGAAAGTAGAACTTGACGAGGTAATTGTACCTTCTCCCTTATTGGAAAGTAGTTCATCACTGAAATCAGTTCCAGTGATTCCTACATCACTAAGTGAGGAAGCTAATGATGATGATCATGAAACTTCTGATCAAGTTACTACCGTACCTCGTAGGTCAACCGGAGTAAGATCTGCACCAGAGTGGTACGGTAATCCTGTTCTGGAAGTCATGTTACTTGACCATGACAAACATACGAACTATGAGGAAGCGATGATGAGCCCATATTCCGCAAAATGGCTTGAAGCCATGAAATCTGAGATGGGATCCATGTATGAGAACAAAGTTTGGACTTTGGTTGACTTGCCCGATGATCGGCAGGCCATAGAGAATAAATGGATCTTCAAGAAGAAGACTGACACTGACGGTAATGTTACTGTCTACAAAGCTCGACTTGTTGCAAAAAGTTTTCGACAAGTTCAAGGAGTTGACTACGATGAGACCTTCTCACCCGTAGCGATGCTTAAGTCTGTCCGAATCATGTTAGCATTTGCCGCATTTTATGATTATGAAATTTGGCAAATGGATGTCAAAACTGCATGTTGGGGAACATAGCAATAATTCAAAAATTTCCTACGTGTCACCAAGATCAATCTAGGAGATACTAGCAATGAGACAGAGGGAGTGCATCTTCATACCCTTGAAGATCGCTAAGCGGAAGTGTTACAAGAACACGGTTGGTGGAGTCGTACACGCAGCGATTCAGATCGCGGTCGATTCCGATCTAAGCGCCGAACAACGACGCCTCCACGTTCAACACACGTACAGCCCGGTGACGTCTCCCGCGCCTTGATCCAGCAAGGAGAGAGGGAGAGGTTGGGTAAGACTCCGTCCAGCAGCAGCACGACGGCGTGGTGATGGTGGAGGAGCATGGCACACCAGCAGGGCTTCGCCAAGCACTGCAAGAGACGAGGAAGGAGAGGGGTAGGGCTGCACCGAGAGGGAGAGAGACTCGTGTGTTGGGCAGCCCCAAAACCCCCACTATTTATAGGAGGAGGGGAGGAGGGTGCGCCCCCTCTAGGGTTCCCACCCCTAGGGGGCGGCAGCCCTAGATGGGATGGAGGGGGGCGGCTAAGAGGGGGAGAGGGGGGCGCCCTAGGGTTTCCCCCTTCTCCTCCTAGCTGCGCCTTGGGCCCTGGTGGGAGGCGCACCAGCCCACTCAGGGGCTGGTCCCTTCCCACTCTTGGCCCATGCAAGCCTCCGGGGCTGGTGGCCCCTCCCGGTGGACCCCCGGAACCCTCCTGTGGTCCTGGTACATTACCGGTGACGCCCGAAACACTTCCGGTGGTCAAAACCTCACTTCCTATATATTATTTTTTACCTCAGGACCATTCCGGAACTCCTCGTGACGTCCGGGATCTCATCTGGGACTCCGAACAACATTCGGTAACCACGTACAAACTTTCCCTATAACCCTAGCGTCATCAGACCTTAAGTGTGTAGACCCTACGGGTTCGGGAATCATGCAGACATGACCGAGACAACTCTCCGGCCAATAACCAACAACAGGATCTGGATACCCATGTTGGCTCCCACATGTTCCACGATGATCCCATCGGATGAACCACGATGTCGAGGATTCAAGCAATCCCGTATACAATTCCCTTTGTCAATCGGTACGTTACTTGCCCGAGATTCGATTGTCGGTGTCCCAATACCTCGTTCAATCTCGTTACCAGCAAGTCACTTTACTCATTCCGTAATGCATGATCCCGTGACCAACTACTTAGTCACAATGAGCTCATTATGATGATGCATTACCGAGTGGGCCCAGAGATACCTCTCCGTCATACGGAGTGACAAATCCCAGTCTCGATTCGTGCCAACCCAACAGACACTTTCGGAGATACCTGTAGTGCACCTTTATAGCCACCTAGTTATGTTGTGACATTTGGTGCACCCAAAGCATTCCTACGGTATCCGGGAGTTGCACAATCTCATGGTCTAAGGAAATGATACTTGACATTAGAAAAGCTTTAGCAAACGAACTACACGATCTTGTGCTACGCTTAAGATTGGGTCTTGTCCATCACATCATTCTCCTAATGATGTGATCCCGTTATCAATGACATCCAATGTCCATGGTCAGGAAACCATGACCATCTATTGATCAACGAGCTAGTCAACTAGAGGCTTACTAGGGACATGTTGTGGTCTATGTATTCACACATGTATATGGTTTCCATTTAATACAATTATAGCATGAACAATAGACAATTATCATGAACAAGGGAATACAATAATAACCATTTTATTATTGCCTCTAGGGCATATTTCCAATAGTCTCCCACTTGCACTAGAGTCAATAATCTAGTTCACATCACTATGTGATTGTAATGAATCCAACACCCATGGGGTTTGTTCATATCTTGCTTGTGAGAGAGGTTTATTAGTCCATGGGTCTAAACCTTTCAAATCCATGTGTGCTTTGCAAATCTCTATGGCATCTTGTAGATGCAGCTACCACGCGCTACTTTGAGCTATTCCAAATAACTGCTCTACTATACGAATTCGGTTTACTACTCAGAGTCATCCGGAGTAGTGTCAAAGTTTGCATCGACGTAACCCTTTACGATGAACTCTTTTACCACCTCCATAATCGATAAAATTCCTTAGTCCACTAGTTACTAAGGATAAGTTCGACCGCTGTCATGTGATCCATTCCTGGATCACTCTTGTGCCCCTTGACTGACTCATGGCAAGGCACACTTCAGGTGCGGTACACAACATAGCATACTGTAGAGCCTACGTCTAAAGCATAGGGGACGACCTTCGTCCTTTCTCTCTCTTCTGCCGTGGTCAGGTCTTGAGTCTTACTCAATACTCACACCTTGTAACACAGCCACGAACTCCTTCTTTGCTGATCTATTTTGAACTCCTTCAAAATCTTGTCATGCTATGTATTCATTTGAAAGTACCATTAAGCGTTTTTGATCTATCCTTATAGATCTTGATGCGCAATGTTCAAGTAGCTTAATCCAGGTTTTCCATTGAAAAACACTTTTCAAATAACCCTGCATGCTTTCCAGAAATTCTACATCATTTCTGATCAACAATATGTTAACAACATATACTCATCAAAAATTCTATAGTGCTCCCACTCACTTCTTTGGAAATACAAGTTTCTCATAAACTTTGTATAAACCCAAAATCTTTGATCATCTCATCAAAGCGTACATTCCAATTCCGAGATGCTTACTCCAGTCCTTAGAAGGATTGTTGGAGCTTTGCATACTTGTTAGCATCTTTCAGGATTGACAAAACCTTCTGGTTGTATCACATACAACCTTTCCTCAAGAAAATCATCGAGGAAACAATGTTTTGACATCCTATATGCAAGATTTCATAAATAATGCAGTAACTGCTAACATAATTCCAACAGACTGTTAGCATCGCTACAAGTGAAAAAGTCTCATCGTAGTCAACTCCTTGAACTTGTTGGAAAACATCTTAACGACAGGTCGAGCTTTCTTAATGGTGACACTTACCATCATTGCCCGTCTTCCTTTTAAAATCCATATGCACCCAACAGCCTTACAGCCATCAAGTAGTTCTTTCAAAGTCTATACTTTGTTTTATACATGGATCCTCTCTCTGATTTTATGGCCTCGAGCCATTCGTCGGAATCCGGGCCCACCATCGTTTCTCCATAGCTCGTAGGTTCATTGTTGTCTAGCAACATGACTTCCAAGACAGGATTACGTACCTCTCTGAAGTAGTACGCATCCTTGTCGACCTATGAGGTTTGGTAGTGACTTGATCCGAAGTTTCATGATCACTATCATAAGCTTCCACTTCAATTGGTGTAGGTGCCACAGGAACAACTTCCTGTGACCTGCTACACACTAGTTGAAGTGACGGTTCAATAACCTCATCAAGTCTCCACCATCCTCCCACTCAATTCATTCGAGAGAAACTTTTCCTCGAGAAAGGACCCGTTTCTAGAAACAATCACTTTTGCTTCCGGATCTAAAATAGGAGGTATACCAAACTATTTTTGGTATTCTATGAAGATGCATTTATTCGCTTTGGGTTCGAGCTTATCATCCTGAAACTTTTTCACATAAGCATCACAGCCCCAAAGTTTTAAGAAACGACAGCTTAGGTTTCTCTAAACCATAGTTCATACGGTGTCGTCTCAACGGAATTGTGTGGTGCCCCATTTAAAGTGAATGCGGTTGTCTCTAATGCCTAACCCATAAACGATAGTGGTAATTCGATAAGAGACATCATGGTATGCACCATATCCAATAGGGTGCAGTTATGATGTTCGGACACACCATCACACTATGGTGGTCCAGGCGGTATTAGTTGTGACACAATTTCCACAATGTCTTAATTGTGTGCAAACTCGTAACTCAGATATTCATCTCTATGATCATATCATAGACATTTTATCATCTTTTCACGACGATCTTCAACTTCACTCTGAAATTACTTAAACCTTTCAATAATTCAGACATGTGTTTCATCAAGTAAATATACTCAGCATCTACTCAAATCATCTGTGAAGTAAGAACATAACGATATCCACTGCGTGCCTCAGCACTCATTGGACTGCACACATCAAAATGTATTACTTCCAACAAGTTGCTTTCTTGTTCCATCTTACTGAAAACGAGGCCTTTCAATCATCTTGCCCATGTGGTATGATTTGCATGTCTCAAGTGATTCAAATCAAGTGAGTCCAAACAATCCATCTGCGTGGAGTTTCTTCATGCATATCTACCAATAGACATGGTTCGCATGTATCAATCTTTTCAAAAACGAGTGAGTCCAAAGATCCATCAACATGGAGATTCTTCATGCATTTTATACCAACATGGCTCAAATGGCAGTGCCACAAGTATGTGGTACTATCATTACTACCTTATATCTTTTGGCATGAACATGTGTATCACTACGATCGAGATTCAATAAACCATTCATTTTAGGTGCAAGACCATTGAAGGTATTATTCAAATAAACAGAGTAACCATTATTCTCCTTAAATGAATAACCGTATGGCGATAAACATAATCCAATCATGTCTATGCTCAACGCAAACACCAAATAACAATTATTCCGGTTTAACACCAATCCCGATGGTAGAGGGAGCGTGTGATGTTTGATCACATCAACCTTGGAAACACTTCCAACATATCGCCATCTCACCTTTAGCTAGTCTCCGTAGCCTTTTATTTCGAGTTACTAACACTTAGCAACCGAACCGGTATTTAATACCCTGGTGCTACTAGGAGTACTAGTAAAGTACACATTAATATAACGTATATCCAAAATACTTCTGTTGACCTTGCCAGCCTTCTCATCTACCAAGTATCTAGGGTAGTTCTGCTTCAGTGACCGTTCCCCTCATTATAGAAGCACTTAGTCTCGGGTTTGGTTCAACCTTGGGTTTCTTCACTAGAGCAGCAACTGATTTGCCATCTCATGAAGTATCCCTTCTTTCCCTTGCCCTTCTTGAAACTAGTGGTTTAACCATCAACAATTGATGCCCCTACTTGATTTCTACTTTCGCGGTGTCAAACATCGCGAGTTGCTCAAGGATCATCATGTCTATCCCTGATATGTTATAGTTCATCACGAAGCTCCAATAGCTTGGTGGCAGTGACTATGGAGAACCATCACTATCTCATCTGGAAGATTAACTCCCATTCGATTCAAGCGATTGTAGTACTCAGACAATATGAGCACATGCTCAATGATTGAGCTTTTCTCCCTTAGTTTGCAGGCTTAAGAAACTTGTCAGAGGTCTCATACCTCTTGACGTGGGCACTAGTCTGAAATTCCAATTTCAGTCTTTGGAACATCTCATATGTTCTGCGACATTTCAAAAATGTCTTTGGTGCCACAATTCTAAACCGTTAGTATTACGCACTGAACTATCACGTAGTCATCAAAACGTGTATGTCAGATGTTTCCCAACATCTACAGACGATGCTCGAGGTTCAACACACTGAGCGGTGCATTAAGGACATAACCCTTCTGTGCAGCAATGAGGACAATCCTCAGTTCACGGACCCAGTCCGCATAATTGCTACTGTCAACTCTCAACTAAATTTTCTCTAGGAACATATCTAAAATAGTAGAACCAAAGCGTGAGCTACGACATAATTTGCAAAGACCTTTTGACTATGTTCATGATAATTAAGTTCATCTAATCAAATTATTCAATGAACTCCCACTTAGATAGACATCCCTCTAGTCATCTAAGTGATACATGATCCGAGTCAACTAGGCCATGTCTGATCATCACGTGAGACGGACTAGTCATCGTCGGTGAACATCTTCATGTTGATCGTATCCACTATACGACTCATGTTCGACCTTTCGGTCTTCCGTATTCCGAGGCCATGTCTGTACATGCTAGGCTCGTCAAGTTAACCTAAGTGTATTGCGTGTGTAAATCTGGCTTACACCCGTTGTATGCGAACGTTAGAACCTATCACACCCGATCATCACATGGTGCTTCGGAACAATGGACCTTAGCAATGGTGCAAAGTTAGGGGGAACACAATTCTTGATATTTTAATGAGGGATCATCTTATTTATGCTACCGTCGTTCTAAGCAAATAAGATGTAAAAACATGACAAACATCACATGAAAATCATAAAGTGACATGATATGGCCAATATCATATTGCGCCTTTGATCTCCATCTTCGAGGCGCGGCATGAACACCATCGTCACCGGCATGACACCATGATCTCCATCATCGTGTCTTCATGAAGTTGCCTCGCCAACTATTACTTCTACTACTATGGCTAACGGTTAGCAATAAAGTAAAGTAATTACATGGAGTTTTCATTGACACGCAGGTCATAAATAAATTAAGACAACTCCTATGGCTCCTGCCGGTTGTCATACTCATCGACATGCAAGTCGTGATTCCTATTACAAGAACATCATCAATCTCATACATCACATATATCATTCATCACATCCTTTTGGCCATATCACATCACAAAGCAAACCTTGCAAAAACAAGTTAGACGTCCTCTAATTGTTGTTGCATGTTTTACGTGGCTGCTATGGGTTTCTAGCAATAATGTTTCTTACCTACGCAAAACCACAACGGTGATATGCCAATTGCTATTTACCCTTCATAAGGACCCTTTTCATCAAATCCGATCCGACTAAAGTGGGAGAGACAGACACCCGCTAGCCACCTTATGCATCAAGTGCATGTCAGTCGGTGGAACCAGTCTCACGTAAGCGTACGTGTAAGGTCGGTCTGGGCCGCTTCATCCCACAATGCCGCCGGATCAAGATAAGACTAGTAATGGTAAGCAAATTGAACAAATCATCGCCCACAACTGCTTTGTGTTCTACTCGTGCATAGAATCTACGCATAGACCTAGCTCATGATGCCACTGTTGGGGAAAGTAGCAATAATTCAAAAATTTCCTACGTGTCACCAAGATCAATCTAGGAGATACTAGCAATGAGAGATAGGGAGTGCATCTTCATACCCTTGAAGATCGCTAAGCGGAAGCGTTACAAGAACGCGGTTGGTGGAGTCGTGCACGCAGCGATTCAGATCATGGTCGATTCCGATCTAAGCGCCGAACAACGGCGCCTCCGCATTCAACACACGTACAGCCCGATGACGTCTCCCGCGCCTTGATCCAGCAAGGAGAGAGGGAGAGGTTGAGGAAGACTCCGTCCAGTAGCAGCACGACGGCATGGTGATGGTGGAGGAGAGTGGCACGCCAGCAGGGCTTCGCCAAGCACTGCAAGAGACGAGGAGGGAGAAGGGTAGGGCTGCGCCAAGAGGGAGAGAGACTCGTGTGTTGGGCAGCCCCAAACCCCCCACTATTTATAGGAGGAGGGGAGGAGGGTGCGCCCCCTCTAGGGTTCCCACCCCTAGGGGGGCGGCAGCCCTAGATGGGATGGAGGGGGGCGGCCAAGAGGGGGAGAGGGGGCGCCCTAGGGTTTCCCCCTTCTCCTCCTAGCTGCGCCTTGGGCCCTGGTGGGAGGCGCACCAGCCCACTCAGGGGCTGGTCCCTTCCCACTCTTGGCCCATGCAAGCCTCCGGGGCTGGTGGCCCCTCCCGATGGACCCCCGGAACCCTCCTGTGGTCCCGGTACATTACTGGTGACGCCCAAAACACTTCCGGTGGTCAAAACCTCACTTCCTATATATTATTCTTTACCTCCGGACCATTCCGGAACTCCTCGTGACGTCCGGGATCTCATCTAGGACTCCGAACAACATTCGGTAACCACGTACAAACTTTCCCTATAACCCTAGCGTCATCGGACCTTAAGTGTGTAGACCCTACGGGTTCGGGAATCATGCAGACATGACCGAGACAACTCTCCGGCCAATAACCAACAACGGGATCTGGATACCCATGTTGGCTCCCACATGTTCCATGATGATCTCATCGGATGAACCACGATGTCGAGGATTCAAGCAATCCCGTATACAATTCCCTTTGTCAATCGGTACGTTACTTGCCCGAGATTCGATCGTCGGTATCCCAATACCTCATTCAATCTCGTTACCCGCAAGTCACTTTACTCGTTCCGTAATGCATGATCCTGTAACCAACTACTTAGTCACAATGAGCTCATTATGATGATGCATTACCGAGTGGGCCCAGAGATACCTCTCCGTCATATGGAGTGACAAATCCCATTCTCGATTCGTGCCAACCCAACAGACACTTTCGGAGATACCTGTAGTGCACCTTTATAGCCACCTAGTTACGTTGTGACGTCTGGTGCACCCAAAGCATTCCTACGGTATCCGGGAGTTGCACAATCTCATGGTCTAAGGAAATGATACTTGACATTAGAAAAGCTTTAGCAAACGAACTACATGATCTTGTGCTACGCTTAAGATTGGGTCTTGTCCATCACATCATTCTCCTAATGATGTGACCCCGTTATCAATGACATCCAATGTCCATGGTCAGGAAACCATGACCATCTATTGATCAACGAGCTAGTCAACTAGAGGCTTACTAGGGACATATTGTGGTCTATGTATTCACACATGTATTACGGTTTCTGTTTAATACAATTATAGCATGAACAATAGACAATTATCATGAACAAGGAAATACAATAATAACCATTTTATTATTGCCTCTAGGGCATATTTCCAACACTGCATTCCTTAATGGATACCTTAAAGAAGAGTTGTATATGATGCAACCAGAAGGTTTTGTCGATATAAAAGGTGCTAACAAAGTGTGCAAGCTCCAGCGATCCATTTATGGACTGGTGCAAGCCTCTCAGAGTTGGAATATACGCTTTGATAGTGTGATCAAAGCATATGGTTTTATACAGACTTTTGGAGAACCCTATATTTACAAGAAAGTGAGTGGGAGCTCCATAGCATTTCTGATATTATATGTAGATGACATATTGTTGATCGGAAATGATACTGAATTTCTAAATAGCATAAAAGGATACTTGAATAAGAATTTTTCAATGAAAGACCTTGGTGAAGCCGCTTATATATTTGGCATCAAGATTTATAGAGATAGATCAGGACGCTTAATTGGACTTTCACAAAGCACATACCTTGATAAAGTTTTGAAGAAGTTTAAAATGGACCAGGCAAAGATAGGGTTCTTGACTGTATTACAAGGTGTGAAGTTGAGTCTGACTCAATGCCCGACCACTGCAGAAGATAGAGAGAAAATGAAATGTGTTCCCTATGCTTCAGCCACAGGCTCTATCATGTATGCAATGCTGTGTACCAGACCTGATGTGTGCCTTGCTATAAGTTTAGCAGGGAGGTACCAAAGTAATCCAGGAGTGCATCACTGGACAGCGGTCAAGAACATCCTGAAATACCTGAAAAGGACTAAGGATATGTTTCTCATATATGGAGGTGACAAAGAGCTCGTCGTAAACGGTTACGTCGATGCAAGCTTTGACACTGATCTGGATGACTCTAAGTCACAAACCAGATACATGTTTTTAATAAATGGTGGAGCTGTCAGTTGTTGCAGTTCCAAGCAGAGCGTCGTGGCGGGATCTACATGTGAAGCGGAATACATAGCTGTTTCAGAAGAAGCAAATGAAGGAGTCTGGATGAAGGAGTTCATATCCGATCTAGGTGTCTTACCTAGTGTCGGTGTCAAAACCGGCGGATCTCGGGTAGGGGGTCCCGAACTGTGCGTCTAGGCCGGATGGTAACAGGAGGCAAGGGACACGAAGTTTTACCCAGGTTCGGGCCCTCTCGATGGAGGTAAAACCCTACGTCCTGCTTGATTAATATTGATGATATGGGTAGTACAAGAGTAGATCTACCACGAGATCAGAGAGGCTAAACCCTAGAAGCTAGCCTATGGTATGATTGTTGTTGTGTATGTTGTCCTATGGACTAAAACCCTCCGGTTTATATAGACACCGGAGAGGGTTAGGGTTACACAAAGTCGGTTACAATGGTAGGAGATCTACATATCCGTATCGCCAAGCTTGCCTTCCACGCCAAGGAAAATCCCTTCCGGACACGGGACGAAGTCTTCAATCTTGTATCTTCATAGTCCAGGAGTCTGGCTGAAGGTATAGTCTGGCCATCCGGACACCCCCTAATCCAGGACTCCCTCAGCAGCCCCTGAACCAGGCTTCTATGACGACGAGTCCGGCGCGCAGATTGTCTTCGGCATTGCAAGGCGGGTTCCTCCTCCAAGTACTTTATAGAAGATTTTGAACACGAAGATAGTGTCCGGCTCTGCAAAATAAGTTTCCACATATTGCCATAGAGAGAATAATATTTACACAAATCTAATATGTTGACGTACTCCGTAGTGTGACACACCACGTCCAAGCCTTTATCCGAGTCGTTTCATTATCCCACCTTAGCGCGTCATGCGAGGCGGTTTCCTTGGCACGTCTTGTTAAAGCAGAGATCGTGTCCCCTTCTTCCGGGATTCTCATCAATACGGGCGTGGGTAACCCAACCGCTTCTAGGACTCCTAGATTATAGGCAAGTCCAAACGGACACGGAGAGGACGCTTGATATTCACCCTCTTTATAAAAGGGACAAGGCTTTATTTTTCCCTCCCGTGCTCAATCGAATCCTTCCCCCACCTCAAGCTCAAACGCCCAAAGTTCAGGTCAGGTGCTCCGAACCTTCAGTCATGTCCGGATCTAGCCTTCAAGGCCGATGGTTGCCTTCCTCCGTCACGGAAGAAGACATCAAAAAGTTGAGGGAGGCCAGATATCTGACCGCCGAGATTTTGCATTGGCTGCCTCCCCGAGGGCAGGCCATTCCCACCCCCGAACCCAACGAGAACGTCGTGCTCGTCTCCCACTTCCTCCGAGGTCTAGGCCTTGCTCTGGATCCTTCCGTCAGGGGTTTGATGTTTTATTACGGGCTAGACTTCCATGATCTAGCTCCGGACTCCTTTCTTCATATCACGACATTTATTGTCGTGTGCGAGGCCTTCCTCCGGGTTACCCCTCACTTTGGCCTATGGCTCAAGACCTTTGAAGTAAAGCCGAAGATGATTGAGGGGCAACATGCAGCGTGTGGAGGTGCCTCAATACGCAAGATGGCGGGAGCTCCGTGGCCCAAAGGTTCCATCCCAGAGGTGTCTGAATTGTGGCAGCAGGAGTGGTTCTACATCACGGCTCCTAGAAGTGCCAAGTGGGCGGCCACCCCTGTTTTCCACTCGGGCCCTCCACCACAATTGATGTCATGGATCAGAAGAGGTTTGAGCTGGGGTCCAGCCAAGGCCGTGCCTATACTGCAAAGCCGCATTCGAGATCTCTTCAATGGAGATTTCAGTTTGGTTGCGGTAATACAAGTTATGCTGGTTCATCAAGTCCAGCCTTGCAAACGCCGGCCTCTTCGCCTGTGGGAGTTCAATCCCGAGGGACCGCGTGTCATTCAAAATTTTCTCGGCCTAACGCACGAGGAGATGTACAAGTCATTCTTCGGGCCTCTGGTGGAGTGTCCGGAAATCACCGAGGACGTGGGTCTGAGTAGTAACCGCGCCGCCGAATAGGTAAGGCATCTTCCGGCCGAACATACTATATCTCCTTTGTTATGAAGTTATTTCTAAGAGTTCGCTTTTTGACCAGGACTGGCTAACAAAGGCGAAGTTGATTCGGTGTTCGGCCCCCCTCCCTGAGGGTTTGAAAAATCCGGTATTGGAAAAGATGCTCCAGACCGCACCTTGCCCGGAGCCCTTGAAGGAAGATACTGTGGAGGATAATACGGGCGGACGCGGGCCCCCAACGCTGCCCATTCTAACCGAGGGAGCGAGCGTCTCCATGAAGGAAGACGACTAGAAGAGGAAAAGGACCGCGCCCGGGGATTCGGAAGCCGAAGCTTCCAAACGGGAGAAGAAGTCTCCCACAGAGGGTCCTACCTTGGGGGGGGGGGTTGTTGCCGCACAAAGTCCACGGGGGGGATCAATTCTCCCGCGAGTCGTAAGTGACCCGAAATACTTTAATAGTACATATATGCCATCTTTTTCTTCTGAGAAAATAACCACCGCATATATCTTTGCAGTTCAGGCCTTAGCCCCTCTCAAATGAGCTCGTCTTAAGGGGATCTTCTTCCAGAGATGATGGAGAGCGAAACACCTCCTCTGGATTCCTCCGCTCCGGAAGCGGGCGACCCTGAAGTGTCGTCGCGGAGGGCCTCTCCGTGTCCGGTGAGGCCAGAAGATAACCCATTGACCCCCGAAGCTCCCAGTGTCCGGCTCCCGAAGAGAGCAGACGAAAGAGTCCGTCACCGTCTAGTGTGCGATCGGATGTTCTGAGGGAGTTGGTGGGGCGAGCGGCCATCTCAGATGAACACTGTGTGCTGATGAATACGGTGATGGAGAGAATATCGTCCACCGAAAGCGGATTGCATGAAGCTTTTATGAGTCTACTGACAGGCTTTGAGATACGTAAAAGAATGTATGATAGTCCTGCACGTGCTAGGTGTGCCCTGTGTAGATAGTAGCCCCTGAGACTCTGGTTGTCGTTGGAAACGACGATGAACAGAGGATCATATTCCTAGGTAATAACCATACTACCTCTATGTGCAGGTGATGGAAGCTCCGGTGGCTAGCCGTACTAGCGAGTTTGCCCATTTAGAACGACAGTTGGATGCGGCAGACGCCGACATCAAGCTTGTTAACAAAAGGCTTGACGAGGCACAGGGTAAGTGTCATTATCTAGTAAACGCCACATAGGAAGAGTAGCATGATGCCAGTAGCTTTAATATGTTGTGACTGCAGATGGAGCTGCCACTGTTGAAGCCTTGCGGGCAGAACTTGCCTGAGCCAAGGAACAAGCGAGGTTGGGTAATGCGGCTGCTTTGAAGGCGGCTGAAGAGTTGCAAGCCGAGAAGGCCGCGCATGGCGAGAGCCGAGACAACATGGCCAAGATGGCCATAGAATTAAAAGCCACCGCCGACCGTTGCCGGGTTCTTGAAAAGGAAAACCAAGTGAAGGCATCGGACCTTGAGAAGGCTGCTGCGACGAGAAAGGACCTCCGCTCTGCTATGAGGGCAAAGAAGGAGGAGCTGCGGGAAGCTGGGGATATTGTAGCTGGGAAATCCTTTATGTTGCGGAGGAAGTTCGGAGATCCACGGTATGCCCCTCTGGATCGGCTGTGGAGTTCGGAGGATGTATATATGGATTTGGCGGCGAGCGCTGCCGATGCGGCCAAGTATTTCAGGGTCAGATGGACCGTGAAGTAGACCAGCTGTTTTGGAGACAATTCCATTCTCCCGAGCGTCCACTTTCATTGACTGACCAATTAGCCGAATGGGCCGAACTAAATAGGTTGTCCGGACTCTCCATGAGGTCTGCTGTGGATCAGCTGTGGCTGGAAAGGTCAAAACTGAACAACTATTTCAGCTTGGTGCAGCAGTTCCTTGACATGGTGCCGCGTATTAATGTGATGAAGAGGTCGGCGTGCATAGAGGGTGCACGGATGGCCTTTGCCCGTGTTAAAGCATACTGGGCGGAGATGGATGCTACCACTGTTGCAGCGCGGGATTCAGCCATAGGTCGAAGGGCTGCTGAGCACTACTTTGAAGAAGTTCTTGAGGGTGCTCGTTTGATAGAGACCCAGTGCTCAAAGAATATTATGTTTGAGTGATATGTAATCTCATTGTAAGCGAAATTCTTTTATAAATTTTTATAAGGCTATTTTTATACTTTTGCCTGAAAGTAATATGATGCCTCCTGGGCGACCGTTTATGTATACATGTGTATAACCTGAAAGATTGCAGCCGTCGGCTTCAACCCTCACGCATATAATGCGGAGGTGCTCGCAAAAACACACGTTCACACTTAACCCAACGTCTTGGTCCTATTAAGGAGGTGATAGCGGAGCGAGCGAGGCAACCGGACTATAGTGCTTTAGCACTTTCACTTAGCCATAGGAGTTTGACAGTGGGGCTACTAAATAGCCCCTGGTGGCTCCGCACTTTCCCGATCCCGGGGTGCGTACATGCCTTGCCAGAAAACGGCCCTTCGTTAAGGCAGAGGAATTCTAACATTCCAATAGGTCATCAAGTGGTTGACCAGTCTCACGCTATATCATGACAGTCAGTTTTCGGCTTTCTCTACTGAGGTGCTCGTCCGGATGAACCAGGGCACAATCGCAGTAGTTCTCCTGGTGCTACCTTAGCCGGTAAAGCGGAACGTAAGGCACCAAAACACAGGAGCTGGGCAAACCCAACATTTGACCAAAGACAATGATTCTGAGCTGATGCATATAAGGCCAAACTCGCGACACCGAACACTCCCTAAGGTATTCGGTCTTAGTGGTATAAACCGGGCCTAAATAATGGCCTTTGTAAGAAGCCCCTTGTGTCCAGGTACGTGCATTGTCCTGGCGTGGCCACATGCCAAGACGTCAGCATCCTTCTCAACGGTGGATATGTATCAACAAGAGACAGTAAAAAAGGTTTACGCAGGGTCTTAATCTAAAAATAATCGTTGGAGCGGGTCCCTGCTGCACGTCTGCGCCTATGTCTCCGTTGTGCCGTATCCTGGACGGGTGTAGCACGATGATCGTCTGTAAAAGAGAGGAATTTAGGTGAAAAAGTTGTCGTGCAAAAAGATAGTTTTTTAAGGAAACCATGTATAATTCAAGATGAGGAGAAATTGCCACTTGTCTGCGCGTGTTGAGCCCCTTGTATTGACAAATAGGGGTGTGACCATTTATTCGGTATAAGTAGTGGCGCCGGACTCGATTAGTTGTGTCTGAGGTCTTGACGACCTATTGGATGCTTTTGCTGGTCCGGGTGCCTTTAGTGTGCGGCTGCCAAGGCAGCCTCACTCTCTTCGGCGCGCAGAGATCGCTTGATATTTCCATGCACTGAAATGATGCCACGTGGACCGGGCATCTTGAGTGTGAGGGAGGCGTAGTGTGGTATTGCATTAAAGCAAGCGAAAGCTTCACGTCCGAGCAGTGCTTGATAGCCACTTTGATACGGAGCGATGTGGAAGGTTAAGTGCTCGCGACGGAAGTTATCGGGGGAGCCGAATATCACCTGTAGTAGGAGGGAGCCCGTAGAACGAGCCCCTGGGCTTGGCGTTACTCCTTTAAAGGTAGTATTGCTATGGCGAATTTGTGTTGGGTCTAACCCCATCCCGAGGATTGTATCCTGATATATTAGGTTTAGGCTGCTGCCGCCGTCCATCAAGACTCGTGTGAAGTGATATCCGCCAATTACTGGGTCTAATACTAGGGTAGCCCATCCTGCGTGTCAGATACTTGCTAAGTAATCGCGATGGTCGAAAGTGATCGGTTGAGACATCCAGTGGCAGGAGTTTGCGGTGACAGGCACTTGGGTATATTTTCCTGGGAGTGCCGTGTTGTTTTTTCCCTTCATCACGTGTAACACGTTTACTGTTTTGACTTCTGGTGGAAATTTCTTTTGTTCCCCCGTGTCTTGCTTGGGAGGCTTGTCCTCGTCTTCACTTGGTGTATCCTCCCCCTTGTGTACGGCGTTGAGCTTGCCGGACTGCTTGAAGACCCAACATTCTCTGTGGATATGATTAGCAGGTTTACCAGGGGTACTATGGATCTGACATACTTGGTCCAGAATTTTGTTGAGGCTGGACAGTTCATCCCTGGTGCCTTTAGGGGGCGGCTTTTGACCTGGCCGAGAGCTTTTGAATCCGGCATTTACTGTCGTGCCCTTCGTGCTGTCTTCTTTATTCCGGCGTTTGTTATTGTTGTTGCGCCGTGATTTCCCATTTCCATCTTTAACTTCGGATGTACTGGGGTCGCTGGTGCTGCATCTGGCTAGCCAGCTGTCCTCACCCGCGCAAAAGCGGGTCATGAGGTTTGTTAATGCAGCCATCATTCTCGGCTTATTTTGGCCGAGGTGTCTGGCGAGCCATTCGTCACGGACGCTATGCTTGAAAGCTTCCAAGGCTTCGGCGTCTGGACAGTCGACAATCTGGTTCTTTTTAGTAAGAAACCTGTTCCAAAGCTTTCGGGCTGACTCTCCGGGCTGTTGAGTTATATGACTCAAATCGTCCGCATCCGGAGGTCGGACATAAGTCCCTTGAAAATTTGCCCGAAAGGCGTCTTCGAGCTCTTCCCAACTTCCAATGGAGCTTTCGGGGAGGCCTTTGAGCCAGTGACAAGCTGGCCCTTTGAGCTTGAGGGGTAAGTACTTGATGGCGTGGAGATCATCTCCTCGAGCCATATGGATATGAAGGATATAGTCCTTAATCCAGACCCCAGGGTCTGTTGTTCCGTCGTATGCCTCTATGTTTACGGGCTTGAATCCCTCTGGAAATTCATGGTCCAGCACCTCATCGGTGAAACATAGGGGGTGTGCGGCACCCCTGTAGCTGGGTGTACCGCGTTGTTCGGATGTTTGTTGTGTTGCATTGTATGCTGAGGCGCGCTTGCGTGGTCCATAGATGGATCTTGTTGCACCATCCTTTGGGTGCGAGCCCTCGCATGGGTCGCGTGTTGTATTGTGAGTGGCGTTATATGCCGCTCTGTGTTGATAGAGGGTCGTCTATCCGACCAGGTGGCTGCTTTGATATTTGGTTGTGGGGGGTCGGAGGCCTCCTCATCGAATTCAGGTAGCAGCTTCCGCTTTGGGTAGCTCTTGGAGGGGCGATTGTCGCCATACATCGCTGCTGTGTTGAGTATTTTACTCCATCTCATGTGGAGTGTGTCTTGCGCAGCCTTGAGCCTTTGCTTCTGCTTTTTCAGACTCCTCGCGGTGGCAACGAGCCTTTTACAGGCAGTCTGCTGCTCCGGGTGCCTGTCCGGCGTTATGTCGTCCGGACCATTATCCTTGATAGGATTTGTTTGTTCGGTTTGATTATTCGGATTGCCGTTGTCCGGCAGCGGTTCACCCTGCTCCAACGCTGGGTCTGTGTGATCGCTATTTCTGTTGAGGTGGGATTTGGGGCGGCGCTTGCATCGCCGCTTTGACTGCTTTTCGAGGGAACAAGCCTTCGGTGCGTCTTTCTGCTCCTCGTCGTCATCTTTTGGTGCGTCCACCATGTATACGTCATATGACGAGGTGGCGTTCCAGGGCCCAATAGGCGCTGGTTCTTCATCGTCTCCTTCATCGGTGTCCATATCGTCGATGTCTTCGGAGTCAAAGTCGAGCATGTCGGTTAAATCATCGACAGTGGCTACAAAGTGGGTGGTGGGTGGGATTTGAATTTCTTCATCGTCTATATCCCAATCTTGCTGACCGTAGTCTGGCCAGGGCTCTCCTGATAAAGAGAGAGACTTTAGTGATTTCATAATATCGCCAAAGGGCGAGTGCTGAAAGATGTCCGCGGCAGTAAACTCCATGATCGGCGCCCAATCGGATTCGATCGGCAGAGGCGCGAATGGTTCAGAGTCCGGAGAGGAGTCCAACTCCTTGGAATCACGAGTCTCGCGGAGTGCGGGGCTGGTGTTCGGCTCGATCTCCGTTAGGATCGCAGCCCCCGAGGCGGCGTCCAACCACCCATCCTCGATCGGCGCAGTTGGCTCCGAATTAAGGGTCGAAGCCAATGCGGGTGCGGCCTTCAGGGCACTGTTAGGCGGCAGAGCTAGATCATGCTCGTCGTGGCAGTGCGGCACGCTCGGCAGTGGCTCGAATCCGTCGAAGATCAAGTCCCCGCGGATGTCAGCCGTGTAGTTTAAACTTCCAAATCTGACCTGACGGCCAGGGGCATAGCTTTCGATCTGCTCCAGATGGCCAAGTGAATTGGCCCGCAGTGCGAAGCCGCCGAAGACAGAGATCTGTCCGGGGAGACAAGTTTCACCCTGGACCACATCACTATCGATGATCGTAGGAGCCATCAAGCCTGACGGCGACGACACAGAGGAACTCTCAATGAAAGCACCAATGTCAGTGTCAAAACCGGCGGATCTCGGGTAGGGGGTCCCGAACTGTGCGTCTAGGCCGGATGGTAACAGGAGGCAAGGGACACGAAGTTTTACCCAGGTTCGGGCCGTCTCGATGGAGGTAAAACCCTACGTCCTGCTTGATTAATATTGATGATATGGGTAGTACAAGAGTAGATCTACCACGAGATCAGAGAGGCTAAACCCTAGAAGCTAGCCTATGGTATGATTATTGTTGTGTATGTTGTCCTACGGACTAAAACCCTCCGGTTTATATAGACACTGGAGAGGGTTAGGGTTACACAAAGTCGGTTACAATGGTAGGAGATCTACATATCCGTATCGCCAAGCTTGCCTTCCACGCCAAGGAAAGTCCCTTCCGGACACGGGACGAAGTCTTCAATCTTGTATCTTCATAGTCCAGGAGTCCGGCTGAAGGTATAGTCCAGCCATCCGGACACCCCCTAATCCAGGACTCCCTCACCTAGTGTATCGGGTCCAATGAAAATCTTTTGTGACAATATTGGAGCAATTGCCTTGGCAAAGGAATCTAGATTTCACAAGAGAACCAAACACATCAAGAGACACTCCAATTCCATCCGCGATCAAGTCAATGAGGGAGAAATAGAGATTTGCAAGATACATACGGATCTGAATGTTGCAGACCCGTTGACTAAGCCTCTCTCACGAGCAAAACATGATTAGCACCAAGACTCCATGGGTGTTAGAATCATTACAATGTAATCTAGATTATTGACTCTAGTGCAAGTGGGAGACTGAAGGAAATATGCCCTAGAGGCAATAATAAAGTTTTTACTTATATTTCCTTATATCATGATAAATGTTTATTATTCATGCTAAAATTGTATTAACCGGAAACTTAGTACATGTGTGAATACATAGACAAACTGAGTGTCACTAGTTTGCCTCTAGTTGACTAGCTCGTTGAATCAATGATGGTTATGTTTCCTAACCATAGACATCAGTTGTCATATGATTAACGTGATCACATCATTAGAGAATGATGTGATTGACTTGACCCATCCGTTAGCTTAGCACAATGATCGCTTAGTTTGTTGCTATTGCTTTCTCCATAACTATACATGTTCCTATGACTATGAGATCATGCAACTCCCGAATACCGGAGGAACACTTTGTGTGCTACCAAACGTCACAACGTAACTGGGTGATTATAAAGATGCTCTACAGGTGTCTCCAATGGTGTTTGTTGAGTTGGCATGGATCAAGATTAGGATTTGTCACTTCGATTGTCGGAGAGGTATCTCTGGGCCCTCTCGGTAATGTACATCACTAGAAGCCTTGCAAGCAATGTAGCTAATGAGCTAGTTATGGGATGTAGCATTACAGAACGAGTAAAGAGACTTGCCGGTAACGAGATTGAACTAGGTATTGAGATACCGACGATCGAATCTCGGGCAAGTAACATACCGATGACAAAGGGAACAACGTATACCATTATGCGGTTTGACCGATAAAGATCTTCGTAGAATATGTAGGAGCCAATATGAGCATCCAGGTTCCGCTCTTGGTTATTGACCAGAGATGAGTCTCGGTCATGTCTACATAGTTCTCGAACCCGTAGGGTCCGCACGCTTAACGTTCGGTGACGATCGGTAATATGAGTTTATGTGTTTTGATGTACCGAAGGTAGTCCGGAGTCCCGGATATGATCACGGACATGACGAGGAGTCTCGAAATGGTCGAGACATAAAGATCGATATATTGGATGACTATGTTTGGACTTTGGAAGGGTTGCGGGCAAGTTCGGACAAATACCGGAGTACCGGGGGGTTACTGGAACCCCCCGGGGAGTGCAATGGGCCTATTGGGCCTTAGTGGAGATGAGGAGGGGCGGCGAGAGCAGGCCGCGCGCCCCTTCCCTCTCTAGTCCAAATTGAACAAGGAGGGGGGCGGCACCCGCCTTTCCTTCCCCCTCTCTCCTCCTTCGCTCTCTCCTACTCCTACTCTTGGAAGGGTTGGAGTCCTACTCCCGGTGGGAGTTGGACTCCCCTTGGGGCGCGCCTAGGAGGGCTGGCCTCTCCACCTCCTCCACACCTTTATATACGGGGGAGGGGGGCACCCCATAGACACACAAGTTGATCATTGATCTTTTATCCGTGTGCGGTGCCCCCCTCCACCATAATCCACCTCGGTTATATTGTAGTGGTGGTTAGGCAAAGCCCTGTTCCGGTAGCATCATCATCACTATCATCACGCCGTCGTGCTGAGGAAACTCTCCCTCGAAGCTCTACTGGATCGTGAGTTCACGGGACGTCACCGAGCTGAACGTGTGCAGATCGCGGAGGTGCCGTACCTTCGGTGCTAGATCGGTCGATCGTGAAGACGTACGACTACATCAACTGCGTTGTCATAACGCTTCCGCTTACAGTCTACAAGGGTACATAGACGATACTCTCCCCTCTCGTTGCTATGCATCACCATGATCTTGCGTGAGCGTAGGATTTTTTTTTGAAATTACTGCGTTCCCCAACAGCCAACCACAACCCTCTACATGACAACAACTCCCAAGAACAATGACATCGTCAAAACCAAGCTACCTTTGCGCAAGCACGAGAACGGCAACGACAATGCCAACGCGAAGAGGAAGAGCGAGCACGTCTACACCAAGAAGCACAAGATCTCGAGGCACAATGTCTAGAGCAACAATTGTGAGAAGCTCAAGCACTTGAGGTTCAACGTGCCCTCCGAGAATCAAGTCGAGCCGTAGCCAACCGAGGCCGAAAAGCTCTTGAACATGAAGAAGCACTTCGTGAAGAAGTTCAAGAACGAATATAACAAGCTCGCGTGCATCGTCAAGCTCGACAAGTTCCTCCACAAGCTTGCTAAGAACATCAAGTTCAACAAGAGCAAGAAGACAATGGAAATTCTCCACGGCAAGATCAAGTTGTGAGAGACGATCCTCCTCGTCAAGGACGTCATCATCCCCGAGCCGAACACAATGAAGAGCAACGCTACGGCAAGCTAAAGTTCACCATGGCCAAGTTCGATGGAAGCAATGATCCCGAAAAGTACCTTTCATGGGCATTGAAGGTCGACAAAATCTTCTGCTTGCACAACTATGACGAAGAGAAGAATATCGCGATGGCATCCGCTGAGTTCCAAGACTATGTCCTCATTTGGTGGGAACAAGTCATTGAGCGCCGAGAGGCAAAAGGTGAACCACCCATCACTACTTGGGCGCAAATGAAGGATGTCATGAGAGCACACTTCGTGCCAACCTACTACAACCGCAACCTCTTCAAGAAACTCCAACTACTCAAGCAAGGAACCAAGAGCATTGAAGAGTACTACAAGGAAATGGAGATTGCAACGATACGAGCCAATGTCACAGAAGATGATGAGCAAACTATGACACGTTTCTTTAATGGACTCAATCACCCCATCAAGAAGATCGCCGACTTCCAACCGTACTCGAACCTCATCGAGCTAGTGCATCAAGCTACCAAAGTGGAACATCAAGTGCAAGATGACTTCAAGTATGCCAAGTTCTCATCCAAGTCATATGGCTTCTCCAACACTCAAGCTTCAACGACTCCAACACCGTCTACATCAACCAAGCCTTCTACAAGCGACATCAACAAGTCGAGTTCCAAGAAAGCTTCGACAACCTCAAGTCATCCTCCTACAACGAGCAACTTCAAGCTAAGAGCTTCATCATCATCTACCCCAACCGATGAGACCATCAAGAAAAGTTCTTTCAAATGCTTCACATGCGGAGGCCGAGGCCACAAGTCCTTTGAGTGTAGCAACAAGCGGACCATGATCCTCAAGGATGATGGTACATACGACTCCATGAGTGAAGGAGAAACGGAAGCACTTGAGCAAGTCTCCATGCACCGGCAAGTCAACGATGAAGAGGAACAAGTCTTTTGTGATGAAGATTCAAGTCCCGCTCTCATTGTCTCCAAGGTCTTGACCCTTCAACATCACCAAGAAGAAGACCAAAGATGCCACATATTCCATACCAAGGCCGACATCAATGGAAGGTCCGTCAAGGTCATCATCGATGGAGGGAGTTGTCATAACTTAGCAAGTGAAGAACTTTGCTCCAAGCTCCAATTTCCCAAGATGAAGCACCCACATCCCTACAAAGTTCAATGGCTAAGCGACTCCGACACTATTCAAGTCGAGCATAGAGTGCAAGTCTCCTTCAAAACCGGAGCTTACGAAGACACTTTGGAGTGTGATGTCGTTCCAATGACCGTTTGCCACCTCCTTCTTGGTCGACCATGGCAGTTTGATAGAGGTGTCATCCACAATTGCCGAACGAACCACTGCATCTTCAAGATGAAAGGAAGGGAGTACATACTTCTCCATATGTCTCCAAGCCAAGTGATCGCTGACAAGCAAGCCACCCATCGCGGAGAGAATAGTGAGAGAGCGAACCACCAAAAAGAGAGTGAGCACCACAAGCCCAAATTGAGTGCCTCCACGATGAGCAAAAAGAAGAACTTAGTTCTATTTGCCACCAAAAGTGAGATAAGAGGAGTGTGTGAGAACCCATCTAGAGTCCTACACTATGTCCTTTTGTGCAAGGACAACGCACCAAAAGCTAACACCTCTCACACTCTATCTTTAGTGTTGTCTTCTCTTTTGCAGGAATTCCAAGATGTTTTCCCCGACGAGCTACCTCCGGGACTACCTCCACTACGAGGCATCGAGCACCGCATCGACCTCATCCCCGGAGCACCACTTCTGAACAAAGCTCCCTATCGCGTCAACCCCGAAGAAACCAAAGAAATACAAAGGCAAGTAAAGCATCTCATAGACCATGGACATGTGCGTGAAAGTTTGAGTCCTTATGCCGTTCCGGTCATTCTTGTGCCAAAATGAGACGGTAGCTTTCGCATGTGTTCCGGTTGTAGACCCATCAATGCTATCACCGTTCGCTATAGGTACCCCATTCCACGCCTTGATGATATGCTAGATGAACTTAGCGGTGCCACTATCTTTTCCAAAATTGATCTTAAAAGTGGTTACTATCATATCCGCATACAAGAGGGTGATGAATGGAAAACCGCTTTCAAAACAAAGTTTGGCTTGTATGAGTGGTTAGTCATGCCTATGGGTTTATCAGAAGCACCGGGTACTTTCACGCGTCTTATTAATTATGTGTTTCGCCCTTACATTGGTGAGTTTGTTGTGGTCTACTTCGATGATATCCTTGTTTATAGCAAATCTCTTAAAGATCATGTCACCCATGTTCAAACCATTTTGTAAACTCTTCTAAAAGAGCGTCTCTACGCTAACATGGAAAAATTCCTTTTGGGCGTTGATAAGCTCGTTTTCTTGGGTTTGGTTGTTTCCTCTAAGGGTGTTCATGTTGATGACTCTAAGATCAATGCTATTAAAATTTGGCCACAACCAACCAACTTGCATCAAGTGCGTAGTTTCCTTGGTTTAGCCGGTTTCTACCGTAGATTTGTGAAGAAAAATGTGCCTTTTGTTTGGGGACCATTGCTTCACCTTTGCATGCTTTGAGCAAGAAAAATGCGCCTTTTGTTTGGGGACCATCCCAAGATATCGCTTTCAATGAGCTTAAGAATTTGCTTACTCATGCTCCCGTGCTTGCTTTACCCAACTTTGACAAACCCTTTGAGATTCATTGCGATGCTAGTGGTAATGGCATAGGAGGTGTGTTAACGCAAGAGAAGCGCCCCATAGCTTACTTTAGTGAGAAACTTTCCAGAGCGCAACTCAATTACCCCATCTATGACAAAGAGTTATATGTTTTAGTGTGATTTTTGCATGAATGGGAACATTATCTTCGCCCTCATGAATTTATCATTCATATCGATCATGAAACGCTTAAATACCTTAAGGGTCAAACTAAGTTGAACAAGCGTCATGCTAAATGGAGTGAATTCATTGAGTCTTTTCCTTATGTCATCAAGTGTTGGGGAACGTAGCAGAATTTTAAATTTTTCTATGCATCACCAAGATCAATCTATGGATTCATCTAGAAATGAGGGAGAGGAGTGCATCTACATACCCTTGTAGATTGCGAGCGGAAGCGTTCAAGAGAACGGGGTTGAGGGAGTCGTACTCGTCGTGATCCAAATCACTGAAGATCCTAGTGCCGAACGGACGGCACCTCCGCGTTCAACACATGTACGGTTGGGGAAGACGTCTCCTCCTTCTGGATCCAGCAAGGGGAAGGAGAGCTTGATGGAGATCCAGCAGCACGACGGCATGGTGGTGGAAGCAACGGTGATCTCGGCAGGGCTTCGCCAAGCTCCAACGAGAGGGAGAGGTGTTACGAGGGGACAGGGAGGCGCCAGGGACTTGGGTGCGGCTGCCCTCCCTCCTCCACTATATATAGGGCCCCTAGGGGGGCGCCGACCCTAGGAGATCCCATCTCCAAGGGGGGCGGCGGCCAAGGGGGGGACTTGCCCCCAAGTCAGGTGGGGCGCCCCCACCCCTAGGGTTTCTAACCCTAGGCGCAGGGGGAGGCCCATGGGGGGCACACCAGCCCACCAGGGGCTGGTTCGCCTCCCACTTCAGCCCATGGGGCCCTCCGGGATAGGTGGCCCCACCCGGTGGACCCCCGGGACCCTTCCTGTGGTCCATGTACAATACCGATTACCCTCGAAACTTTCCCGATGGCCGAAACTGGACTTCCTATATATAAATCTTCACCTCTGGACCATTCCGAAACTCCTCGTGACGTCCGGTATCTCATCCGGGACTCTGAAAAACTTTCGGGTTACCGCATACTAATATCTCTACAACCCTAGCGTCACCGAACCTTAAGTGTGTAGACCCTACGGGTTCGGGAGACACGCAGACATGACCGAGACGACTCTCCAATCAATAATCAATAGCGGGATCTGGATACTCATGTTGGCTCCCACATGCTCCTCGATGATCTCATCGGATGAACCACAATGTCGAGGATTCCAGTAATCCCGTATACAATTCCCTTTGTTAATCGGTACGTTACTTGCCCGAGATTCGATCGTCGGTATCCCTATACCTCGTTCAATCTCGTTCCCGGCAAGTCACTTTACTTGTACCGTAATGCATGATCCCGTGACCAAACACTTGGTCACATTGAGGTCATTATGATGATGCATTACCGAGTGGGCCCAGAGATACCTCTCCGTCATATGGAGTGACAAATCCCAGTCTCGATCCGTGTCAACCCAACAGATACTTTCGGGGATACCTGTAGTATACCTTTATAGTCACCCAGTTACGTTGTGACATTTGGTACACCCAAAGCACTCCTACGGCATCCGGGAATTACGCGATCTCATGGTCTAAGGAAATGATACTTGACATTGCAAAAGCTCTAGCAAACTGTCGGTGTCAAAATTGGTGGATCTCGGGTAGGGGGTCCCGAACTGTGCGTCTAGGCGGATGGTAACAGGAGACAAGGGACACAATGTTTTTACCCAGGTTCGGGCCCTCTTGATGGAGGTAAAACCCTACTCCTGCTTGATTAATATTGATGATATGGGTAGTACGAGAGTAGATCTACCACGAGATCAAAGAGGCTAAACCCTAGAAGCTAGCCTATGGTATGATTGTTCTTCGTCCTATGGACTAAAACCCTCCGGTTTATATAGACACCGGAGAGGGCTAGGGTTACACAGAGTCAGTTACAATGGGAGGAGATCTACATATCCGTATTGCCAAGCTTGCCTTCCATGCCAAGGAAAGTCCCATCCGGACACGGGACGAAGTCTTCAATATTGTATCTTAATAGTCCGAGAGTCCGGCCAAAGGTTATAGTCCGGCTATCCGGACACCCCCTAATCCAGGACTCCCTCAGTAGCCCCTGAACCAGGCTTTAATGACGACGAGTCCGGCGCGCAGATTGTCTTCAACATTGCAAGGCGGGTTCCTCCTCCGAATACTTCATAGAAGATTTTGAACACAAGGATAGTGTCCGGCTTTGCAAAATAAGTTCCACATACTGTCATAGAGAGAATAATATTTAGACAAATCTAATCTGCTGACGTATTCCGTAGCGTGTCATCACGCCACAACCAAGCCTTTATTTGAACCGTTTTTACTGTCCCACCTCAGCGCGTTTTGCAAGGTGGTTTCCTTGGCACGTCTTCTCGAAGCAGAGATCGTGTCCCCTTATCCCGGGATTCTCATCAATACGGGCGTGGGTAACCCAACCGCGCCATTGATTATGGCACTTGGGAGATAAGCGAGTTTTACCAGGTTGGTGGGGACGCATAGTTTCGTCCGCCCATATAAGGGGATAAGGATCCGCCTTCCATCCACGCCTTCTTCCTCCTTTGCTCATCCATTTTCGCGCACTCAAGCTCCAGCGCCCAAATCCGCATCCCCCACCTCAACCTTCTCCAGCCATGTCCGGAGCGGGAGGCAAGTGGATGGTCTCCTCCATTACGGAGGGACACATCAAGAAGCTGAGGAAAGCCGGATACTTGTCTGACGACAGCGTGCACCGGCTCCCAGACGAGGGGCAGCTCATCCCCACCCCCAGGCCCCATGAGAGGGTGGTGTTCCTCACCCATTTCCTCCGCGGACTAGGCTTCCCTCTCTACCCATTTGTCCGGGGACTCATGTTCTACTACGGCCTGGACTTCCACGATCTGGCTCCAAACTTCATCCTCAACATCTCGGCGTTCATCGTCGTGTGCGAGGCCTTCCTCTGCATCCAGCCCCACTTCGGCCTATGGCTGAAGACCTTCAATGTCAAGCCGAAGGTAGTGGGTGGACGCCAGGCGGAGTGCGGAGGCGCCATGGTGGGCAAGATGCCCAACGTCCTATGGCTCGAGGGCTCCTTCGTGGAGACCATAAAGGGGTGGCAATCAGGGTGGTTCTACATCACCAAGCCGCGTGACCCTGAATGGGTCGCAGCCCCCCGAGTTCCGATCCGGAATCCCTACGCGGCTCACCTCCTTGAAAGAGAAGGGCCCTCCATGGGGTAAAAAAGGAGAGCTGACCGGACTCCAAACATGCGTCCAAAACCTGGTGAGCAAGAAGCTCAAACTTGTTAACGTAGTCCAGGTCACGCTCATCCGCCGGATCCTCCCGTGCCAACAACGGGATTTCAGCTTGTGGGAGTTCAACCCGGCCCAACACCGAACTCTGAGCAGGCTCTTCGACACAACGTATGAAGATGCCTAGAAGGTGCTATTCAAGGGCGCCGAGGCTCCCGCATCCGCTACCGAGGATCGCGGATTCAGCGCGCAGCGTCAAGCCAACGCGGTAAGCTATTTTTACCAATTACAGGATATTTGTCTTTCATAGTTTGACTCTATGCAGGATCTAAGCCCCCATGCCTTTGACAGGACTGGCAGAGGACGGCCGAACAGATCAACTGTCCGGCTCCTTTGCCTGAAGACCCAGCGGACGCCCGCTTGGCGGAGCTGCTGGTTTCGGCACCTTACGAGGTGCCGAAGAAGAAGGCCAAGAAGAAGGCCATGGGGACCCGGAAGAGTTCCCGCTGCCCGGTGGAGTTGGACTCATCGTCCGATGACTCCGAGGCGCACTCCTCCCACGAAGATGAGTAGGAGGAAAGAGAGGTTTCTTCCCCAGCAGGGGGAGAAAAGAAAAGGAAGGCCGCCCCAACTGGGGAGGCCGGAGGGTCCAAGAAAGGGATGACCCTCCCTACGGACTACTCCACCAACGCCGACGACGGCGAAGAGGAGTGGCCGCTCAGGGCCAAGCCCCTGGCAAAATCGTAAGTATTCGGATACCTGAGTGACTCATGGCGTTCCTTTATTGCATAGCTTCTCCTGACGCCAAATATAATTATGCAGTCCGCCCAAAGCCCGGCTCGACATGTCGTCGAGCGGCTCCCTGGATTCGTCGGATGTGAATAGTTTTTCACTTCCGACCGCTACTTCCCCCCGCCCTACGGACGACGCCGAGGTGTTGTCCCGAAAGGTTCCAAGCAAGGAGGAGGTGGTCCTGGAGGCGCCGCAAGGCGACCTCCCGGACTCCAGGCGCAAAGGGGAAAAACTCCAAGGGATCCAAGTCCGGCCCTGGGCCGGGCATCGCACCGGAACCTTCAATGGTTCCGGAGTCCGGCAGGCGGCCCCCTAGTAAGAAGGGCAAGCCTACGACGCTGGTGACCTCCGTCCAACCGGAGGCACCAGATAATTTGCTGGAGGTGCTTAACGGCGCCTCCATCGACGAGGAGCACCGCACTATTATGAGTGCGGTGATCCAGAAGGTTCAGTCCGCCAAAAGCAGGCTGACTAAAGCATGTGCCAGCCTGCTAACAGGCTTTGAGGTATGTGAAAAATATGTGAAAATATTACTGCATAGACAGTAGCCCCTGATGCTTTGTTTGGCATTCGGAAAGAAAAGCCGAATAGAGGATCTAACAACATTCACAGGAGTCTAACATAATTAAGTCAATATGTGTATGCAGGCTTCGCTGCTGGCCTCTGCCGCACTGACTGCGGAGGTGGATGCACTGAAGCAGAGCCTCGAGCGGTCTGAGCAAGATCTCGGCCTTGCTAAAAAGGAGCTCAAGGAAAAAGAATTAAGTAATACCTTGTGGAGTTTAAAAAATATGCAGTTGCAAAAATGACAGGATCACTATTGGTGTTCTAGGGGCCATGACTGAGGTGGCGACCCTTAAGCAAGCACTTTCCGAGGCCAAAAATAAGGCGGCCACGGAGCGCACCGAGTGGGAGAAACATGAGGCGCGGGTTGGCGAGGTGCAACAAGAGCTCCAGGCTCTCATGAAAAAATATGAGAGTCCGAGAGTCCGAGCTCGCGGCGGCCCTTGAAAGCGCCAAGTCTGCCAAGGCCGAAGCCCAGAAAGCCCTCCAGGAAGTTGAGGCGATGAAGAAGATAGCGGCGGGTAAGGCATTCTTTATGCAAAGCAAGCACGTGAAAGTGAATTACTTGTTACTTACCCGAATCCGGAGCTCTCCAGGAGCATTCGCAGATTTGCCCCGTAGCGTGTCAGATGCCGCCGCCTTCTACCGGGCCGAGGAGGGCAGCTCAACGGAGAAGGTGTTCTGGTCTTAGTATGCTGTGGCCGGACACTCGGTGCCCTTGAGCGACCACCTGAAGCAACTTGTCGAGCTCCATAAGGTGGCCGAACAGGCCATGAAGGGCCTTATAGTTCGGCTGTGGCCTGGAGAGACCCTGCCTGGGAGCTACTTCGGGCTGGTGAGGCGGCTGGTGGATGCCTGTCCGTGGCTTGAAGTCGTCAAGTGCTCCGTCTGCATCGAAGGTGCCCGTAGAGCGCTTGCCCGTGCTAAAGTGCACTGAGGCAAGATGGATGCGGAGAAGCTTGTGAAGGACGGGCCACCGCAGGGCAAGGAGCATCGCCACCCCGAGATGTATCATGAGGGCATCCTGAAGGGCGCCCGCCTTGTGGCGGACGAATGTTCCAAAGATGTAATATTTGAGTGAACTTGTTCGTTTTATCCTGTGCGCTGAAAACTTGTTCATATGCGCTATGCAACGCTTGTTTTAATTTAAAATATTACCTTCTATGCGGTCGTTTATCGAGTTTGAGAGATGGCGAGTCGTCGACTTCTGCCCCCATGCCACGAGTGCTGGGGTGTTCGGGATAAACCTGAGCACTCTTTTTCCCATTCTTGGGTCCTTCGAGGGAGGTGCTCAGCACAATGAACAAGGCAATCGGACTATAATGCGTTATCACTCTCACTTAGCCAGAGAATTCTATAATTTTAAATTTCGGCGAAGCCCCTAGTGTTCGGAAGACCGAGTTCGGGGCGCTATACACGCCTAGGCCGGACAAAGCCGACTCCTCGCTCTAAGCGGCATAAGTCTTTAGGGACTCGAAACCTCCCGAACAGCGACCAGCTCTCACCCTATCATGACAGTCAGTTTTAGCTTTCTCTACCGAGGTGCTTAGCCTAGCTCAACCGGGGCACAATCGTAGTAGTTCTCCCAGCGCTACCTTAGCCGATATAGCGGAACGTATGGTACCAAAACATGGGAGCCGGGCAAACCCAACTATTGACCAAAGACATGATTCGGAGCTGATGCATATAATGCTATAAGTTCGGAGGGCCGCACTTTGTGAAAGTGTTCGGACTTCTCACGCCGTATTATGGGGTGCTTGAGCCCCTGGCGTATGGACCGTACCAAAGTGTACGGGTGCTAAATGTCATAACTGAACATATGTATTGAAAAAGAAATGAATAGAGAATGCAATAATAAGCTGAAGCTAAGCATTGTTTATTTAAAAAGGCTGCTGTGAAAGCAGAATGATACAAATATTGCGATAAGCAAGAGATGGGACTATTTGACATGTCCCCCTCCAGGGGCGAGCTGCGAGACGGTATGTAAGACACATATTTTGCTCGTTATAGAGACCACCTGGGAATTCGACGTAGCTTTCTGCCTCCTTGGTTGTTGCATCATGTGTTCGGCGGTTGTACTGCCGGACAGGCCTTCCGAAGAGTGGAGTCCTGAAAGTAGGAAATAATGACAAAATCGGGAGCCCCTAGTGCAGTTGAGCCGCATTTTTGGGCGTGCCGTGGTCGTGCCCCTCCCCTTGTGCCCATGGTATTTTCAGAGCATAGTTATGTACACGTAGTACCGACTTCGCAGTTTCGCGAGGGCTGGGGTTGGGGCCGTATTGCTACGCTTGCTCGGAACATGCCAGGCAGTCTTGTTGTAGGTTACTTCGGGCGCGCTTGACGGTGTCCGGACGTTTAATAGCCGGACTGGAGAATTGCCTTGAGAGGCTGCTTTGTACTTCCGCTGCGAGGGCCGCTGTGTGCTCCTCCGTTCGGAGAGAGCGTTCGGTGTTTCCATTGACCGTAATGACTCCTCGAGGGCCTGGCATCTTGAGCTTGAGATATGCGTAGTGCGGCACTGCATTGAACTTTGCAAATGTGGTTTGTCCGAGCAGTGAGTGATAGCCACTGCGGAACGGGACTATGTCGAAGATTAACTCCTCGCTTCGGAAATTATCCAGAGATCTGAAGACCACTTCAAGTGTAACTGAGCCTGTATAGTTGGCCTCTACACCTGGTATGACGCCTTTAAAGGTTGTTTTTGTGGGTTTAATCCTTGAGGGATCTATGCCCATTTTCCGCACTGTATCCTGATAAAGCAGGTTCAGGCTGCTGCTGCCGTCCATAAGGACTCTAGTGAGGTGAAATCCGTCAATGATTGGGTCTAGAACCAATGCGGCGAATCCGCCATGGCGGATGCTAGTGGGGTGGCCCCTTCGATCAAAAGTGATCGGGTAGGAGGACCATGGGTTGAACTTTGGGGCGACTGGCTCCAACGCGTATACGTCCCTGAGTGCACGCTTCCGCTCCCTTTTGGGGATGTGGGTTGCGTATATCATGTTCACCGTCCGCACTTGTGGGGGGAAGCCCTTCTGTCCACTATTGTTCGGCGGCCGGGGCTCTTCGTCCTCGTCGCTATGCAGCCCCTTGTCTCTGTTTTCGGCATTTAACTTGCCTGCCTGCTTGAACACCCAACAATCCCTGTTGGTGTGATTGGCTGGTTTTTTGGGGGTGCCATGTATCTGGCACGAGCGATTGAGTATACGGTCGAAACTGGACGGGCCCGGAGTGTTCCTCTTAAATGGCTTTTTCCGCTGACCGGGCTTAGAGCCTCGGAATCCGGCATTAACTGCCGTATCTTCAGCGTTGTCGCTGTTAATACGGCGCTTGTGCTTGTTGCGATGCGACCTGCCATTGCTGTCCTTGGTATCCGAATTACCAGGGCTCTTGGTCATGTTATTGCTACGAGCCAGCTAGCTGTCTTCTCCCGCGCAAAAGCGGGTCATGAGTGTCGTGAGGGCTGCCATAGATTTCGGCTTTTCCTGTCCAAGGTGCCGGGCAAGCCACTCGTCACGGATGTTATGCTTGAAGGCTGTTAGGGCCTCTGCGTCCGGACAGTCGACGATTTGATTTTTTTTGGTTAGGAACTGTGTCCAGAATTGTCTAGCAGATTCTTCTGGCTGCTGAATTATGTGGCTCAGGTCATCGGCGTCTGGTGGTCGCACATAAGTGCCCTGGAAATTGTCGAGGAATGCGGCTTCTAGGTCCTCCCAACAACCAATTGATTATGCCGGCAGGCTGTTAAGCCAATGCCAAGCTGGTCCTTTAAGCTTGAGTGGGAGGTATTTGATGGCGTGTAGATCATCGCCACGGGCCATGTGGATATGAAGGAGATAGTCCTCGATCCATACTGCAGGATCTGTTGTGCCATCGTATGATTCAATGTTTATGGGTTTGAAACCCTCTGGGATTTGATGATCCATTACTTCATCTGTGAAGCATAGTGGGTGTGCGGCGCCTCTGTACTGGGCTATATCACGACATAGCTCAAATGAGCTTTGTCTGCTGCGTTCGGCCCGGCCGGATTTACTGTATCCGGCGTGACGGTTATCGTCTCGTGTCGTGGGGCGCCCGTGCGATCCGTAGATAGATCTTGTTTGCCTTGCCCTGTCTTCCAACATATCTCGCAAGTCTAGCGCATTTCCTCGTGCCTTGGTATTTTTTGAGTGATGCCGCGGTGCGGCTTGAGTGGAGGGCCGGGAGGACTCTCTGTCGCGGCCGCGAGGTGGCCGGTCAGCCGCATCATGCACTGGTGATGTAGGCTTAAGTGCTTCCTCCTCTAAACGGAGTAGCAACCTGCGCTTTGGGTAGCTCTTGGAGGGGCGTTCGAGTTCGTATTCCTTGGCCGCAAGGACTTCCGTCCATCTGTCGGCTAGCAAGTCTTGATCAGCTCTAAGCTGTTGATGTTTTTTCTTAAGGCTACTCGCTGTGGCCATAAGCCTGCGCTTAAAGTGCTCTTGTTCGACGGGATCCTCAGGCACGACAAATTCGTCATCGCCGAGGCTTGCCTCGTCTTCGGAGGGAGGCATGTAATTATCATCCTCTTCTTTTCTGTCTACCGCTCTCTCAGGGGGGCTGGCTTCTCCATCCTCCTGCGCTGAATCTTGCTGGAGGGAATTGTCTTCGGCACTGTCCGGGGTGTTATTATCTCCCGTGCCGGCATCACCGTTTTTGCTTTGGCGGGGCTTAGAGCGGCGCCGCTGACGCCGGCGCTTGGGTTTCTTCTTGGAGGGGTCATCCCCCGTTGTTCCGTTGCCATTGCCTTCTTTGGGTGTATCCACCATATATATGTCATATGACAAGGTGGCTTTCCAGTGCCCTATAGGCGCTGGTTCATGTTCGTCTCCTACATCGTCGTCCATACCGTCGATGTCTTCGGAGTCGAAGTCGAGCATGTCGGTTAAATCATCGACAGTGGCTACGAAGTGGTTGGTGGGTGGGCGTCAAATTTCTTCGTCGTCCGCATCCCAATCCTGTTGGCCATAGTCCGGCCAAGGCTCTCCGGACAAAGAGAGAGACCTTAGTGAATTCAGAATGTCGCCAAAGGGCGAGTGCTGAAAGATATCCGTGGCGGTGAATTCCATGATCGGCGCCCAATCGGATTCGATTGGCAGGGGCGCGGAAGGTTCGGAGTCCAGAAAAGAATCCGACACCTTGGAGTCACGGGCTTCGCAGAGGATGAGGCTGGTGTTCGGCTCGATCGCCGTTGAGACTGCAGGCCCCAAGGCGGTGTCTAGCCACCCGTCCTCGATCGGCGCAGTTGGCTCCAAGCTAAGGGTCGGAGCTGATGCGGGCACGGCCTCTAGGGTACTGTTCGGCGGCAGAGCTAGGTCATACCCATCGTGACAGTGCGGTGCGCCCGGCTGTGGCTCGAATCCGTCAAAGATCAAGTCTCCGTGGATGTCGGCCGTGTAGTTCAAACTTCCAAATCTGACCTGATGGCCAGGGGCGTAGCTTTCAATCTGCTCCAGATGGCCAAGCGAATTAGCCCGCAGTGCAAAGCCGCCGAACACGAAGATCTGTCCAGGGAGAAAGGTCTCACCCTGGACCGCCTCGTTGTTGATGATCGGAGGAGCCATCGGGCCTAAAGGTGACGACACAGAGGAACTCTCAATGAAAGCACCAATGTCGGTGTCAAAACCGGCGGATCTCGGGTAGGGGGTCCCGAACTGTGCGTCTAGGCGGATGGTAACAGGAGACAAGGGACACAATGTTTTTACCCAGGTTCGGGCCCTCTCGATGGAGGTAAAACCCTACTCCTGCTTGATTAATATTGATGATATGGGTAGTACAAGAGTAGATCTACCACGAGATCAAAGAGGCTAAACCCTAGAAGCTAGCCTATGGTATGATTATTCTTCGTCCTATGGACTAAAACCCTCCGGTTTATATAGACATCGGAGAGGGCTAGGGTTACACAGAGTCGGTTACAATGGGAGGAGATCTACATATCCATATTGCCAAGCTTGCCTTCCACGCCAAGGAAAGTCCCATCCGGACACGGGACGAAGTCTTCAATCTTGTATCTTAATAGTCCAAGAGTCCGGCCAAAGGTTATAGTCCGGCTATCCGGACACCCCCTAATCCAGGACTCCCTCACAAACGAACTACACGATCTTGTGCTATGCTTAGGATTGGGTCTTGTCCATCACATCATTCTCCTAATGATGTGATCCCGTTATCAATGACATCCAATGTCCATATTCAGGAAACCATGACTATCTATTGATCAACGAGCTAGTTAACTAGAGGCTCACTAGGGACATGTTATGGTCTATGTATTCACACATGTATTATGATTTCCGGATAACACAATTATAGCATGAATAATAGACAATTATCATGAACAAGGAAATGTAATAATAATCATTTTATTATTGCCTCTAGGGCATATTTCCAACATCAAGTACATCAAAGGTAAGGAAAATGTTGTGGCGGACGCCCTTTCCCGCATATGCATGCTTCTTACTCAACTTGAATTGGATATCATTGGCTTTGAGCACATAAAAGACTTGTATGCGCATGATCCTACTTTTGCTATTCCTTATGCTAAGTGTTCGATGCATACCTCTTGGGAACGTTATTACATCAAAGATGGATATCTTATGAGAGCTAAAAAACTTTGCATCCCTGAGTCTTCTCTTCATTTGTTGCTTTTGCAGGAATCTCATGGAGGAGGACTAATGGGACATTTTGGACGCGACAAGACTTTCGCTACCCTCTCCAAGAACTACTATTGGCCCAAGATGTTTCGCGACGTCAACCGCTTCACCAACCGATGCTCTACATGTCGCAAAGCTAAGTCTAAAGCTCAATCCCATGGCCTTTATATGCCTCTCCCAATTCCATATCAACCATGGGAAGATATTAGCATGGATTTTGTACTTGGATTGCCTAGAACTAGAAATGGAAAGGATTCCGTATTTGTTGTTGTGGACCGATTCCCTAAGATGGCACATTTCATTCCTTGCAACAAGATAGACGATGCTTCACATGTTGCCAATCTCTTTTGTAGGGAAATATTGCGTCTACATGGAGTGCCAGAGACGATTGTCTCGGACCGTGACGTCAAGTTCCTAAGCTACTTTTGGAAGACCCTATGCGCCAAGCTCGGAATCAAGCTACTCTTCGTACCATCCACAAACCGACGGTCAAACGGAGGTGACCAAACGCACACTCTCCGCTCTATTTCGCATGCTCATCAAGAAGAACACCAACGAGTGGGAGTAGTGTCTACCTATCGCCGAGTTCTCCTACAACCGCGCAAGACACTCAACTACTGGCAAGGCCCCTTTCGAGGTCGTCTACGGATTCAACCCATTGTCACCATTGGACATTCTTCGTCTACCACTACAAGAGCGCATCAATATGGACGCAAGTGCACGTGTGAAGCATCTCAAGAAGGTGCATGAAGATACTAGACACACCATCGAGCGCCAACACTACCAAAAAAGACACATCCGTGACATTTTGGGCTGAACGAATTTTTGTCTGTCATACATATGACACTTCTATGATGATAATTGTGACAAAACCCGGTATCATCATAGATGTGGTGGGCTCCTACTTCTATGACAAAAAACCATGACAGAAAATGGGCTTTTCGTCTTGGGCGTGTCAGAGACGCAGCTGCATGACATTCTTTGGGCCGTCCATGACAGAAAAAATCGGGGTAGAAGCGAGGGCGAGGAAAATTTCGGGGAGTTCCCGGTTACGGTGGGAGGTCGGGGGCCGAGCGATGCGCGTTTCTCTCGTACACGTACGTGCGTGTGTGCGAGGCGTTGGCTCTAACTGAACCCGAGCGAGGCGTTGGGATCTAACTAAACCCGAGCAATTGCACTGCAGGCTACGCGTTACTGAACCCGAGCGATCGATCGATGGCTGTTAACTGAACCCGATCAAGCGATTCCTTCGCTACTACTGCTAACTGAAGCCGATCGATGCTGCCTCTGGGATGAACAGTGAGCGT